>NC_044314.2:76013543-76350166 GCF_007474595.2 Lynx canadensis | reverse complement strand
CTTCACCATCCACGAGACCTTTCCAGCACGACCAGCTGACAAAAGAAATTTCCTTAGAAATTCTCGTGACTGGTCTCTTCGACAAAAAAATCGCAAAGGGGAATTGAGGAGAGGGGAGACCAGAGATGAAAACAGCTTTAAGGGATATCAGCCTAGCCGCGTGGATGGACCCAGTTTGCACCCTGACTCAAATCTTTTATACGCACATACTGACGTACTCGCCAGTGAAATGTGACTTCTGGATCTGCTTCGCATGGAAGGGGGGAGAAGGTAAGCACACAGATGGAACTAGACTAGTGCCGTGAGTTAACCGTTGAAGCTGGGTGACGGCACGCCAGGTTCCGCCTTTCCTCATCTATGTGCCAGGTGTACCTTTTCTCCAGAATACAAAGTGAAAAGAAAAACACTGGTGTCGCAAAGCCCTCAACAGGAAAACCGTGCCCATTTTTCCCACAGTTAGCATGATCAGTCTGACAGGACTTGAAACAGCAGAACCTCACGGGTTGGCCAACAGGGCGAAAGGAAGAGGAGGGAAAGGGGAGAGCGCAGAGAGGAGCAGCACGCGGCTGACTCCCGGCGCCCTGGCTGAGTTCCTTCGCATAGACTCTCAATCGGTAAAAAGGAAACGAAGTTAGAACAAGTCAGGTCGTCTTACTAGGTACTGACTGTAGCGGATCCACAAATCTGGGACGAGGCAGTTCTCGACCAGGGCGCGCTCGAAGATCAACTGGACGCGAGCAGGGTCGCCGATTTTCATCTCAAAATCGATGTACGCCTGATATTCAGCCAGTCTGGGTGCCTCTGCTTGCAACTAGGGAAGGCAGGGGAAGCACAATGAAGTCGAAATGAGCTACTCAACACCGGGAGGAAGCACAACACATCTTCATATTAAATCCTGGCAAGACTGGCTACGTCAATCAGAATCACCAATCCCCACCCCGGGTACCTCCGCAATCTGACCGGCAGAGTGAGGTCCGGGGTGCCTCTCCACGGCAGCAGTTACAAAGACTCCATCAACCCTTTCCCGGACCCATCCCTAGGCCACAGGATTTCTGATGACAGCATCCACCAGAAACCAAATGAAGGAGAAACACCTTTGCCAATGACCACGGCTAGCCATCGCTCCAAAACGGAAGTCCCTTCCTTGGCCTACTGAGCGAGGGAGGGCAACCACACTGCAGCACTTCGGTGCCGTGTGGTACTTCAGGTTTCTCACCCCACATACCAGCTCCCGCCGGGACGCAGGCACAGGCAGAAAAGGGAAGACACGAGGCCGAATGCTGACTGCTCCAAAGACCAACAGTCCAAATTCTTTTCAGACAAAAACCTTGTTCAACCTTGCTTTTCAGCCACCCTCTGCTGAAGATCCTAACATCAAACTGGATGAGGATTTCACTAATGACGCTTTGAGAAATACAACCACCTCCAATCATTTACATGTGAAGAAGGGAGACAGAGCACACGCGGGCCAGCAGGAGAGCACGCACGCTCTGAACATAGAAAGATGATGTTGTAGAGGGCCTCGGTTTCTAGTTGTAATGACAAACTAGTTGCCCAGGCAGACTGCCACTGAAAACAACTTAAAATTGCTGGATTAAATATGAAAAACGTCTTGAAAAACATCAGCAAACCGGCAAAGAAACAAGAAATACTAAGAACGAAATCTAAGTGAAGGTTAAGCCTTTGCTGGTATGAGATCTATTAAGGATGTGATCTTCACAATGAGGTGTCATTATTACCCCCTCTTACATTCGAGGCGACCGATACACAAGGCGGCTAAGAACGAAGTCTGAGAGCTAGTAACTGGCAGAGCTAACATTCAAACTCGAGGTAGCCTGGCTCTCAAAGTCTCTGTCCTTACTATGCCACAAGATACCAAAAGCAGAGCCAAGAAGCCCAACTAACCCCCAAAAGGATAAATACAAAGATATCCACCCCTGGACCTCCTGTAATGAAATTACAGGACATCAAACAAAACCAAAGAGATCTTAAAATGGGCCGGAGAAAAAACAAGGATTGGCATCAAAGAAGCTGACTTCTTAACAGCCAACGACAGAAGCAAGACAGGAGACGTAACTGCCAGTCGAGAATTCTACATCCTGAGAAATGAACTTTCAAGGAGACCAAAGTGAAAGACCTTTTCAAATTAAAACTGAGACCATCTGTCACCAGCAAATATCCAGTGCAGGAGACTCTCAAAGGGTGTATCTGAAGCAAAAAAAAAAAAAAAAAAAAAAAAAAAAAAAAGATTCCAGATGAAAGCTCTCTAGGATGCAAGACGGGAAGGGAAAAAGAGCAAAGAAAAACGGGAAATGGACATAAGTGAATGCAGACAGGGTGGGGCTGTATAATGCAAGATTAACAAGGATGCCTCTCAGGTTAAACAAAAAGACAAGAAATACAAGAAAACAAGAGTGTAAATCTGAGGGATGGTAAATGAAGCTGAAAGTATTCTAAGGCCAAGAAAGGTTGAAAAACACCACTTACAGACAATCTTATGGTCAACAAAACAAAAACCAAATACTATGGTCAACACAGAAAATCCAAAAGAATCAATAAATCATTGCTAAGAATTTATAAAGAAAACAGACAAAAATTAATATAGAAGACAAAAATAAATTTAAACAATTTTACAGAAAGACACAGCCTAAATAGCAAAGACCTATAAACCACGTTCAGAGATTGGAAGACTCAAAATTTTAAAGATGTATATTCTTCCCCAAATTGATCTACAGAGAAAATGTAATTCCAACAAAAAAAAAATTCAACAGCTTTTTAAATAAAATTTGAAAAGCTGATTCTATTCAACAGAAGCAGTAAGAAAACAGGGGTGCCTGGGTGGCTCTATCAGTTAAGCGTCCAACTCTTGATTTTGGCTCAGGTCATGATCTCACAGTTTGTGGGAGCCCCGCATCGGGTTTTGTGCTGGCAGTGTGGAGCCTGCTTGGGATTCTCTCTCTCTCTCCCTCTCTCTTTGCCCCTCCCCTGCTCGCACGCTCTGTCTCTCTCTCTCTCAAAATAAACAAATAAACTTAATAAATGAATAACATTTATTTTTTTAAAAAAAAGGGACTAAAGAAAGACAAAACACTCTTGAAGAGGAACAACATGGGTGGGATTCATGTCACCTACGAGCAAAATTTATAAAACTATCAGTATTATGATAGTATAAAATAAACCAGTGGGGCAGAATAGAAAGCCCAGAAACAGATACACAAATGGAGAGCTAATCTATGACAGATGTGGGCCGGCACATCAACGAGGGAAAGATGGAATTATCAAAATTGGTGCTGGAAAACTGGTCTCATATGGAAAAATTAAACTGGACCCCATCTCATGCTATATGCAAAAATCAATTCCATACGAAGATCTAAACATGAAACACACAACCATAAACTTTCAGAAGAAAACGGAGCTAAGAACAGCCATGAGCTTGGAACATGGAGAGATTTCTTAAGCGTAACAAAAGCGCAAACTGTAAGACAAAGGATGATAAATCCAATTAGAGTGAAATTAAGAACCAGTCATCGAAAGATGCCATTAAACACCTTGAAAAGACAAATCACAAACTTGGGGGAAGTTTTTGCGATACATACAACCAAAAGTAAGGATTAAGATCTGAGGTTCCTCCGAATTAATTAAAAAAAACACAAATGAAAGGGAAATGAGTCACAGACTTCAACAGGTACCTCACAAAAAAGGAAACCTGAATGCCAACAGATGTGAAAAAAATGCTCAACTTTAGTAGTAACCAGGGAAATGCGAATTAAAGCTACACCTCAGATCCATCAGAATGGGTAAAATTTGAGTATGTCGATATCCAAGGCTGGTGAGGGCGACGAGAACCCCGAGTTCGCTGAGAACCCCCCACTAGGAGCGTCAGCCGATGACGCGGAAAACAGTCCCGCAGGACGGGACGATCCAGCAATTCCATTCCTAGGTGCACGCTCTGGAGGAACTCTCCTCACACGTGTACCAAGAGATACATCCAAGAACGGTCGGAAACATGCTGCTCCTCCTAGCAAAACACGGGAAAGCGACCCAACTACCTAGGAACACGAGTCAACAAATCGAGGCACACACATACACAACTCGATAGCCGTGGAAACAAATGGACTATACTTATCAACACGGGTACAACCCAAAAACATGGTCGATGAAAGAAAATACACAGCATGATCCCATTATATAAAAGCTCAAAAAACAAGCAAAATGAAACAATACGTTAATCAAAGGTATGTTCGTAGATTGTAAAACTATAAAGAAAAGCGAGGGAATGATTATCACAAAAGTCAGGAAAGTGATTACCTCTCGGGAGAGGGAAGAGGAAGCAATCGGAGAGGGGCACATAGGAGACTTCTAAGGTACTGGCAATGTTCTATTTCTTAACCTGGGTGGTGGGTACATGGACGTTCACTTTATTATTAGGATGTAAACTGCACGTACACATTTATACACTCTACACATTTCACAACAAAACAGATTTTAAAGATACCGCTTTATTTGCAACTATCGATCAGCATAAAGTTTGCAGGGACGCGTTTACCGTAAAAGAGGCCAACACTTACCAGCGCTTCTTCATAGGGTTTGTATTTCTCCAGCTGCTGCAGTGCTTTGTTATAGTTCTGAATTACCGACTCCGGTATTGGGTCTTCTGACCATTCTTCATACTCTGCAAATGTTGCCTCCATATCTATTGAAAGATGGATTCAGCCCCGTAGGTCTTGCCATGGGTTTTATCAACCCAACCAGAGATGAAACCATGAGACTCGGATGTTGCTAGCCCCTCCCACATCAGCGGCCACAACAGCTCTTAGGATCGGATCTTCTACTGGGCCCGGACTTGACCTTAAGATTCTGTCTCAAGGCAACTCCCCAAGCAGCCCTACCAACTAACTAAGCAGTTAATTAAATAATAGCAACACTCACCCACTGCTTCCTATGATCTAATACTCTCCATCCACTAACTCATTTGATCCTCACAACTCTATGGAATAGGTTCTATCGTGATCCCCATTTTGCAGATGAGGAAACGCAAGCAGAGAGTTACATCAAATGGTAGAGCAAGGCCTTGAGCCAGGCAGTAAGGCTCAAGGTCATGTTCTACTCACTGGGCTGTGCCATGTCACAGTGGTACATGAGGGGACACCTACAAGCCACTGAGTTCTAGGCTTTTCTGCGTATCGCCCAAGGATTCAACTGGAAAGCCAGCCATTTTACAAATCTGTCAAATCAAATCCAAATAAACCGTGAAGTAAAAAGAGAAACTATGCCTGGGCTCAAGTAGTTATCCAGAAGTGCCAGGGGTGTGCAACGCGTAACCTGGCCTAGGGAACAAATAAGATGGAAGCACCCAACTCTTCCCATGCCCAGAAAAATCCTCCAGGTGCCGCTCACACTCAATACCAGAGCTTCAAAGGCTTGGCTTACCAAAATATATTTACCCAAAAAGGAAAATCCTTACCAAACCCCCAAGAAATTCAGATGGGAACACTTCCAGTCAACAGTGCTCCTGAACCAAATCACATCCCTCCCCCCGCCCCCGGAAGAATGATAGAAGCCTGTGGAAAATCCCCATTCTGATACCGAAGAGATTACTCCTAAAGAGAAAATGTTCACAATGGAACCCTTACTCAATAAAGCTTCCCCAGAAAATATAGGGGGTCAGCCTCCCTACCCCTTATAGTGACCCCTCCTCTCCACCAACAACGTCTTAACGTAGGAAACCGAGTCAGGAAGTCTGCTGCTGACCCTCAGAATCCTCTTGAGCATTAACAATTCAAGGTATGTTTTTACCAATACACAGTGACACTGTCCAGTGAGAGCAAGAACACCAGCGACATTTGCCTCACAGGATGCTAGGAAAGGACTAATGACAGGACAGACCCCCCAGGCATTTTAAAAACCATGGAGGAAGGGCCGGCTACTGACATGTCGGTTTCTCTTACCAAAGAGTGGGATCGCCAACTGTCGCCGGAAGAGACTGTGGACTTTCTCCAGCTGTGAATCAAAGGTTTGTTCCCGGTCAAAAGGGGAAAGGAAGCCAGCTATGGGCTAAAGAAGCAAATGTGTAGTAAATTACAAACTTTTTGGTTCTTCCTACTTCAAAAAATATTTCAACAAGTTTTTAGTTGAAAGTAAAAAACTGTATCTGACCTCTTAGGCATAAGGTATTGTGACAAACGTTGCAAGGGATTCAAAAATAAACTGGTCTCTGCTACTAAGTGTTTAAGATGGAGTGAAAAGCAAAAAGGAATATAAGAAACGCATATACAGACTATATTCTATACAAATGACTACCACGGGGCCGAATGGAGATATCACAAAAGTATCACTGGTATCGAAGTCCCGTGGCTGGCTTTATTTAAGCTGGTTTTGGAGGCTGCGGTTCGTTATGAAGGGAGGAGATCGGGAAGGACTCCCGGGGGAGCTGGCACCTGGGGTGCATCTGCAGGCTCTCCGGACGTAGCAAGAGAGAAGGAACGGCGTGGGAACAGGGGACGGCAAGCGCCCGAGTGTCGAGGGGGGACTGCGGGCGCAGGGCCCAGCAGGGCTGGGTCAGCCAAAGGCGTCGGCCCTGATGCCTCAGTCGGGGTGAGCTAGAGGCACCGCTGCAGGCTCTTCAATAGGGATGTCACCAAGAAGGGAGAGCGCCACTTTAGTTAATGACCTAACTGCCGGCGGGCTCCGCTAACTGCCAACACTAACTCTGTGCATACACACACACAGGGGAGAGGGGACACTGGGAGGGGCTGTAAAATCCTGTAAATGAGAGTTTAAAAAATCTAATTATGATGGGGTCAGATCTCTTGCAGTTACTATTGGACACGACACATACACACATACATATATATATGTATGTGTATATGTGCACATATATACGTGTTTGTATATATGTGTGTGTGTATATGTGTGTGTATATATATGTGTGTGTGTGTGTGTGTGTTTTAGAGTGACGTGGTTATTCTTGTGTATTCACCTGGAACCAGTAACTGAAATAGTAGTATTTTTTTAAACATCAGGAAAAAATCATAGGGTCATTTGCTTTTCAGTCCAACAAATCATTCTTGCTATTCCACAAAGACTACCGATTTACTTTACCGCCCACCCACTAGGGGACTGGTGTTTTGTTAGCGGTGTTCCTCCAAGACCACTTACAAAGAGCCCCGACTGTTCAAAGGCAAGCACTGGGCCCAGAGACGGGGGCACTCACCCGGGCAGCTTCCACAATCGCACTTTCAAACTCCCGGTAAGCCTCCCAGATGGCGAGTCCTTTGGTCATATGTAAGCCAACCGATGAGAGTGCCCTTTCAAACACAGAGCGGACTTTCTCAAGGCCACCTTTCTGCCCAATCCCACCGACTGAGTACTGGCCGTACTCGAGCCAAATGTTAGGACCTAAGAAGAAGTGTTCTAATCAGTTCAGGATATGAAATACCCAAATATCAAAATTTTTGTTCTGATGCATCGCAAAATAAACGTGCCCACCAAAACAGTACAAATTCATATAAAATGTTAACGGAACATCAACAAGCATCCCAACTTACATATAATGCTAACACTGCAGCTCAAAAAGAAGTGTATCTTAAACCATGTTCCTACTAGGTTTCGATTACCGAGTTTTACTTCATAAACAGAATATGCCAGGAGGTAATATGTAATACGACTGTGATTATCAAGCTTATTTATTAAAACTGAAGGAATCCACTAACAGAGTTTAACGAAAATAGTTACGAGGGGCGCCTGGGTGGCGCAGTCGGTTAAGCGTCCGACTTCAGCCAGGTCACAATCTCACAGTCCGTGAGTTCGAGCCCCGCGTCAGGCTCTGGGCTGATGGCTCAGAGCCTGGAGCCTGTTTCCGATTCTGTGTCTCCCTCTCTCTCTGCCCCTCCCCCGTTCATGCGCTGTCTCTCTCTGTCCCAAAAATAAATAAACGTTGAAAAAAAAAAATTTAAAAAAAAAAAAAAAAAAAAAAAATAGTTACGAATCTGAGTCAACTTTCAGAAAGATTGCAAAGCCCAGAATTTTTTAACTTCTGAACACTGATTCCTTTTTTTTTTTTTTTTTTTCAACGTTTATTTATTTTTGGGACAGAGAGAGACAGAGCATGAACGGGGGAGGGGCAGAGAGAGAGGGAGACACAGAATCGGAAACAGGCTCCAGGCTCCGAGCCATCAGCCCAGAGCCGGACGCGGGGCTCGAACTCACGGACCGCGAGATCGTGACCTGGCTGAAGTCGGACGCTTAACCGACTGCGCCACCCAGGCGCCCCCACTGATTCCTTTTTAAACCTACTGTTTGAAGTGAAAGAACAAATTAAAAGCACCAATCCTGTCACCAGAAGTCTGTATTTTAAGTCTCCAGGTATAATGATGTTTACACAGCAACAACAGAAAAGACCTGGTGGCCCTGGGTTTTTTTCCCACTTTCTTTTTACACTTTTCATATACTCACCCCTGCTGCTTTTAAGAGCAGACTGATGAACTAAACTCTTCAGAAAGGCAGTGATTCTTATGGCACACATTTTGCCTACTAAGTCACTTTTCAAAGACCTGAAAATAATTTCACGGGCCTGTGCTAACTAACCTTGTAAAATAAAAACACTTAAAAAATAAAGAAGCCTATATGAGAATTACTGTACGTTTTCCCAAGGCTTGCTTTTTCACTGAAACGGGTTTATTTCAAAGACCTTAGCCAAAGTTCGTCAGCTACTCTGTTTTAGTTCATCAGTACCGAGCTTCCATACAGGCTGCAAAAGAAAAAAGGAAAAGAGGGGCGCCCAGCTGACTCCATCAGAAGAGCATGTGACTCTTGATCCTGGGGTTATGAGTTTGAGCCCCACGTGGGGTGTAGACATCACTTTAAAAAATGAAATCTTAAAAAAAAAGAAAAACAAAGGAAAAGAGCAGCTCTTGGAGCAGAAACCCTTGGTGATGGTTGAGTCATGTCTACAGATGGTCTATGAAACAGCTCATCCTCCGAAGAGAAGGGAAGAGAAGGGAATTTTCAATGGATTACCTCACAACTCCTTCCAATATTTAAACAATCTAAAAAGGTGTAAAAATTATGAGTAGTATTTTAAACTCAGAAAACCCAAGGGTACAGGGTCCACAATAATTACGAGAAGCAAATAATGAGTCATTGGACTCCAGGTTCCAAAGCAGGACATGAAGTCCCTGCACGAGGCCTTCTCCAAAGACCAAGGAACCCGATTTTCAAAATCATCAAAGAGCCAAAGGGCCACAGGCATACTCTGTAACTGGCGCACTGAACGCCTCCCAGATGGTCTGAAATCGGAGTACATGCATCTTCAAATGTGCAAAACACAATTAAAAACTAAGAAGCAGACCAAAGTGGCTTCATAGTGGTTTCTGAACATTCACAAAACATGTGACACAACTTCCACGTTCTAAAGCTCCTGAAAACAACAAAAAAGCCCTGTGGGTCCCCATTCAAAACTACTTTGAGACACATAATCTGGGGCACCTGGGTGGCTCAGTCGGTGGGGGGTCCCACTTCGGCTCAGGTAATGATCTCACAGTTCGGGAGTTCGAGCCCCACATCCGGCTCGCTGCTGTTAGCACCGAGCCCCCTTCAGATCCTCTGTTCTCCCCTCTCGGCCTCTCGCCCACTTGCTCTCTCTCAAAAATAACTAAAACATTAAAAAAAGAGAGAGAGACAGAGAGACAGACATAATCTAAGAAGCACAGTTATCCAGCTTCCTGAACCCCAGCAGCCCTGAAGCAGTTGGGGAAAAGGAAGGCGCGCTGACTTCAGCACTAAGTGGCAGTGGAGGCCGGACAGCCGGAATGACTAGAAACCATAAAGGACCTAAAAACATCACAGTCTGGGCAGAGACAAAAGATCCCTGGAGAAAAAGAACCGGTGCTGTTAAGGACGACTCTGAGACCTTAGCAAAGGGGTAACAGGATCATCAGAAAACATGGGACCACCATGCCTTACGAACTGTCAAGAGATTCTAAGAAGCCACAGGGGCAGCATCAGAACAGAGACACAAGTATAGCTTCTAGAAGTGCATACGGTATAATTTCATATTCCCCAAACACCTGTAATTTTCAGTATCCAGATTATAAAAACTAAAAATCGATCAATTCTTTTTGGCTGGTAAAAAGGTACATGAAAGGTCCTCTCCCTCAGGGCAGTCTATAGCCCAGACACCCACGCTTCTCACAAGGGGAGATGCCCACGGCGGGAAGTGGGGAAAATCACACATGGAAGAAAGATGTTTAATTTAAAAGAGGGAAAGGTGGGGGCGCCGGGGTGGCTCAGTCAGTTGGGTGACTTGACTTTGGCTCGGGTCACGATCTCGCAGTTCATGAGTTCAAGCCCCGCATCGGGCTCTGCGCTGTCAGCATGGAGCCAACTTGGGATCCTGCCTCTGCTCCCATTGGGGTTCTCTCTCTCATGCACACGCACTCTCTCTCTCTCAAAATAAATAAAAACGTAAAAAATTAAAAAAATGGGGGCACCTGGGTGGCTTAGTCGGTTAAGCATTTGACTTCAGCCTAGGTCATGATCTTGCTGTTCCTGAGTTCGAGCCCCACGTCGGGCTCTGTGCCGACAGCTCAGAGCCTGGAGCCTGCTTTGCTTTCTGTGTCTCCCTCTCTCTCTCTACCCCTTCCCGACTCGTGCGCGAGTGCACACCCTCTCTCTCTCTCTCTCAAAAGTAAATAAACCTTAAAAAACAATTTTAATAAATAAACAATAAATAAGTAAATAAATAAAATATTCTGTCCAAAACAATCCAAACAACCCATTCAACGTGTAAAAGTCATCTGGAAATACCACGTAAGTTCTCCCCGCCAGAAAAGTGCTAGGCGTAACTATATTCATTATCTTGCTAGAAATATTTCTTCCACTTGAATTTGAAAACCAAATATCCTCAAATGACAACCACAGACAATGAGAACGATGAGCAAACTCCAATCCTTCTAACTGCTAGACTAAGGCTCTCCTTCCTGAGCAGTGACACCTCACAGTACGGTCCAGGGCAGGAGAGGCCGCCGCTGGGCGACGCTGCAGATGCCTCGAAGAAGCGCACGGGGAACTTACAGATGTAATCCTTCACAGCTTTCTCAAAGAGGTCGTACACGTGCTCTCTGTCCAGGCCGTCCAGAGCCATGCTGATCTCGTCATGCAGCCATTCCAGCCAGAGCTCTGCAAGACAACAGCACCTCCTGCGTCACCATCTCCTTCACCAAAGGGCAGGACGAAAGCAGGGACTTTACTGCCAGTCACGGGCACACAAACATCTCACCCATCTTATACAGCCTGGTACAGTTCGCAGAAATTCCATTCTTAAAGCCTGTACCAAGCACATAGAAGGTTTATGCTTCCAAATCAAATAATTAGAAACATAATATCCTACACCTGTTGGGCATTTTATACTCTGCAAAGTACTTACATATATTTCCCATTTAATCTTTGTCAAAATTCTGTAGGTGACAGTAATAATAATTAATAAAAATGGCATCTAAGCATTGACAACACACTAAGGTATCTGTTAAGTGTTGTGCACAGAACACCTCTTCCAACCCATGTACTATAAGGCAGAAACTATTATCAGCCCCATTTTACTGCTGGGAAAACTGAGTCTTAAAACGTTTACATAATTCACTTAAGGTCACCCAGCAGTAAGACGTACAGCCAGGAATGAACCTCGGTGATCTGATTTCAGTTTCCATACTTGGCAGTTATGCTTTCGGGGCAGGGAGAGCTGGATCTGGGACCAGAGTTTTCCAACTCCTCCCTAAAATATCCGTTACGAACACTCATGAAGACTGAACCACAAAGATGCACAGTTTAGTTATGTTTCAAATAAGCAAGTAAGTATAAATAACCTAAATGCCCAACGATCCTGTAACAAACAAGGTATAAAACATTTACATTAAAAACTGTTTAGGGGCGCCTGGGTGGCGCAGTCGGTTAAACGTCCGACTTCAGCCAGGTCATGATCTCGCGGTCCGTGGGTTCGAGCCCCGCGTCAGGCTCTGGGCTGATGGCTCAGAGCCTGGAGCCTGTTTCCGATTCTGTGTCTCCCTCTCTCTCTGCCCCTCCCCCGTTCATGCTCTGTCTCTCTCTGTCCCAAAAATAAATAAACGTTGAAAAAAAAAAATTAAAAAAAAAAAAAAAAAAACTGTTTATAATGGGTGGCTGGGTGACTCAGTCGGTTACACATCAGACTCTTGATTTCAGCTGAGATCATAATCTCACGGTTCGGTTCGTGAGTTCAAGCCTCACATCGGGCTCTGTGCTGTCAGCTTGGGATTTCCCTCCCCTCTCTCTCTGCCCCTCCCCTGCTCACACTACCTCAAAATAAATAAATAAAATTTTTAAAACTGTTTATAAAAGTTTAATTGTAATACATTTACAATTATCTAGTTCTGAGAGAATGGATTAAGTACACAAATACTGGAATGGGAAACACAAAGATGCAGGAAAAGTTTAATTACATAAAGTTTTCATCGTGATATAGGATTAAAAAAAAAACAACTCAGGATCCGAAACGTGGGTCACTATTACACGATCACGACTACGTTTTGAAAAAAACAACAAGATGAGAAACTAGAAATCCCTGACACTGGCTGATGGGCTTTCTTCTTTCCACTTTATTTGTATGTTCCAAATGTTCTGTAAGGCACACATCCCACTGAAACAAGAATGTGTATCCTGCACTTCCGTTTTTATCAAAGCAGCCTGACCGCTGAAGCATTACCTTCAGTCAAAGGAAAGATCTCACTCATCTTCTGGCGAGCCATCCTCACTTTGCTGAGCTCGCCTTCCAGCCGGAGCAGCCGGATCAGGTCCACGTGGCAGTTGTAGTCATAGACGTTGATAGAGAGCTAAAAGGAGAACAACACAAGGTGAAATTTAATACGCCATCATCAAAATAACTTAGCATTCTTCACCACTGGTTAGGAGGCACATGTCTGCTTACAGACAAAATGGGCCATCTGGGAGAGCCAAGGAAACAACAATGTAACATTTACCCCCAGGAAGAGGAAGAAAAATCAATGAATGAGGCTTTCTCTAATCAACACAAAGCTCTCCCAATCTGTTACAGTCCCTATCAGAAAGCAGTTGGGTTCTCTCTGAAACACAGGAACATTCTGATGAAACGAATAAATAAATACCAAGTGTGACCTTAGGCAACTTATTAATTCTTCTAAGCCTCCAGTGTTTCACCTGTAAAACAGGGACACCACTAAGGTCTAGTCCATAAAGTTCTTGCAAGGATTTTACTGTCTTTATTTTAATTTTTTTTTTTTAAGTAATCTCTACACCCAACATGGGGCTCAAACTCACAACCCTGAGATTAAGAGTCAACTGAGGGGCGCCTGGGTGGCGCAGTCGGTTAAGCGTCCGACTTCAGCCGGGTCACGATCTCGCGGTCCATGAGTTTGAGCCCCGCGTCAGGCTCTGTGCTGACGGCTCAGAGCCTGGAGCCTGTTTCCGGTTCTGTGTCTCCCTCTCTCTCTGCCCCTCCCCCATTCATGCTCTGTCTCTCTCTGTCCCAAAAATAAATAAACGTTGAAAAAAAAAAATTTAAAAAAAAAAAAAAAAAGAATCAACTGAGCCAGCCAGGTGCCCCTCTTGCAAGGATTTTAAAAGGTGCTTCATAACATGGTTTAGCACATGCCAGGTATGTAGGTTAAGAGCTCTTTTACTAAACAAACAAAAACACCTACTGCGAAATGAAAATGAAATGAAAATCCCTACTGCGAGGAACAAGAATGGCAACACCTGTTGAAGCTGAGTGACAGGTACATAGAGACTTGTTTTTATATTTGAAACTTTTCAAACTCAAAGTTAAAACAAATCAAAATCGCTTAAATAGCTATCAGACATCTGAGACCACAGCAAACTAAAAGAATTTGCCGCTAGCAGACTGACTCTTAAGGATAACAAAAGGAAATGATAAATCTTGGAGCACCAGGAAGGGAGAGAGAACAGAAAGTATAGAAATACGAGCAAGTATCAGGAAAGGTGCTTCCCATGAGTTTTCTAAATTGTATGTGATAACTGAAACAAAACTTTCAAGGCCATCTGATACCCAAAACAATGATATTTAAAAGTAGGGATGGTAAAGGGACTTAAATGGAAAGATTTCCACATTTCACTCATTGGTAGAACAAACACCATGTAAGTTAAATACACTGTAATACCCAAGGCAACCACCAAGAAACTATACAAAGCAATATACTAAAAATCACTGCAAATAAATCAAGATGGGATATTAAAAGATGTTCAAGTAACTCACAGGAAGGCAAGAATAAAGATACAAAAAAACAAAGGAAACAAACAAAATAATAAAATGCCAGGCATTAGACCTAACATATCAACACCTATTTTAATGTTTATGGTCTCAATATACTAATTAATAAGGCAAAGAATGCAGAGCAGATAAAAACACAACCCTTGTAAGAAACTCACTTCAAATTCAAGGACATAGGCAGGCTGAAAGGAAAAGGATGGAAAAAGATATACCATGTAAACATTAGTCCAAAAAAAGCAGAAGTGGCTATGTTAATATCACATAAAGCGGACTTTAGAGAAAATTAGGAAGGATAAAAACGGACACTACAGGGGCACCTGGCTGGCTCAGTCAGTGGAGTGTATGACTCTTGCTTTGGGCTCAGGTCATGATCCCAGCGTTGTGGGTTAGCGCATTAGCTTGGCACAGAGCCTGTTTAAGATCTCCCCTCCCCCTCCCCACCTCTGCCCCTCTCACCAGCTCACACATGCTTTCTCTCTCTCAAATTTAAAACAAAAAGGGGGGGGGGGATTACGTAATGATAAAAGGATCAACCCACCAGGAAGATCACAAACAACAGATCCTTCAAAACAGATTAAGCAAGACTGAGCTAAGAGACACGACCACAGTTATAATGGGGACTTCAACATTCTCCACTTCAGCAACTAAAAGTAGTCTTGGACAGATAATCAGCAAGGACACAGAACTCAGTATCATCAACCAACATGATCTAATCAACATATATAGAACACTCCATCCAAGAGCAACAGAATACACTTTTTTTCCCTCAAGGGCCCATGGAACATTCACTGAGACTAAATCACAGGCCATAAAACAAACCTCAACAAATTTTCAAAAACTGAAATCATATACAGTATGTTTTCTGATGACAATAGAATTAAATCAAAAATCAGTAAAAATGGGGAAATCTTTAAACATTTGGAAACAAAGTGATATACTTCTAAATAACCTATGGATCAAAGAGGAAGTACCGAGGAAAACAAAAATACACACTACTGAATGAAAATGAAAATACAATAAATTAAGGATACAGCCAACACAGTGTGGAGAGGAACACTTAACCGAACTAAACTCAATGTATAAAAAGAATTATATGCCATGACTAAACAATTTGTTCCAGGAATTCAAGGCTAGTTCAATCTTTGAAAATCAATCAGGGGCGCCTGGGTGGCGCAGTCGGTTAAGCGTCCGACTTCAGCCAGGTCATGATCTCACGGTCCGTGGGTTCGAGCCCCGCGTCAGGCTCTGGGCTGATGGCTCAGAGCCTGGAGCCTGTTTCCGATTCTGTGTCTCCCTCTCTCTCTGCCCCTCCCCCGTTCATGCTCTGTCTCTCTCTGTCCCAAAAATAAATAAACGTTGAAAATCAATCACCGTAATCCACTAAATCAACAGGCTAAACAAAAATCATGATATCCACTGACACAGAAAATGCAATTGACAAAATCCAACAACCATTTACAATAAAAACTCTCAGCAAGTTGGCCCGCATTAAAATTTAAACTTTTTGCTCTATAAAAGACTCCATCAAGAGGATGCAAAGACAAGCTATAGACTTCAAAAAAAAAAAAAAAATGTACAAACCACATATGTAATAAAGGACTAGTATCTAAAAGCTAGAACTCTAGGGATGCCTGGGTGGCTCAGTTGGTTAAGCATCTGACTCGTGACTTCAGCTCAGGTCACGATCTCATAGTTCATGAGTTCAAGCCCCACATCAGGCTCAGTGCTGACGGTGCAGAGCCTGTTTGGGAATTCTCTCTCCTCTCTCTGCCCCATTCTCTCTCTCAAAATAAATAAATAAACTTAAAAAAAATATATATATATATATAGCTCTAAACTCGACAATAAAGGGGCGCCTGGGTGGCTCAGTCAGTTGAGCATCTGACTCTTGATTTGGGCTCAGTTCACAATCTCATAGTTGGTGAGTTCAAGCCCTGCGTTGGGCTCTGTGCTGACAGGGCAGAGCCTGCTAAGGATTCTCTCTCTCTCCTTCTCTCTCTGCCCCTCCCCACTCACATGTGTGCTCTCCCTCTCTCATGTAAATAAACTTAAAGTAAATTCAACAGTAAAAAACAAATAATCCAATTAAAAAATGGGTAAAAGACATGAACCAACACGTATATCCAAAGAGGACACACAGATCGCAAGTAAGTCCACATGAACAGTCAAGATCATTAACTATCAGGGAAATGTAAGGTAAAACCACAATGAAACATTACACACCTAACAGAGTGACTAAAATAAAAAACGACAACACCAAATGCTGGAGAAGATGCAAAAAACAAAAACAAACAAAAACAAAAAACCAAATGGATCACTCACACATTGCTGCTGGGAAGGTAACACGTATACAGCAGCTTTGGAAAACAGCTGGGCTGTTCCTCATAAAATTCAACACACAATTACTTTATCATCCAGCAAGTGCACCGTGGGTATTTCTCCACAGAAACAAAACCCATGGTCACACAAAACCTGTTCCTAACAGCTTTATTCCTATTAGCCCAAACTGGAAACAACCCAGATGTCCTTCAATGGTGAATGGCTAAAGTCACCATGGTGCACCCACACTGTGGAATACTTTTCAGCCAGAAAAAGGAAGTGAATATACACCCCACTCAGATGAATTTTAAGGGAATTATGCTGAATAAGAAAAGCTAATCCAAAAAGATTACATACTATATGATTCCATTTATATAACATCCCTGAAATGACAAAATTATAGAAACAGAGAACAGACAGTGATGGCCAGAGGTCAGGAACTATAGCTATAAAAAAACCAGAAGGACCCCTGTTGTGACAGAACTGATCTGTGTCAACTGTGTCAACGTCAACATGTGGGTAGTGACATCATATGTAGTTTTAAGATTACCACTGGGAGAAACTGGTAAAGGGTACACAGGAGCTCTGTATTATTTCTTACAACTGCAGGGAAGTCTACGACTAGCTCAAAATGAAAATTTAACTTTCTAAAAAAGCTTTTATAGGAGGTTGGGGTATGGGGTTACCTTAGGTCTATACAAAAACACTAGTGTCTACTTTTCCAACACCTGCCACAGCGTTTCAGCAATAAATATTTCCCTCTCCTTCATTCAACTAACACTCTGAAGGTATACTCAATAATCTAGATACTAGCTGATACATTAAAATACGCATGGAAGGACTCATCTCACCAGGTTGCAAGTCGCAGCAGAGTCAGACCGTGGAATTGACACGGGATTGACAAACTGACCAACAGAACAAAAGAGAACACCCAACATCAGACCCACACAGACAGAAAACCTATGACAAAGTGGCACTCATTGCATCCATTAAAATGAATTCATGACCCATAACCATGACCCCAGTTTGAAAAACACTGACTCAGAGAAATTCTTTTTTTTTTAAATTTTTTTTTAGCATTTATTCATTTTTTGAGAGGCAGAGAGAGACAGTATGAGCTGGGAAAGCACAGAGAGAGAGGGAAACACAGAATCCGAAGCAGGCTCCAGGCTCTGAGCTGTCAGCACAGACCCCGACACGGGGCTCAAACTCCCTAACAGTGAGATCACGACCTGAGCCGAAGTCGGACACTTAACCAACGGAGCCACCCAGGTGCCCCATAGAAATTCTTAAACATGGTGGATAATAGCATGTTTCAACAGTAACAATGTACCTTGTGGCTGGTTGGTAATAGGACAAAAGAAAAAAAACTGTAAGCAATCCAAATGCCAGAAGAACTGATAAATTGTGGGATACTCGCCCAATGTTATGCTAAATATACAGTAGTCAAAATGAATTAAGTGCAGCTACAAGCAACACAGATGAATGTTAGAAACACAATGCTGGGGCGCCTGGGTGGCTCAGTCGGTTAAGCGTCCGACTTCGGCTCCGGTCACGATCTTGCGGTCCGTGAGTTCAAGCCCCGTGTCGGGCTCTGGGCTGACCACTCAAAGCTTGGAGCCTGTTTCAGATTCTGTGTCTCCCTCTCTCTCTGACCCTCCCCCGTTCATGCTCTGTCTCTCTCTGTCTCAAAAATAAATAAACGTTAAAAAAAAATTAAAAAAAAAAAAAAGAAACACGATGCTGAGTGGAAAGCAGTCCCAAAAGATTACATACAGCATGGTATATTTTTTAAAAGCTCATCAATGAACAAAAGTGGACAACAGATTACTTAGGAATGCATATGTGGGAAATAAAATTACACGTTTTAAGGGAAAAGGGAGCACAGCAGATTCAAGAAAGTAGTTACCCGGGTTTTGGGAGGAGAGGCAGGGCAATGGAATAGGGGAAAGACCCATCGGTACCTGCAACAACACTGCTGAAGTTCTAACTCTTCGACCACGTGCTGGGTAAGCAGTAGTCATTTACCACCCTTTGTAACTTACAGATGTGAACTGCTCTGCATGTATCAAATTACATGCAAAAGGACAACAAAGGCTCAATAACAGGTAAGACTATGACCTATACTTTTTTTTTAAATCCTAAGACTTTTAGCAATGTTCTCCTGCTCATGATATCTAAAAGTTAACAAGCGGAGCCCATCCCAAGATCCAACATGAAGAGCTGAAAAAGGACTGGACTAGGTCAGGACCCAAGTGTTCTGATCTCCCCTGGCTCTCCTCCTTTGTACCAGGAAGGCGCTGGAGTGAACCTCTGCTTGCCACGCGGGCTGTCATGACACGCTGATGTTTCAAAATGGACTGTCAAGTGTGCACTCAAGTGACACTAACTAAAGAAGTGAAGTTTGTGCAAAATGTACTTTCCTTGTTAAAGAAGGGGCAAAAGCTCTCCCTGTCACCCACCGCTCTCAACTCACCTGGGTCTGAGAGTAGTTTTGGAGCACGAAGAGCAGTGGGACAGTCCTTGTCAGTCATCGTGAGTAATGTCTGTCTATACAAGCGTCCCTTACCTGCATATCACATGGAGGTCAGAAAGAATAAGTCAATGAAGTAGAGAAACGGCCTCTAAGGTGGTCTTTGGTCCAAATTTCTGATTTTTAGGCCCAAACAATGAAGATACTATACATGAACAGGCGTTCCAAAAGTACGTGTTTGAAATGCATACTGAGGATGCATTTAAGAGATATTTCCACAGAGTTCACTTGGCATCGACGAATGAGCACATACACAGGTCTATTCTGGTCTCAGAGCCTCATTAACGACAAAGGATGCTTTGAAGAAAGAGGCGGCTTAGCCAACGCAGAAAATGATGTGTTGATTTCCTGACTCCCTAGAGGCACAACCTGGAATAGGGGTGGAGAAGTAACAAAAGGCCTGGTCCAAGAGACACAACCACTGCAATCATGGGGAGGGCAAGGAAACAACAGAGCAGGCCTCGGCACAGCACCTACTATGCGTCAAATGTGCCACGAACTTTCTTTTTTTTTTTTTTTTTTTTTTTTTTTAAATTTTTTTCTTTCAACGTTTATTTATTTTTGGGACAGAGAGAGACAGAGCACGAACGGGGGAGGGGCAGAGAGAGAGGGAGACACAGAATCGGAAACAGGCTCCAGGCTCTGAGCCATCAGCCCAGAGCCCGACGCGGGGCTCGAACTCACGGACCGCGAGATCGTGACCTGGCTGAAGTCGGACGCTTAACCGACTGCGCCACCCAGGCGCCCCATGCCACGAACTTTCAAAGCAGCAGGTCACTTAAGCTCCACGACAGCCCTGTGAGGTTGGCACCTCGTTTTAACCACCTGGGCCACGGAGGGACCAGCGAGTTGGAGTAACCGATAGGGCACCACTTTTCGTTTCAGGGCACAAACACAGGTAATGGGAAACCCTTGCTTTTGTTACACAGATACCACAACTTGAAGCTTTCATAAACTACACTCAGGGATGAGCACTGGACTTCGCAAATATGACCAGGTTGAGTTTTTCACAGGCCTGTCTAGAAGTTATTCCGTGGCAGCAGGAACTAGAGGTTATGGGATTAGGAGGAGGTGGGAGAAAGGTTTGGAAAAATGGGAAAAATCAATCCCTCGACCCCATGACAAAGAGTCTGATAAAGCTAAGAGGCTCTTCAATTCACATCACTTGCCAGATCCCATCCTGTGTGGTCCCCTTCCGAACTCCATCCCGCCCTCTGTGGCCTGAGGTGGGGCAGGCAACGAGGGGACACCAGTAGCCAGGACACCTCTGCTCTGACCCATCCTCCTCTCTAGCTAGATGCTTCTCCTCATCAAGGATTTAATCTTTCTGCTTCCAATCCTGTCCTTTCTGCTAAAACCAATAATCCTATTTCCCCTGCCTCACAGAAGAGTAAGATCTGAGTGAGCTAATGGCTCGCTGAAAAGCTGAAGGCTAGAAATCAGGACAGACTTCCATCAGGACAGGGACATAGCCTGGCATTTTCTCAACACATGAAAGACTGAACAAACACCAGCATGCTTATTTATAAAAAGCGAACAGGGAACCACTTTCCTACACCCACTGGTTCCTTTGACGTTCAGACGTGATGATGAATGGAACGAGCGATACCAACGGACATCATTACTATCTCACAACAAAAGTATCACTGCCGGAGAGGCCATCCTAAGGAATCTCACACCCAACAAGGTTGAGTAACCTAGGTTAACAACTTCCCATCACTGATTTCATACAGATGTGGCATCGGGGCCGCAGACAACCCGGTTAAATTCAAATCCCCTTGTGAGTGACTTTGAGCAAATCGTTTCATTCTTCACTGAGCCTGTTTCCTCTTCACTAAAATGACAATGTGCTTGATTTCTGTTTGCCCTTCCAATTCTACTCCACCTTCTCCTCCCTGTCCTTTGCCCTCCCGTGTGTACCATATCCATGGGGTCTCTGGCTCTCTTGCTTCCAGCAGGGTTCGCCAGCCAAAGGCACCAGCAGATGTTTGGAGAGAGGAAGAGAGGTCAGGGTATTCCTTCCCCCACCCCAATCCCTGATGGGAAACTACAGCTGCGCGCCCTGACTAAAGGTGTCTCACCTGTTCTCAGGTGCCCTCTCCACACGACTATTCAGAAAACTGGTCACAGTTTTCCCGCCTCATCTCTTCAGGCCTAATGGTGGTCACAAGGTCCTGCTGTTAAGGAGCCCCGAGGTACTGAACCTTCACGCCTGGTTTCTCAGCTCACGCTTTTTTCTCAGCTCACATTAGCCCCTTTATTGTCCTTTTCTCAAATTATCCTAATTCGAGTGTGCCACCTATTTCCTGCTGGGACCCTGGATCACACAGAAGTTACAAATTAGGGATCACGTTACCATTAGGTGCCAGGCACTGGGCCTTTAATTACTGTTATGAGAACTACATGATGCAGGAGTTGTTCCTCCCAATTTGCAGATGAGAAAGCACAGGCTCAAACAAGTTAAGAAATCTGTCTAGGCACACGTAAGCATGGAAGGGCTACAACTGGGACCTCAGCCTCCAGCCGCTGAAACCTCTACCTTCCCGTTTCTATTATCGCCGTCCCGCTGGTTACTTTGTCTATCGTACTGCAGTTCATCATTATGGTCATTCCTACCGGAAAAAAAAAAAAAAAAGAAGAAAGAAAGAAAGAAAGAAAAAGCCACTCTCTTATGAATAACATTTTATTGCTACTGCAGACCATACTTTAACGGGTGGTTCAGAGTGGGAGCTCTGGAGTCGTTTCAAAGTTCAAGGCCTGGCCGCCACTTGCAGAAGTGTAATCTGCAACAAGATAATTCCCTCCACGAGGAGCCTCAATCCCCTCCGGGAAAACGGGGAATAACACTACTTCCTTCACTAGGTCGCTGCGAAAGTTCAAGGGGACGACACTCGCAAAGCACCCGGCAAGCAGGAAGCGCCCAAACGATGGGAGCTGCGGTGATTAATAGCGGTTTTGCGGCCTTGGGAGCTTTAATTACCGCCGGGGGCCGGGCACCGGGGAGAAGGGCCGGCGCTTGGGAACCACAGGGAAGGAGCCCGCCGCCCCAGCCACGGACACACCTGCTCCTCCAGCCGCTCGATCTCCAGCTGGTTCTTCTCCTCCTCTTCGTCGTACTCCCACTCGTACTCCCCGGGGGAGCTCTCCGCGGAGGAAGCCATGGCGTACTCCTCGTCCCCATCGCTCTCACTCACGCCTTCCTCCTGCTGGTCCCACCCCGGCCCCATGGCCTTGTACGTCGCAGCGGCCACGGCCCGCGACAACACCTTCCTCCTCGTTCTAGCCGCCTTAACCTCATCTTCCTCGCCCTCCGCGGTGGGCCCGGCCTTGGGCTCGGCCTCCGCTTCCGAAGCCGATGTTGCGGCCGCCGTCGCCATCTTGCGCTTCCAGTGACTCTCGGGTCTTCTCTCGGCGGCCGAGGACCCGCGAAAGTAGAAGCTGCCCGCGGCGTTCGCCTGCTCAAAACCCCGCTCTCGGGCCACCGAATGGGAAACTGTGAGCCTCGGGTGACGGGAAAATCTGGGAATACACGAAATTTTGTATTGCTTTTGAGACAGGAGACAGCCTGACCTTGGGCAGTTAGGAATAAGTGGCTCCTTGATAACAACAAGAGGGCAGAAAGGACAGGACCGTCTGAGACACCCACTTCCTGGGACAATCGGCCGGGGACCATATCCAGGTTCAGCAGCTGCACGGTTACTCCCCCTCAAAATGTCCCGCCACTGTAACCCATAGAAGCCCTCCCCTCGGATGCCCTCCCTAGTGGCTTTCTCCTTAAGGAGCCCCTCCGGGGTGGCGAGAGTCTCTTTGTTTCGTCCTCGCCCTCATAAACCTGGTGCCTGTGCTGCTCTTAACCTTGCTGATCGGTTCCATTTTTGAGAACACAATCCCGGCTTTAAAAAACGGTTACAGCTTTGAAGGCTCCTTGGAGATCTCCACGTCTTCTAACGGTAAGTAAGGAGCAGTCGGCACCCTCTTTTCCTATCTTACACGAACTCTCAAACTATGGGCACCTGTTAGCCAGTTAAGAGCGAATGGGGCGTTGCCATTCTCAAAGCCTCGGGTGACAGGTTCCCTGGGTCTCCTCCCAGCTGCGCCCCAAACGGAGTTGGGAACGTGGATGTATTGGAGACCCAGTTTCCCGATGCATGGGACTTAGGGGAGGGCAAACAACAACTGATGCGTCCTGACCGAACTATTCTTTGGCGGACGCCTGAAGGCGCTGGCGGAAACTGACCCCTGGCCGCCCGTTTGGGTATCCCGCTCAATTTTCCTCTTTCTGTCTCGACCAGCCTCTCCCTTCGGGAAATGAGTGGAGAAGCCCAGGACTGATCCCCCGGAAATCTTCCCAGGAGTGATCCGGGAGACTTCCAAGGGGTCCTACTCACAGGTTTCCCAAACTACAGTGGAAGGTGGCTACTTGCTTCCGATTCTGACACTCTGGCGTGGCTCATCTCCCCGGTCCGCATTTTCTACCTTTCATCTTCAAACTCCTCTTGTGGAGCTTATAGCCCTCACCCGGGCCCTGGAGCTTTAGTGAAGGTAAAAAGTTCCACATCTGTACAGACTTTAAGTATGCCTACTTGGTCCTTCATGGCCATGCTGTCATCTGGAGAGAAAGAAACTTTCTAACAGCCACTGGGACTCCTATCGAGTTCCATCAGGAGATAGGTCATTTACTGATCTCGGTGTGTGTGGGTGTGTGTGGGTGTGTGTGTGTGTGTGTGTGTGTGTGTGTTTCAATGTTTATTTATTGTTGAGAGAGTGCAAGCGGGGGAGGGGCAGAGAGAGGGGGACAGAGGATCCGAAGCAGGCTCTGCGCTGGCAGCACAGAGCCCAATATGGGGCTTGAACTCACGAACCATGAGATCATGACTTGAGCTGAAGTTGAACACTAAGGGACAGAGCCACCCAGGTGCCCATGACCTCAGTCTCTTCCCCCAACACACTGTAAAGGTCACCAAAAAGGACCAGATGAGGTTGCAAAGGGAAATAAAAGGACTGATGCCACAGCCAAACAGGTAGCTAATAGTGTTTCCCCATAAAAACAAAATAGCTCCTCTCTTTTGGGAACCCCCCCTTACAACCCATGAAACCCCAATGCAGCGACAAAGAAACCATGAGAGCCCTGTCCTGGTGATTTACCCTCTTGCCCTCGGGATGGCTACAGGATGAACAGGGGAAGATCTTGTTGCCCACTGCTACCAGATGGAAACTGCTTAAAACCTTCCATCAATCATCCACCTGGAAAGAGACGGGACACTTCAGCGGACGTGTAAGTTCTTCACAGGAAATAAAATTAGACTAGGGGCACCTGGGTGGCTCAGTCGGTTGAGCGTCCGACTTCATCTCAGGTCATGATCTCACAGTCCGTGAGTTCGAGCCCCCCATCGGGCTCTGTGCTGACAGCTCAGCGCCTGGAGCCTGCTTCCGATTCTGTGTCTCCCTCTCTCTCTGCCCCTCCCCTGCTCATGTTCTGTCTCTCTCTGTCTCAAAAATAAATAAAAACATAAAAAAAAAAATTTAGACTGTTGAGCAGGTGGTAGGATCCTGAGAAATATATCAATAAATAAATAAATAAATAAATAAATAAATAACCCCAAGCACCATCGGGTGGCTCCTCCAAGGAGTCCAACAAACAGAGTGTTTTCCTGGGGGAGGATTGGCCGGTATTTGCCAAAAACTCCAGGAATACACTACCTACTGGTGTGGGTGGGCACCTTCACCAGTTGGATTGAGGTCTTCCCCAGTAGGATGGAAAAGGCCCTGGAAGTAATTAAGACAATTGAACATGAAATTATTCCCCGATCTGGGGCGCCTGTTAAGCGTCCGACTTCGGCTCAGGTCATGATCTCGCAGTTCATGGGTTCAAACCCCGCATCAGGCTCTGTGCTGACCTCTCAGAGACTGGAACCTGCTTCGGATTCCGTGTCTCCCTCTCTCTCTCGGCCCCTCCCCCACTCGTGCTCTGTCTCTCTCTCAAAAATAAAGAAACATTTTAAAAAATTAAAAAAAAAATTATTCCCCGATTTGGGTTGCTTGAAAGCATTCAGAGTGATAATGGTCCATCACACAGGGCATCTCTGCTGCCCTAGGTATTCGGTACCACCTACATTGTGCCTGGAGACCCCAGTCCTCAGGAAAGGTTGAGAGGGCAAACGGGGTTCTAAAGAGGCACCTAAAAAAAGCTTGCTCAAGAGATGAGCCTCCCCTGGATACGGATCTTGCCTATTGCCTTGCTGTGAATGAGGAATACTCCTCAGGGCTGGTCTGGCTTTAGCCCCTCCGAGACGCTTTATGGAGACCCTTTCTAACCAACGACATATTATTTGACAAGTAACAAGTCAAACATGTCATTTCTCCTTCCAAATTCCAGAGGGCACTACAAGAAAACGAAAATACCACACGGCGCATACAAGGAGGACCTCTATTTGAGCCCGGGCATCCAGTTCTAGTTCAATCTCTTCCTCCTCCTTCCCCCTCTCTTCGGCCTTCCTGAGAGGACCCCTGCCCGGTGATCCTCTCCACCCCTTCTGCTGGTAAGATTTCAGGAGAAGATGCTTGGATTCACCACATTCGTCTAAAGTCCTGGCGAGCTCCAGACGATCCTCAGAAGGAAGGAGACAAGGACAACTGTGAGCCTATTGAAGACCTACAATTCCTCTTCAAGAAGTGCAGAGAAGTGCTCCGCCCCTTAAACGTCTCATAACAACACCATGACCCCTAGGGCTTTAATATTTCTATATCTCACACTCTTATGGTGCCGGCCGCCACGGGGAATCCTCGAGTGGGTTCCATTAATTTCCGCTGCCTTTATCTTAACTGACTGCTGGATCTGTGGGAAGGATTCTTTAGGCACAGTCGTCCCAGCCCCCACGTCTGTGTGGCTCTGAGCCAATGACACTGTCACCCCCTTCATCTCCTCTACCAGTCCTTTCTCCGGCGCTCACATTGAATGGCTGTTCTTCAAAGCCTGGAAGGAGGATACGGAAACTAAAAGGAACAACACCCCTTGGTCCAGCGGTACCCTCACCCTCTCCCGGTTGGACCGACTCCACCTCAACGCCAGTGCCGTCTTCCCAGTCTGCTTTGAAAATTCAACGTCCATCCCACACACGGGTCTCTTCACAGGTAATCTCCTCACATCTCAACGTAATCTCACATCCCAAGTCACTAGAGCCTCTGCGGAAGGAGTCCTGGAACTCTTCCCTCTGTAGTTCTCTCAGTGCGTGTAAGAACACTGATAAATATCACCTTCTCCTCGACGTTTCCTCCGAGCCCAGTATCCCCCAAAGCGCACAACCTCCTGCACCGCAGGCAATGTCCGTATAGCCAGAAGGTCTGCCGTCTCTTATAATTCAGCAAATTTAAGTCTGGCGTCCACACCACTCCTCTCGTCCCAAGAATTCTTCCTCAAAACATATCCCTCCAGCTTCCTTGCATCCACCATACGGGAAAGACTCAGACACCTCCCTAATTTGGAGCAGATTGTCAGGGGGCCCCCCTGCAACAAGTAGACCCCAAGCCCTCTTTACTTAAAACTTCCACGTAAACCTCTGGGTGGAAGAGGGTTTGTTCTGTGGAACCAGGGAGTACATCACGCTGCCGCCCTTATGGAGAGGGCGGTGCTTCCTCACTTTCATAGCTCCCCCAGCTGATGATGCGCCTGGTTCCAGCAGCATGCCGCAGGTTCTAAATGATCCTTGACCAGGGTCCGAAGGGTGGCTATTGCTCCCCTTCTGGTCTCTTTGTTCACTGGATTGTCGGGAGCGTCTGGAACAGCCGTAGGAGGCACCTCCGTAGACCTCTCAGCACAACTGGCCAAGACATTGAGGGAGACCATCAAGGGGATACAAACACCTGCGGAGCAGGTGAACTCCTTGGCAGGAGTCACACTTCAAAACCGACAGGCCTATGGGGCGCCTGGGTGGCTCAGTCGGTTAAGCATCTGACTTCGGCTCAGGTCATGATCTCGCGGTTCATGGGTTTGAGCCCCGCATCAGGCTCTGTGCTGACAGCTCAGAGGCTGGAGCCCGCTTCACATTCTGTGTCTCCCTCTCTCTCTCCCTGTCCCTCGCTCATGCTCGCTCTCTCTCTCAAAAATGAATAAACGTTAAAAAAAATAAAAACATTTTTAAAAATAAAAAACCGACAGGCCTGAGACTTGCTAACCTCAAGTGCGGGGGGTGATCCTGTGCCTTCCTTAAGGAAGAACGTTGTTTCTACATCAATAACGGGACAGATGGCCACACGTCTCGATTC
This sequence comes from Lynx canadensis, assembly GCF_007474595.2. NCBI lineage: Eukaryota > Metazoa > Chordata > Mammalia > Carnivora > Felidae > Lynx > Lynx canadensis. Next base: position 76,322,756 of record NC_044314.2, on the reverse strand, counting down.
CTCCAACGGTCTGGTCATCTCCACAGAGGCTCTTTCCAATTGGTGGGGCTCCCTAAGGGCTCAACTGTTGGCACTGGCTTTGGCCACTAATGGCTCCCTTATTAACCCCTTCCTTAATGCCCCTCTTAGGACTTTATATTCTCAATGCACTTACCTGGTTTGTTGCTTCTCACCCAGAGTCCTTTACACCTGCAAATGGTCCTATCAGTGTACCCAGCAATGGAAGTGCCACTAGACCTTTACGGGGGGCCACGAGACAGACCCCACAGGGAGGGACTCTAGCTGCCACTCATCTCCATGCCCCATCCCAGCATGAAGAAGTCAGAGAGGTCACCACCCACATACCCCAAGGGCAGTTGGGGTCACCTCCTCTAAGGGGGGACTGTGACAGGAGACAGACTGACCTTGGGCAGATAGGGATAAGTGGCCCCTTGTTAATAGCAGAGCAGAAAGTACAGGACTGTCTGAGACACCCACTTCCTGGAACAATCTGCCAGGGACCATATCCGTGTTCATTAGCTGCACAGTCACACCTCAAAAGGTCCCACCACTGTAGCCCATACAAGCCCTCCCTCTCCAACGCCTTAAGGAGCCTCCTCTTTAAGGAGCCCCTTCCAGGTCACAGGGGTCTCTTTGTTTCGCTCTCGTCCTAATAAACTTGGTGCTTGTGCTGCTCTTAACCTTTTTGGTCAGTTCCATTCTTTGGCTACATCAGAACACGATCGTGGGTTTTAAAAAGCAGTTACACATTTACATACGTGTAAAAGTACTCATAGAGGAAAAACTCCCTAACACAGCGCATGTTCCATCGCAACTTTAGACAGAAGTTGAGTCTTTGTACAGAAGTGCAGGCCATAGAGGAAGTCATGAAGTGATGATTGAAGGGAAGGGTTTGGCGCCATCTTGAGAAGGTCAAAAGGAATCTAGGCATAAACGCCTGCCTTCCCACCTAGCCAGACCTGGTGTTTGTTTCAGTCTCCGCAGTAACTGAGCCTCAAACGCAGAGAAAACAAGTTTTCAGGGGAAGGATCAATTGCACCATTCACAAGAAAAACCCATTTCCCAAAGAGATTCCTCCCCTTTATGTAATACCTGGTGCCTACTGGGCATTAAATATATGTGTGAGTTTTCTGGTTTTTTAAGATCATATTCTGCAAACCTCGATTAATAAATCACATTACTACACTTATTTAGAAACTCTTCATTTCCAAGCATTGTCATATAAATTATCTCTTTATGAAAAGAGAAATAGATGCAGACATAAATTCATATCTACACTTCTTTAAAAATCAGGGCACGGTGTGTTCGCGTCCTCAAGCTCATTTTTTAGTAGGAAAATACTGATGTTTATTTGGTGCCTCTCTCCCTCATTAGCAAGGTTAATTATGTAAGCAATGAATGTATTTTTTCTTTCCCTTGGATCCCCAAAGACTAGTACAGCGCCTTGCCACATGGTAGGTACTCAACGTTTATTTGCTCAATGAATGAATTGACCTTGAATTAGTACAAAAGTCAGGATCAAGGCTTAAAGAGGTGATGTCATTCGCATAGGGTCACACGGGAACCAGGGTTGTCAGAGCTTCCCAAATTAGTCTGCCTGGGCAACCTTGGACAAGTTACTAAATCTCTCTGACCCTCAACTCCTGAAGCTGAAAAGTGGGGGTAAGAGAAGCAGACTGGTTGATCCACTGCGCCCACTCCGGCGGTAGGCTTTGTGAACGCAAATCTGGGTCCCCATTGCAGCTTCAGCACCCCCTCACGGCCACAACCCTACAGGAAGAATTAGCCCTCCGCCTTCGATCCTTTAGCTCCGTGTCCCGCCCACCCCCGGAGGGGCGTGGTCAAGGCGGGGCCAAACGGGGACCTGTGCACAGAGGGGAAGGACGCAGGCGCGAAGTCGCGGTGACGTAAAAGGGTGCGCGCTCTAAGCGGAGAGCCGACTCGCGGGCTCACCCCTCCCCTCGGTCTCGCGCTCGGCCTGCGCAGGCGCAAGCCCGCAAGATGGCTGCGGCTGGAGCGGGCCGTCTGAGGCGGGCGGCGTCCGCCCTGCTGCTCCGAAGCCCGCGCGTGCCCGCCCGGGAGCTGTCGGCTCCGGCCCGGCTGTATCACAAGAAGGTAGGGGCTGATGAGGGGCTGCGCGGGGCCCGCACCGGCAAGGGGGCGGGAGGACGAGGACCACCTGAGGGACTCAGGTATGTCAGCGCCCGGCGGAGGCCCGGCCTGGAGAGGAGCGGTTGCGGGGTTGTGCGCGGCCTCGGGAGCCCCCAGTGCAGCCAGGGTGGGGGCCGTCCCCTCGCGCGCCTCTGCCTGGACTAGCTTTCGTTTGCTGCGCAGTGACTACCTGCGCCTGAAATAAAACTAACCGCTGCCCGTGGGCCCCGCCGCTGGCTGCGATTTCGGGCATCTCAGCCTTAAAACGCAACAGCCCGGGAAGGAGGCCTCTGTTGTAATCTGGCAGCCTGACTTCAGGGATGAACGCACACACTGGCGCGGGCTCCGGCTTCAGCCAGGCTATTGCCCTGGCCAGGTGACCTTGGGGAAGTCACTGCTCTGCGCTGAACCTGTTTTCCCCATTTGCAAAATGAGGTCTTGGCATTCATCTACACGAGCTAGGTAGTGCTCGTGGAGTCCTCGGCCTGGTGCCCAACACACGGAGATCATCTGTGGTGCGGGTCTTGCTGTCGGAGCCCTTAGGCTCCGAGTGGAGTCAGACTCGTAATCAACAGTCACAATATTTTAATTTTTGTCTTTTTTGGCGGACGGAAAGGAAAGGAGCCGGGGGTGTAGGGACAGGTGCGTAGTTTGCAGCCCTTGCCTTCCGAGGGCGTGGAGTCCCCTAGACATGAAACTCTCCCACTCAGGAAAGGACTACCTGAAGGACGCGGTAAATCAACATGGGGCAAAAAGTCCCGATTTAGCTTACTATTTTGTACGTCCTTGGGCTTGGAGTCAAAATCCGTGGTCGAATAAGTGGGGAAAGCAAACTGGAAGGTAGGGAGACTTAACGACTACCTGGTAGACAAGCCTCGAGGTTACATTAAAGCCTTTTGTATGCCAGATTATCATTCCGTTCTGGCTTCTGCACGGTTGCAGGGACTTCGCTCCTCCCCCACCCAGGGGTGTGTTTTGTTGACAACACACGCTCCGCGAACGTGGGCTAGCAGCCTTTCAACCACCAGGGTGCGCTGCTCCACCAGAGCGATTTCAGGGCCTTGAAATACAGTCATAGGACGGTTATTTTATCACACACAAATGCATTCCATAGCATTGTTCCTCCTGGAACATTCTCCTTGAGGCTTCTGGGCAGTCCTTCAATTGCTGGACCATAATTCATTTTAGAATTGTTAATAGTAATCATTACCCTTTGAAGATGGATTTTATTTGGAAATAACATAAATGCTATTTGATCCCAATGACTTGTGATTAAAAACCCTGTGGAATTAAGACATGATTTTGCTGATTTTCCTCCAGCATCTCAAATGTCTGAAGGTAGTTGGAGAAGAGCTACAAAAAGATGGGGTTATAAAGTCTCACGGACATAAAGTGTAAGCCCTTCTGCTGAGGTGAAGTTTGGTGTTCAGTGATTGTCAGGTTCTGCTTGCTGGCTGCAAGGAGCTTACCATCAAGTGGGGGGGGGGGGGGCGGTAACAAGAAAGAGTGATCATGTCTTCTCTTAACCTTCTCATTTCAGGTTGTTGATCATTATGAAAATCCTAGGAATGTAGGGTCCCTTGACAAGACATCAAAAAACGTTGGAACCGGATTGGTGGGAGCGCCAGCTTGTGGTGATGTGATGAAATTACAGGTGCCACTGGTTTTCATCTTTTAGTTCACAAACCTACAGCATTTCATTTGGTCTCCATCTGGATTCCTAGGACAGGATGGGATGAGCTGCTGTCACCAATCATTAGAGTGGGAGCTGAGTGTTAGTTCTTCTTAATACACTATGCCGACCCCTTCTGACAGTAAACCAGTCTCCCTTTTCTACTGTCTCAGCTTAAATTCCAACCTCAGCTCGGTAGAGTTTCAAAGGAAAACCACAACCGTTCAGTTAGCAATCCCCGGTGAGACAGGAAATGGCAGTATATCAACCCTCCCCCCAAATGGGAGACAACACAAAGGGAGGGACTGGCACTTTGGGTAAACTGTAACTTTGACCACATCTACTTCACCTTGGGGAGTGAGTAGGAAGCTTGCCAGAGGTCTTCATGCCTGTCTTGGAAAACAGAAAGGGGAGGCAGGAGGGAACCACTAGATGTCATTTCATGCCAAACTAAAAAGCATTAACCAGAGGCCTTTATTGCAGACTCTCCCAGGGCTTAAAGATACAGATTGACTGAGAGCCATGAGCAGCAGACCTTCATAGCCAAAAAGCAAGCTAGGATTGCAGAACAAAAACAAAACACGGAGGGAGGGGGGCACATTCTTCAGCCTGTCTTTACCAGGTAGGCCTGTATAGTTGTGATAGTTGTTCCTGCACTTTTGACCACTGAGCCCTTTGCCAAAGCAAAGCAAATTTAGTGGTCATTAATGTCAGAACTTAAAAGTGTGAAAATCAAGACCAAAGCCCTTGGGGAGAACCCAAGTTCTACAGGGCGGCACCAGGAATCACTGCTTAACTCCTGTCTCTTTTTCAGATTCAAGTAGATGAACAGGGGAAGATTGTGGATGCCAGGTTTAAAACATTTGGCTGTGGTTCTGCAATTGCTTCCAGCTCATTAGCCACCGAATGGGTAAAAGGGAAGACGGTAAGGTTGCCTACAAACTGAGAGAATTAAATCACATTCCCAACAAACCTGCCTCTGAATTCAGGGAAGGGTCTTGTTGGGGGCGGGGAGTCACTGTGATTTTTTTTCAAAATATTCTAATAATTTTTTAAATTTCTCCTACTCAGGTTTTGATTAAATTCTTCTCTACGTTGAGAATTACGGATAATTTTGTTAGGTGTATTTTAATGGGGGCGGGGGGGTTGGTTGATCATTTTTATTTGTTCAGGGATTTTGATGGTTTTACTTTTGTTTTTAATTATGTAGAAACAAAAAAGAACTGGCTTTCTCCCAGGTTGCTGATTATGTTATAATTTCCTAGGAGTTTAAGGACGGGAGAGGTTATATCGTGGTTTGTGTTCTTGTTTATTTCCTTCCATCATATTTCAGGAAGGACTGCAGGTGGCTTGTAAGGATTCGTGAAATAACAAACTAGCCTGTGCTAAAAGAGGGATTAAAGAATCAAAAACAGCGAAGATGGAGGCAAAGTGAACAAATAAATCAGAACAGTGATCCCGGTGGCTGATCAGCAGGTCCTCAGAGGGTAGAAATGAGAGAGGCTGGAACATCTTTTCCGTCCTTTTCTCTGCCAAAGCCTCTTTCCCAGCAGCTGCAGAGGTAGAAGCTCCCAAATGCAGTGAAGAGCTGGAGTTTCTAAAATCCAGTCATTAAAACCTCTCCGAAAAGCCAAAACGCAGGGCTGCTTATCTTTGCAGCCCCAAGGGATCAAGTCCAGGGAGCTGAGTCACGGAGGGGTGTGCTTGGGGAGCTGGGCAGCTCTACAGCAATGTGGAATGCCAGGCCACGTGCCACCCGCCTCCTGGGGCTCAAGGCCTTCTGGCTGGCAAGCTCCTCTGGCGAGCACACACCTAACCTGTTCCGGCAGGAGGTGGCTCTGAAGTCATTTGTTAAGCACTGTCCTCAGGGAAAGGGGAAGTGAGACAAGGCACCTGTGCTCCCAGGATCTGGCCTTTGAGTTGTGACCAGAAAGTGGAGGAAAGGGGGCCTTTCTATGACCTTGAAGTCCTCCTATCTGAGTTACTAGGAACAGAATGTGAAGCATAATCATTGAAGTCAGCAGAATTGGGAAACTGGGGGGCAGATGGGGAAATCTGGCATTCCTTAAGCAGTGGGGCTCCATGCCATGTAGGCCTGCCTCACGTGCCCTTGGGCACTCAACCAAACCCAGGCATCCTTTTCAGTGTGTTTCAAGGAGACAGGTCTTCCTTTAGGCAGAGGAGGGGCCTAAAGAGACCTCTCACCCCAAGACCTGTCTGTGCCACTGGCCTATTTGCCATCTCTCTGACCTCGCTGACACTCTTTAGCACTTCTAGTTGAAGGGATTTATTCTAAACATTTGGTATAAGACCATCAGTAAAGCTGGTATTCACAAAACCAGAATAGGAAATCCCTGCCTTTAAAAAAAAAAAAAAGACTCGTGTCGCTGGCCTCCAGCAGACCCCTAAGGGACTCCTCACTGGCTGGCTTGTGGGACCATCTTTGTCGGCCTTGCTGACCCTGGCCAAGCGCTGGGGTGTGTGAACTCCACCCTTGAGCGTCCCAGCTCAGCCTTGATGCACAAGCGAGGGGCCTTTGGGGCTGTTAAAGGGAAATCATCCCCCACCACCCTGTCCGGAGGGCCTCTTTGACCTTCTCTTTTCTTACTGCCTGTTCTTTAAGCGAGAGCATCGCTGCTAAAACTGTTGGTCTTTCACGTGTCTCAGGTAGAGGAAGCCCTGACCATCAAGAACACAGACATCGCCAAGGAGCTCTGCCTTCCCCCCGTGAAACTGCACTGCTCCAGTAAGTCTCTGCTCCAGAATCCAACAAGCTGGGGCAGTTGGGAGTTTGTCATGTATCAGCTGGCATTTGTGCAGGGTACGGGCAAGTCCATTTTCATCGCAGAGTCTGTCTCTGTGGCCTTGAGAGGGTTAAACCCCGGGTGACACAGTCGTCTCCAGGAGGATCTTCCAGGAGGTCGTGTGTGCTGGGCATCATGCTGAGCACTTCGTGGCATCATTTCTCAGCCTCAGAAACGTCTGCTAGGCCACAGAAGGTGTCATTACGTCTCCCTCTTACAGACCAGGAAAGCGGGGCTCAGGTTAAAGCGCCCCAGTTCCATGGCTTCTAAGTAGGAAAGCCAGCACCTAGCCCCCAATCTCTGATGCCAGAATCTGTGCTGTTCCCACCCCATCGGAGTCAAGTTCAGACCAGTAAAGGTGAAAAGCTTTTGCCACGATCCCATCTGTTGTATGTGTGTTGTCACGTCCTTTCCCAGGCACTGTTCTGTCGAGGTCTGCATCTGTGTACGGGATGACCAGGTCCGCTCGTTCACTAGTCCCCTCTATGCTGTCCTAAGCGAAAGCCCAGATGCCTGAACACCTCTACGTGGCTTTCTAGTTCAGTCTCTGCCTTAAGTCTAAAGCTTTTTCCATCCTCTCTCTCAACCTTCTACGGGAAGGAGGGAATGAGAAATGGCAGCTTCACTTACTGATGGAGGTTTACTGACCACATTAGTTACAAATCAGCAGAGAGCCCGGTCTCCTGCCCAGGGTAAGACCCCCAGGAGAACAGAGTGCTGGGGCAGGGACGTGGAACACAGCCTTCAGGAAGTCTGCTGAGACTGGAGTTCTTTCCACCTGAGCTGGACTTTCAAGTACCCAGGAATACAGGCCATAGCTCATAAGCATTTTCACACGGCTTCAGAAAACCCCCCCAGCCGCCTCTTTTGGCCGCCTCCTTGGGTACCGCAGCCTTCAGCTGCCGCTCTCTGCCGCTGGCTTGCTTGCTGCTGTCATTCCAGCACTCTTCATTTCTATTTTCCCCCATAGCGTCATTTGTAACATTGACTCCAAAGTAAAAGTGTTCAGGCTTGGGGTCTCTGGAGAGTAACGTGGCAGGTGCCACCTGTTGGCAATACGTAAGTCATGCCAGCTTGCGCAGCCAGCATCCACCACCTTTATTCCTGACCTCCACGTGAGCAGACGAGACCATTTCTCCTGTCCCTCCGATGCATCAGACACTTGGTGCAAGTCCTCATGCTATCCCAGCAAGAAAACAGTGTCCCAGTCTTATAGAAGAGAAAGGGCATTCCAGGAGGCTGAGGGACCAGGCCCAAATCCCACGTATTTAAACCCCAGTGTGTCTCCAGAGCCACTGGACAGGAGCAGCCTGGCTCAGGAAACGGCTGGTTGGCTTTCCAGGCTTGCCCGTCGCCCCCCGCACCCTGGCTAGTCGGCTCTGTTAAGCCCTTCCCAGCACCACGGCCCTCCAGCTCTGAAAGATGCGATTCCTAAGACTCTGTCTGTAGAGCCTCCAAACTTAGCTGGTCTTTCCTTGTGCCACTTCCAGTGCTGGCTGAAGATGCGATCAAGGCTGCCCTGGCCGATTACAAACTGAAACAAGAACCCAAGAAGGGAGAGGCGGAGAAGAAATGAGCCCTCGGCGAAGCGACCGGCCGGTCATATACGCTGTTCGTCCACCCGCCACACAATCACCGTAGATGTTCAGAAGCCCCTCACGCTACAGTACGAGACCCTCTGAGACACGCACAGCACTTGCTGGTCACGTTGTGGCTCTAATGCAAGCAAAATACACAGTTTACTCGTTCCAGACCCCGTGCTTTCTTTCAGCCCCCTTTTATCGCCTTAACCCAGTTTGTGTATATTTTGAATTGTGTGCATGGCCTCAAAGCTGAAATCAGGAACAAAGTCTGCTGTGCTGGTCCACGAAGTGCACCGATACCTCGTTTCAGCTGACCCTGTCTGAGGAAGATTACCAGTAGAAGGCCTTGGTACGATTATTTGAGAGAGCCAATTATTGTACATAAAACAGATTTGCATATATCTATATAATAAAAGAATGTAAGACCATGTTTTTCTCTGGTAAGCCTTGTCTCTTGGATCCCTCACTCACCCCCAGGTGCCGCCCGGAGCCCCCTGGGGCTCCCAGGTACTGAACCGTGACAGTGTGTGCACCTTTCTCAGCAAACTGGTCAGTAAAGACCACTGACAGAGATGGCCAGATGTGTGTCACATTTTATGGAATGGGGTGAAGGTGAAAGGAGAGGGCCGTCTCTGTTCGTGGTTCTTTGCAAACTAATAGATTGAGAAATAAATCACATTAAAATACAATGTGATAAATAAATTAGCACAGGTCTTTATAGTAGGGATTCCTCCCTGTGGGAGGAAAGGCTGTTAACGTTTCAGAGAACTGTCCCAGCTATTTGGAACCTTGACTTTAAAAATGAATTCAGCTACAATTTTGACCCAAGAAATTGATTTGGGTATGTATAGATCACTGACGGAATTCAGATTCATACTAAAGACTGTGACAGTACAACTTTAAAAAAAAAGGGGGGGGGGTGCCTGGGTGGCTCAGTCAATTGGGCATCTGACTCGATTTGGGCCCGGGTCGTGATCTCACAGTTTGTGGGTTCGAGCCCTCCATCAGGCTCCATGCTGACAGTGCGAGCCTGCATGGGATTCTCTCTCTCCCTCTCTCGTTGCCCCTCCCCACTCGCTCGCTCTCTCTCAAAATAAGTAAACAACAACAAAAAAACACCCGGGGGATGAGTTGAAAATGGAGATTTCTAGACCCATCATTCCACTTTAGGTCCCCTTTAGATTCTTTTTTTTTTCCCCCCAATGTTTATTTTTGAGAGAGAGAGAGAGAGAGAAACAGTGCAAGTGGGGGAGGGCAGAGAGAGAGGGAAACAGAATCCCAAGCAGGCTCCAGGCTCTGAGCTGTCAGCACAGAGCCCGATGGGGGCTTGAACCCATGAACCGTGAGATCCTGACCTGAGCTGAAGTCAGACACTTAACCGACCGAGCCACCCAGGTGCCCCCCGGCAGGTGATTCTAATGCCTCTGACTTCTGATGGCCTGGGTGGTTCTGGATAGTGGTGGAGGAGCCCAGGCGCAGGGAGGGAACTTCCTTTGTCCATTCTCTGCCATGCCCTGCACAGGGATGGTATTTGAGTAGCTCATTCGGAGCTGTCTGCACATGTACAGTGACCTGAGGTTTTAAAACATCCGTCCCTGGCTCAGGCATGAATAACATTCTACCCAGCATCCCTCCTGACCCTCATCTGCCCCCGGAGCTGTGGGTATCATTTTGAGGTACCCCACAGTCCTGCATCAGCCAAAATCCCACTTAAAAAGGCCCAATTTTCTAGCAAAAACGTGATCTTAGAAAGTACCATCTAACCGTCTCAAATCTCCAACTCTTCAAAAGTAAAAAAAAAAAAGAAAGAAAACGAAAAGTCCTCTGAGTCCTGGTGGAAGGCGCAGAACTTCAAAGCCCATTCCCTCCACAGAGCGGGGCCTTTATAAGAATCTCAAATTAGGGCCACCGGGTGGAGCCATGTCAAAATGTCCCGTGTGGCACACTCTACTATTTAATTCACCATCCCTCTAGGCTAAGCCGGTCCCGTTGCCTTCTTTATTATATGTGGCCACACTGCAATTCCCCACCGCTTTTCTCTGTAATTTAAAAAAATGAGACATTTCTGTCCCGGTTAACATCCCCTGAGACTCGAACCAGAATTCTACACGCCACGAGCTGCTCGCAGACGGCCACAGCAAGATTACCAGAACAGCCCAAACCTCAAAGTAGGTGTTTGTGCAGCGAAAAGGAGTGATTTTTTTTTTTTTTTGACTTACATTCAAGACCCTCCTTTCCCCAGACAAGTCTAGTGGTAACCACACGAGGGCATTGCGTACCCTTCCATGAGCTTAAGGCTAGGTCTCTGCATCTCTAAGGAAAACCTCCACGGAGAGATCTTGACGTGCAAGTCGGAAGAGTCCATCACGCACCCAGGCCCTGACGTTTGTCATCCGTTGATTGGCACGTTGATCAGCCCTCTGAGGGGGCCCTTATTTAAACTGACTCAAGCCACAAGGCCCAGGCTTCTTCCTGGTTTCCCGCTGGCAGGACACATCAAAGATTCCTCCCGAGGGCCAGAGGCTCACCTGGGCCTTGAGAATTCACATGAAGGGAAACCAACACGGGATAAGCCCCCGTGCGTTCATCTGGCCAACTCGCCACCAAGCACCACGGCCCTTGGCTGGCTGTGCTTCAGGACCGTCCGGGGAGCCTGCTTTAACCCCGACGCCCGATTAAATCTGATGTCCCGAGGGTGGAGCCTGGGCGCTGGTATCTTTTAAAAAGCTCCCCAGGAGTTTCCAGGATGCACCCACGGGCGAGAACCGCGGCACCCTTTGCAAATCAGCCTGCTAAGATTATTTCAGTGGAGGCTCACAGCCCCGTGAGGTGTCACCTCCCATCTCCAAAAGAGCTCCTGAGTCCCTTCCTCGCTGGCCCCCAGCGTCTGCCTGAGTCGAGGCCATCGTCCTCTCTCTCCTGGCCCCCGCAGTGGTCTCCCTGCCTCCAGCCTCACTGTTGGGATCCGTTTCACACGTGGCTGCCGGAGGGGTCTTCCTAAACAAAAGTGACTCCGTCGCTCCTTTTCTTAAAACCTGCCCGTGGCTCCCTGTTGCGCTTCAGACAAATTCCAAACTTCCTACCACATCGATGGATTTGCCCCAGCCATGCTGAACCTTACTGTTAGGCTTTTCCCTTGCTTCTGGCAGGAATGCCCTCACCAGGCATTCTCCCTTAACCCCCACTCAGCCTGGGAGCCTCCTCTCAGGCATCACCTCCTCTGAGAAGCCTTCCCAGATTGTCCCAGGTTGAGCTAGGTGCCCCTCTCTGCTCCCGCAGTCCCCTATACTTCTTAATTACATACGTGTCATAGACAGCACTGCAATTTGCTTTTCTCTTGTTTTTCCGTATCATTGCACAGACATTAAGTCTTTTTTTTCACTTTTAAATAGGTAACATACCACGAGAAAAAAATTCAAACAGCCTGAAATGGAAGAGTCCTATATAAGTTTCCTTGCCATCCTTAATCCCCCAGCCTCCTTCCCCAAGGCAATCTCTAACACTTGTTTCGTAGGTGTCCTTCTAGAAATTCTCTAGGCATATCCAAGTATACGTGTGTTTAAGTAGACCATCCTTTTGTTTCTTTTTCACACAGGTGGTAGCATACTATACATACTTCTGCCGTGTTTATTTTCCTCTTGACCATATTTCTGAAGGCCATTCCCTCTCCGTTCCTATAGACCTGCTACATTCATCACAGCTGCACAGCATTCTATAGATGAAGGTCCATAATTTAGTTTTCTGTTGATGATTACATAGATTATTTTCATGGCAATGTCTTAATTATGGGACCCAGCATCTGGTACAGTTCTCAACTTACTAGGGGATTCCCTGAATGCTTATTCGGTGTATGAATGGATGGGTGTTTGGATTGGTGGGTGGATGGGTGGATGGATGGATGGATAGATAGATAAGTGGGTGGGTGGATGGGTGAGTGGATGGATTGGTAGGTGGGGGGGATGGATGGATGGATGGATGGATGGATGGATGGATGGATGAATGGGTTCATGGGTTAAGTGTCCACATAGATGGATGGATGGGTCAATGAATGGGTGGGTAAACAGAAGGGTGGATGGATGGAGGGTGTGTGAGTGGGTGGGTAGGTGGGTAGATGGATGGACGAACACATGGGGGGGATGGGTGGGTTAATGGGTGAATGGATACATAGATGGATAGTGGGTGGGTGGTGAATGGATGGACGGATGGACAGACAGAGAACCAGGCTCAGAATGGTGAAATGGCTTGCCCCCGATGACACAGCCAGGAAGCAGAAGGCCAGCACTCTGCTGAGGTCCTCTATCCACCTCCCACCCCTTTCAAAGCACCACACCACAACTATGACCATGTCTCTAATTTAACCTTCCCTAGATGTTATTCCTGGATTTGGGCCACTTGGGACCACATCAGAATGCACAGTTTTAGAACCTCCCATTAAGCATGTCCTGTCAAAACTGGCGGTCTCTATCCTGGAGTCTTATTGAAATGCCAAGCAAATGAGAGGCATCTCTTGATAACTGAGGCCCCTTGAACTTCAGGGAGGAATACAGACTCTGTCCACCCTCATGACAAGACAGAATACTTATAGGTCCCACTGAGTCTCGGTAGAGTGAGGGGACACTGCAGACGAGCTCCAGCCCCAACCAGAAGATGGATGAGAAACACATCCCTCATCAATGGCTCTTTCTGGCCCATCTACTTGCTTTCTCCACCCTCCAAGGTGACATCAGCCAACCCCTCCAAAAACCACCTCCCCAGAGAAGGCCATGTCCACAGAGAGGCAGCAGCAGCACAAAGCCGAGTGAGCTTGGAGTGCTGGAATCAGACAGGGGGGGTTCAAGTCCTGGCTGCCACTGTGGGGCCCCAAACAGGAGACCTCAACCACCCCAAGCCTCAGTTTATTCATCTGCAGAATGGGAACGATAACAGTACCTACCCAGTCGGGTTGACCTGACAACTGAATGAAAGAATGCAATAAAGCATATGATACATAGAGTTCATTATTGTTATGGTGTCTGTTATGATTACGCACAACAGCTCAGCCCTGACTACGGACCAGGCGCAGTTGCTGGGTGTTTCTGTAGATCAGCTCGTTGGCTCCTCCCAGGAGACTCCTAACCTGCTATTATTATCCCATTCTTCAGATGAAGAAACCACCAGCTAAAGGGAATGTCCAAGATCACACAGCCAGGAAGTGACAGAGGAGGGATTCTAGCCCCAGGCTGCCTGATCCGGAGTCCAGGCCCTTTGCTTACTACGACTCCACTCATCCTCTCTACTGCCATTATTACTATGAGCGTGGGTATCATTACTACCATTACAAATAGTAGCTATTGTTACTTCTACTGTTACTACTCCCACTACTACTGTTACTCTTTTTAAAATACCACAACCTCAAGGCTTCCAACCTATGGTATGTTCACCACGAGACCAGCCCTCACACTAAGTCCTTCAAAGTCACACAGAGCTCTCGTCTGGCTGCACAGGGCAGGAAACACACAGATGTGACTTCTGTCACACATGGCTTGTTGGGCAAGCTCCCTCCACGGTGCTTGGCCAACCACAGGGTATGGCTATGCCCCAGGCCCAGCCTCAAATACCACCACCGCCCTCCCCGCCCAGCTATCTTTGGAAAAGTCATGTTAGGCACCTCAGAGAAGCCCAGCTCCCAGAATAACTCCAGAAGGCCCCCCGGGTGAGGACAACTATTATTGCCCTTAGAGCTGCTTGTGCCCAAGAAGTTCCAGGGGCCTCCCATCCTGCCCCTGGCACCTTAAGCCAATGGGTCAAAGGAAGCCCCAATGTGGAAACTGGGCTGGACACCCCTCTACCCAAATACCTCCCCACCACATGCAGCCCTGCGTCACTGGCCCCCTGAGTCACTTAGGGAGCAACCCTGAATGAGGACTTGGGGGCTTGGGTTCTGACCCCAGCTCTGCCGTGACCTCTGCATGTGACTTTAAGCAGGCACTTCACCAAGCTGAGCTTTGATCTCCCTTTCTGAAAAATCAGCAGAAAGCTAGCCCCTAAGTCATAGGACTGCTGTAAGGACTGAACGAATTATCCCAGCTCCAGTCAAAAAAGAAACAGAGCCAGGCATGCAGTTAGCGCTCAATAAATGTTAACCATCATCACCTTCACCTTCACCACCACCACCATCCCCAGCATCATTATCATTATCACCACCACGTCCCCCGTCATCATTACCACCATCATTATCACCATCGTCATCATCACCAGGATCCCCATTATCACTGCCACCATCACTGTCATACCCATCATCGCCATCGTTATCACCATCACTGTCCCCATCGATAGCACCATCATTGTTACAGGTCAGGTTCCCCCAAGAAGCCGACTCTGATATGCAAGGTAGCATGAGGGGTATTTATCGGGGCGTGTCCCTGGCGTCAACACCTGTGGAAGGGTGGGTAAAAAAGCAGGACTGGGCAGAGGGAGGACATGGGCAGCAATGTGCCCCCGACAAAACTGCCCGTCGATCCCATGAGGAGCTCTAAGTCTGACAGCCCCTCAGACTTGTCTGGCATCTGGGCGCTTGGCACTTACAGTCTCTAGAATTTATCACAATCTGGGGTTCAGAGGAGACCTGCATATTGTAAGAAGAAGAGCCAAGGGCTTACCCCCAATGAGGAATTCCGTTATCTGTGGGGTTTACTGTCTGGGGGCAAAGGAGCTTTGTGGGAGCTTCTCACACTGTCCCATTTGCCCCGCAGCCCCAGCGTCTTGCTCACTTTCCCACAACAGCAGGGCCCCTGGGGACCATCTCCCTTCAAGCGGGTGCTCATCTGTTCTAACCCCAAAGGCTTGGGACAGCGTGGCCCTGCTTCCTGGCAAGCCTTCTTGGGCGGCCGCCGGGATCTGTCTCCTCTTGACCTTTCCCACTCCTTTTCCTAGGGAGCTGAACCAGAGGATGGTCTGCTCGTGCAGGCGAGTCCCTTTCCGGCTGAGCTGACAGAGCTGAGGGCCTCAGGGAGGGAGTCTGGGTCACGGCCACCTGCCCTTCGTGGCCACGAGCAAGCGTGGGCCTCCCTCATGTAGAAAACCCGCGAGGGGCTGTTACAGGGCAAAATGAGGTCGCGTGATCAAAGTGGCCAGGACAGCCAGGCACTCAGTAGGTGCTTACTAGATGCTCCTTCACCCACAACACGGGCCCTTAGCGGGCGCCACAGGGCAGAAAGGAGACGTCAGGATTTATGCCAAGCAGTGGCTTCCCACCGAACCTCTCTCTCTGGCCTCGGAGGCCCTACCTGCCTACCTTGTGTCCCGCTCAACCCATTCCAGCCCCAGTGGCCTCTCCCTCAGACTCCCCAAGCTCATTCCCACCTCAGGGCCTTTGCACTTGCTGGCCCCTCTGCCCAGAGCCTTCTTCCCCAGAGCTTCCCAAGACTGCCCCCTCCGTTTGGGTCCTACCTCACCCCATCCACCCCTGCTCAGGTAGAAACCCATGCCTGCCGTCTAGCTCATCATACTGTTTATTTTCTCCACAGTACACAGCACTCTGGATTTACCTCGCTTGGGGAGGGCACGTCTGAGGATTCACCACTGGATCTCTGATGCCTAGAACAGTAACTGTGTACCACAGAGGAGGCCCTCCCAAAGGCCCATTCTGGCCACAGGTCCCGGAAAAGGGTAGGAGGCAAAAGGAAGACCTGTTCTCCTTCCCTGGGCAACTCTCTCTCCTCTGTCCGCGCGGTTTCTCTGCACAAGGAGGGGACCGGACCCAATGAATCCATATTCCCTTCCAGCTCCAACAAAAAGATTCCACAAACTTGGACAACTTCTCATTTTAGCCAATAACCAGCTCATGCCAGGACATGATTCATCTCCGCCGATTTAGCCTAGCAACCAGCCCTTTTCCCCACACCCCCGAATCAACCTCCCCCCAAGAAAAATTCCTCCCCCGCCACACACCCGCCCCACCTCCCCGCCCCCCCACCCCCCCCACTTCTGGCATCCCGGAGAGGAATGCGAGCCTTCAAGATCCCCCCCCCCCCCCCCGTCTGTCTGCCACCAACATTTTAACGCAACCTCAGAATGTCTCGGGCTATGTCTGGAACAAGCTGGGGGGAGCTGTTCCCCCCCGGGATTAGTACAGGAAACAGCAGCAGAAGTCAGGCAGGCAGAAAGCGCTGACCCAGCACGGGGAGATCATTTCTATTCTGATGCCTCACCCTCCTCTTACATCCAGCTCCTGAGGCCTTGAAAAGTGTCTGCGTTTTAGAGAGGAAGGGAGGAAGCGAGGGGAGACCGGGAAAGCGAGCAGGGCAGCGGGAGAGTCCATGCTCGCTAAGGACCCGGCTCATTCAGATTGCCCCAGGGATGTTTGCATACAGTCCCCACGGTGAGAGAAAGGAATTGCCTCATCTTCGGAGATACTGGAAAGCAGTTAATAAACCTCAATACCCGTTCGCAACACAAAATCTTGGCGATCTAAGAATAGAAAGGAATGTCCTTGACTTGGAAAGGGATATTTACCAGAAAACTACAGCAAACATTATGCCCAGTGGAAAACCGTATAAGCACCCCCCATCAAGATCAGGCACGAGGCAAGGATGTCCACCTCCTCAAAAAAAATTATTTTAATATGTATTTATTTTTGAGAGAGAGTCAGACACGGAGTGCGAGCGGGGGAGGGGCAGAGAGAGGGAGACACAGAACTGGAAGCGGGCTCCAGAGGCCGACGCGGGGCTCGAACTCACGAACTGTGAGATCACGACCTGAGCCGAAGTCAGAGGCCTAACCGACTGAGCCACCCAGGCGCCCCTCCACCTCCTCAACCGGCACCTTCTCCACCATCACCACCACAGTAACACCCATCATCGTCTCCTCCACAGCCTCTACCCTCCTCCAGCACCTCCCCCTCCCCTTCTACTATCACGACCCCCCCCCCCCCCCTTCACCGTCATTCTCCCACCACCAGTCAACACTGACGACAGTCCGGGACGTGGGCTGGAGACCCGCCTCGGCCACCACCCTTCTCGGTTTGCCCGTCTGTACCTTGAGTGGTAGGACCGTACTAGCTGTTTGCAAACCACACTCCACTGAGCACTCGGGGCTCGTGCAGGGGCACAGGGAGGCGAACAGGTGCCCTCCGGGGGCAGCCCGTTCCCCCTCCAAAATACAGCTCTTCTCTCATCCAACTTGGGGTAGGAGTCCTGGTGAGAGTTTATGAAAACAAAGGAGTCTGTGGCTCAACAGGGTTGAAAATCAGCGGATACGCGATCAACACAAGCGGAGACTAAGGATCGTAGCAGGTGACTCATGGGAGAAGGACTCTGTACGAAGCCCCCGATTCACCGATAATCCAACAGCCCACCTAGGAAAAAGACGGAAAACCTTGGCGGCGTTGCCAAGGACGGAGGGGAAGGGGGGCACTCCCGGACCAAGATGGGGGTGGAAATGGTGCTGCCCTTGGACAAGTCGTTTGGGAGCACCTGGTGCTCCCACCAGAAGGACCTACAGGCAGGAGTGCCCCGTGCGTGCGTCTGCAAAGACACACACGTGCAGGGCACCCTCAGAAATATGTGAGGACACAGGGCCACCCAGCTCTGCCACCTGTGACCGCCCTTCATGAGCTCACCTGGCACCTGCTGTGGCCCCCGCACACCTACCCAGAGGGACCCTGAAACTGGCTCCGTTCTGGGGCCACCCGAAGCCCAGGGGAGCGGGAGTCTGGGCTCACACCTCAAAAAGGGGAGCCGCCCGTAAAAGTCCATCAGGTCAAGGCCACTTCCTGGGGCTCATCGTTCTTTCCCTTCATGTAAGGTAGTCAGTAAACCGCAAGGAGGTTGAGTTCCCAGGCCAGACCTAGGATCTGAGCCCTCTCCCCCACTCACCGGCCGTGTGACCTCGGAGGGGTCAGCTCACCTCCGTCAACAGTTCGCAGAGCAGGGACGGCTTCCTCATGGGCCAAATGAAGCTGAGCAAAGCGACTCCGTAGCGATTTTTCCAATGGGATCGTTTACGTGGAAAGCAAATCGGGAAACGCTGACGATATTCGCGCTCCAGGCCCTTGCCTCGCAAAGCAAGTGCTCTCTGAACATCCTCTCACTTGACAGGAGCACCGGCTAGAACTCTGCCACACCAGTGGGCACAGGGACGGCCTCCCTTTTCTCACTTATGAACCATGCGGGCACGGGCATCCTGGCAGGCCCATCTCAGGGCCCACACGCAGGCACTTCTGTAGGCCGGCTCCGGGTAAGAGCTTCTGGGGCTAAAGGCAAGGACATGATGCCATATGACCCTCGGAGAGGGCCGTATATCTGCACTCCGGTCCACTCAAAACCACACCGCGCGAAGATCTGATCTGCACAAAGACAAGCCGTTCTTATCTTACGAGAGGTCACGGGAAAAATTCAAAAGTGTTTCTAACTGGCTCCCCGATGGCTGGCCCCGTCCTTCCAGCCAGAGCTCTGCGGTCGTGGGGAAAGCGGCCCTCAGGCCCAGCCCGTCCAACTTAGGTGTGATGGAAGGAAGGACTTCCTAACAGCGAGGAGTTTTCAGATGCTGGAGACGACAGAAGTTGCTGGAAGGATTCCTCTAGGGGTCTCTCAAGATGGGAGGCCAGAGGTGGTTTGAGCTCTCCGGTGGGAAGAAGCCAGGTTCTCCCAAGACCTTCTTGTCCAAGAACCGAGCGCCTCAGGGGAAAATGGCATCCAGCCACCCTTCCCCCCAGATGCCGGCAAGAACGCCTCATACAAGGGCGCAGGGCTTGGGGGCCCACCAGCTGTCTGAAATTCAGAGCACTGCCTTCTTCCCTTTGCCAGAGACGTGGTCGAGGCCCAGAGAGGGCAAGCGACTTGCTCCAGGCAACACAGCCAGGGAGGGTGTAGAGTTGCACCCCTCCCCCCCCATAACCCCGGAGCACCAGACCGGGGACCAGTGCCCATCCAGGGCCCCCCCGCCTGCAAGTTCACGTCTCAGGAGAGCCGCGGGGCCGTGGGCTCGGCCTCCAGACGCGGTGGACTCTTGGCGTCCCCGCACGTGCGCAGCATCTTGGGTAGATCCAAGGCGCTGGGGTCCCAAGGCCAGCTGGTCCTTCCCCGCCACGTGACCTCAGGCCAGCCCCGACGGCGCACTCGGGAACGTGGGGACACCCTGTCCGCAGGGCCGTGCTGCCAGAGGCTGGGGCACCCGCTCCACCAGCAAGAGAGAGCGCCCGCCCTGCAGGTGCGCGCATGCGCCGTGGGCGAGGCGGAAGGGCCTGACGCGCGGCGGGCTGGGGTCAGAGGCCTCTTTGTGCCTTTCCACCTGCAGACCCGCGCGCCGCGGCACCTCTTGCTGCCCCAGCTGAGCTGCAGGGGTGTGGGCACAATGGACGTGGGCCTCTCCTCCAACCCTGCTTGCCCTGCATTCACGCACTGATTCATGCATTCATTCCTTCGGGAACAGGATTGCAGAAGTGTGACCTTGGGCAAGTCACTTCACCTCTCTGAGTTTCCGTGCCTTCCTCTGTGAAACGGTGGATAATACCCGTGCCTCCCTCAGCTTTGTGAGGACCCAATGCATAGAAAGCGCTTAGCGCCGTGCCTGCTGTGCCCCGGGTACTCAAGCAGTGACGGAAAGTGGACCCGACAGGGGGATTTCAACACTGACAAAGGATACAAGTAGGAGATCTGGGGGCCAAAGGGGTCTCTCTCGGAGAGCCTCGTCCCACAACCTTCCCCAGGGCAGGTGCAGGAGAGGTGTCCCACCTCCCCACGTCACTCTTCCTCTCCGCTCCTCCTTCAGAGAGCAACTTGAAGGGATTCATTGGGCTCAGCATGCATTGAGCACCTACTGGATACCCAGCTCTGCACTGGGCTCTGACCTGCAGTGCAGCTGGGCAGGGAAGCCACAGAATCTCAGAGATCAGAACTGCCTGCCGTGCCCTCTCTGGAGCTTCCTGGCAGCAGGAGCAACAAAGATAATCAGAAACGGAGCCCTTTCTCCCTCCCAGGCCCCAGGCCATGAGCTCTAGGAGCATTTTCTCATCTGAGCCTGGCGACAGGGCAGGATCTGTGGTTTCACAGGTGAGGCGCTGAGGCTCCAAAAGGGGGCGGAAACTGCCTAAGGTCACACAGCCTGGAAGTGGAATTCGAACTCGGGTTTGGATCCAAGTCTTGTGGGATGCAGACACCTTAAGTCCTTCCCCCACTGCTCCTGAAGGAGTGTCCTGCCCAGAGTCAGTGCTGATAAGTATTTGGCTTGTTTTATAGACGGGAACACAACAGAGAGGGGAGGGGTGATATTCCAGGTCACCCGGCAGCTAATCCAGCTGGATACCACCCCTCCCCAACCTTTCCAACCCCCCAGAGATGGCCTTGGCACCTGCCCCAGATGGGCCCAAGTTCCTGGGCTCCCCTACCCCTGTTGTCAGCCGCGTCTCCAGCCGCACTTGCCCAGACAATATCTAAGCCCTAACTGGGGTCACCGCACCTCGGAGGGAGACAGGGAACAGCTGTCACATGACCCCTGGCCCCCGCCAGGCGCCAGACCCCTGCAGAGGGGCACACGGGGTTGCGGGGTCCTTCCCCAAAGGGCGGCACGAGCCTGCCTCTTCTCTCTGGCCACATCCTTCACCCCCTCCTCGGAGTTCACGGGACTTCCCTGGCTGCTGGCTCTGCTCTGCTCTGCTCTCACCGGACACTTCCAGGCCCCTCTGCCCTGCCCCCAACCCAAGAAAAGACGTTATAACGCCAAAGTTTCAAGCGTCTGAGAATCGCTGATCTTGTGATTCTGGAGCTTCTAAACCTAGATCTGGAAAGAAGAGGTGACTCTCAGAACAGCTGGACACTTAGAGACAGAAGTTTCCGCCCTTTTCTCTGGGCACAACACTTCACAGTCGACAGCTAACGGAAGCTCACATTCACTGAGCACCCGTGGGGGGCCTGCTCTAAGCATTTTAAGTGAATGACCCCAACTCCCACCACCGCCCCTCTGAGGTAAGGGCCACCATTATTCCCATCTCACAGCTGAGGAAACTCAGGCTCGGAGAGGTTTAGTGACTTGCCCGAGGTCACACAGCCGGGTGGTGGCAGAGCTGAGATTGGAACCCAGGTCATGGGAAGCCTGTACCCCTAAGCAGCAGGCTCCACTGTCCCACACGCTGTAAGGTGCGTTCACGTCTATTAACCTTGCAGCATTCTGGCGGGTGGGGGAGCCAGGGCAAAGGCTGTGGTCCAGGGGCTTTACAAGAGAAGAAGCCATAGCTCAAAGAGGTAAGCTGACTTGCCCAAGGCCATGCAGGTAGAAGGGGCCTGACTGGGTCTCCAGGTTCCTTATTTCCGCATCCCACTACGTCCCCCTCCCCTTGCAGTCCCCAGTCCTCCACCCCGGTACAATCCCAGTCTCTCTTTTTCCCCCTCCAGACCCCCTGGCTGAGCCTGGCTCCCCAAAGCCTAAGGCAGAGGTCCCAGGTGGCCACCCATAGACCTGGACCCTCCATCCTTCCAGGGCACCCTTAGGTGGCCCCTGCAGGGCCCCAGCGGGTGGTGGGATGCCCATGCCCGGCACCGCAGAGGCCTCTGGCATCAGGGACCCCGGCAAGAGCAGATTTACGAGCAGGACTATTTTATACTTTGCAGCTGCCGCTATAAACCCTGGACCCATTTGGCTGGGGGGGGGGGCGGGGAGCAGCTGCAGAGGAACCCCCCCAGGGCCCTGGAGCCCCTGCCAGATCCTCCAGGCTTTTTCTGGGCAGCCAGAGAAATCCTGAAATTAAAACCTCCTGAAAACATGGCAAATCCCTGTCTTGCTCCACACAGGCCTGCTTCTTCCCCGACACCAGCTGAAGAGCCGGAGACGAGGCAGGGCAGAGACGGACGCAACAGAGACCCGGGTCCCCGGTCGGCTCTGGGTGGGTCCCAGCCCCTGTCTGGTCCACAGATGCCCACGCACGACATGGGCGTGCTGGTCTGGTTCAGGGTTTCTGAGACTGTCTGGACTTCAGAAGTTCCCTACAGTAACTTAGTTCAAACCGTCCCACTGTAAGAGTCTGTGCTCCAACTACTTACTGGCTGTGTGACCTTGGACAAGTAACTTGACCTCTCCGAGTCTGTTGTTTTCATCTGTAAAATGGGGAGAAATGACAACCATCTCATTAAGAAGGCTGTAAAGAAGGAATAGAATACACCAGGAGTTCCCAGCAGCTTTATTTGTAATAGCCAAAAGCTGGAAAACCACCCAAACGTCCATCAGCAGGTGAACGGATAAACAAATTATAGTACATCCATACAAGGGAATACTACTCAGCTATAAAAAGCAGGGAAGCATCGGGGCGCCTGGGTGGCTCAGTCGGTTGAGCATCCAACTGTCGATTTCGGCTCAGGTCACGATCCCAGGGTCACGGGATCGAGTCCCAAGTTGGTCTCCACGCTGAGGGTAGGATCTCTCTCTCTCTCCCTCTGCCCCTCC
The DNA here is from genome assembly GCF_007474595.2 of Lynx canadensis. Lineage (NCBI taxonomy): Eukaryota > Metazoa > Chordata > Mammalia > Carnivora > Felidae > Lynx > Lynx canadensis. The sequence goes on along the minus strand of NC_044314.2, from coordinate 76,300,134 downwards.
CCCCAGATCGTGCACAATTTCTCTCTCTACAAAAAATAATAAAATCAAAAATAAAGAAAAGAAGAGTATATGGTTCCAGTTATAGAAAATTCCAGAAAACAAAAATGGATCCTAGTGACATAAACAGATCAATAGTTGTCTAGGGATTGAGGTGGGGAGAAGCGGTCAGCAGAGACCACAAAGGGGTATGAAGAAACTTTCAGAGGTGACGGATACGTCCATTACCCTGATTGTGGTGATGGCTTTAAGAGTATACACCTACACCTATGTCAAAATTATCAAATTGCACGTTTTTAAAAATGTGCATTTTATCGTGCGTCGCTTATACCTCTGCAAACCGGCAAGAATGAATATGTATCAGTCAAGCGCCAGAGATGCGTGGAACAGTCCATTTGTAAATGGCGGCCATTCCTGTTATTAACCATTGTGGTCGCATCTAGAGGATTCTTTGAGTCATTTTCATCTCCTCCCCGGGCTGCCTGGGTGGCTCAGTCGGTTAAGCATTTTCACCTCCTCCCCTAGAATATAGCCTCAGGTCTGTTGTGCCAATGGAGTGTCCTCAGTACCTGGCACACAGTAGGTGCTCATGAAAGAGTTGCGGTTGGAAAACGAAAAGTCGATGACCCTGGCAGTTGCTTCTTGGCCACCTTGGAACCTGGAAAGCTGATGGATCCCCTTGGGGGCAGACTCAATGATTCCAAACCTCTAGGAATGAGAACCAAGACAGGCAGGACCCACGGCACTGGCCAGTCACCGTCAGCACCCCAGGGGTGGGGTGGCGTCAAAACAAGGACTGGGGACCCACGATGAAATGCAGCGGACACAAAACGGGATTCCCCACCCCAGCATCAGAAGGGCTCCGCTTCTGGGCCCACAAGCGAGTTCTAAGATGAAGTAGGAGGCTCAGGGCTGAGGACCCTGGATTGAGGAGTCAGACGGACGGTTCAAATCCCAGCCACGCCTGTCCGTGTGACACAGGACGAGCCTCTTCACCCTCCGCTTCCTCGTCTGTAAAAGGGAGGCGATGATGTTGCTCGTCTCTCTGTGGGGAGTGTGGTGAGGGTTAAGTGGTGTGATGGATGCTCACGTGTGCCTTCCTTCAGCCTTATACGCGTGCACCTGTGTGCCCGGAGTGCTGGGGAGACACTGGGGACAGGCCCGCAGGCAGAGACAGTTGCCCAGCCACACCCTCAGACACTCTGATTTCATTGGTCTGGGTCGGGGGACGCCTGGCTGGCTCGGTCAGTGGAGCATCTGACTTCGGCTCGGGTCACGATCTCCTTGTTCGTGAGTTCGAGCCCCACATCAGGCTCACTGCTGTCAGCGAGGAGCCTGCTTCGGATCATCTGTCCCCACCCCCCCCCCCACCTCTCCCCTGCTCAGGCGCTCACGCTCTCTCTCTCTCAAAAATAAATCAACATATAAAAAAAAACTTTAAAAAATCTGAGTGGGGCCTGAGTGGGGTTATGATTTTAAAAAGCTCTCAGATAATCTCCATGTGCAGGTTGAGACCCCTGCCGGGTAGGGCAGGATCATCTCCTCTTCATACACATGGAGACGAAAGCCCAGATGGCCGAGGCCACACAGCCGAGAAAGGACGGAGGTGGCATGGACACAGGCAGATCTCATCCTAGGGGCCCAAACCTCCTTAATCACCCCAAGAAGATTACAGATGATGCACCCAGGGCAGAGCCCCTGGAAGATGGGACTTCTGCCCCTCCCGCTCTTGCCTTGACACGACCCCCAGCCAGGGGTTACCCAGACCCTCGGGCTGGTCGGAGAAACGCAGGGCCTGGGGACGAGGGCTCTCCAGCAGCCCCGCCCCTACCCCCACCACACTGCACCGGCAGCCCCCATTCCCACACTGAGCTGGGGGCCGTGTCTTGGGGTGGTTTTGCTGTCCCTCCCCCTCTCTCTGTACAGCAGCGGCAGCAAGCCCAGCCCCCAGACAGACTCCCAGCCTGGGGGCAGCTGTGCGGTTTTATAAGCCCCGGGACAGTGGGGGCCTGTTCGGGCCCTGGCAGATTCCTGGATCCCTGGGAACAGGGGAACGGCCCACCCCCACCCTCAAGCCCCATTTTCCCCCTCTCCTGGACCCAGCCCACACATGCCCCCAACCACTGTCTGCTCCACAGCCCGCCCTCTGCTGGTGCCTGGCCAGATGTGTGCCCACAAGAGAGGCCCTGCTGGTAACGCCAGCAAACATGTGGGAGCACACTGGAGGGGCTCTAAGCAGAAGTGGGGCCTTGCTCTCTCCTCCCCCAGGGCCTCATTCATTCATTCACTCATTCACCAAAAAAGCTGTAGAGCCCATTTACCGATTCACTCTAGAATCAGACTACGAGGCTGGAATCCCGGCTGTGTGACCCGGGCACCTGACATCACCTCTGTGGGCCTCAGTTTCCTCATCTGTGAAGGGGGAATAACAGCAGTGTCTATCTCATAGGCTTGAGAGTCCCAATAAGCAAATGATGTTCAGTGCTTAGAGCACTGCCTGGTAGGTACAGGTGCTCATTAACTATAAGCAATTATTATTAGCATTGAGCCCAGGGGACTGTGAAAGAAAGGCTGGGCGGGGGGAGGGTGCTGTCAGGAAAGGTGACATCTAAGCTGGAAGCTAAAGAAGGAGGCGGAGTTAGCAAGACAAGTGGGGGGGGAAGGGTGTCATAGGCAGAGGGAATAGTAGCTGTAAAAGCTCAGAGGTAAGAGGGAGGTTGACTTCTGCACTGGGACTCAAACTACCTCCTTAATCCTCACCCCCATCATTCCCGGGAGACACAGGCCATAACTAAGGCCACACATTACCTGTCCTGTGGCAGCTCTAGCTGACGATTCATGGGGGAGCCGCCGTTGACCACGGAGCGGCTGGTTGGAAAACTCATCCCTGCCTGCTCCCCGGGGATCTCTAACATCTACTTCTGTCTTACCGACCCCAGCCCTACCCAATCGCCTAGGACCCCGCAGGAGCTCAGGTGCAAGGAGAGAGCCTGTCACACACGGAGAGGTTGAGTGACTTGGTCAGAGCCACATAGCATGCAGGCATCCATATTGGATTTTCCCTACATTCTTGGGCGGGAGCCTGTCTGGGCTGAGAGAGGGAGGGCCCTTCCCCACTGCGCGAGACAGAGGCCATTGTGTGTTATGAAACCCAAACCCGGCGCCCCTCCGAAGGGATGTGGGGTCAGCGGAGGAGAGGGGCTGGTGGGGGGGGGGGATGGCCTCCCTGCCCCCATCACCCCGGGGATCCAGCACGTGCTCCCAGCCCAGCCACATCTGGATTCCAGCTGGCTGCTCGGGGGGGGGGGGGGTGGCGCAGTGGCAGCAGGAACATGCCATCAAAGGCAAGGAAGAGCCTGGCGGTGAGGAGACAAAGGCTAGGGCTGCCTCCCACCCCAGGCCAAGGGTGCGGTGACCATGGCGCTGGCCATGAGACCGACTCTAGTCGTCGGCCGCTCTGCCAGAGGATGGGAGACTGAAACGTCGGCTGGTAGTGTCTCTACTGCTCATATTTCCAGGGAAAGGAGGGGGGTGGCTCTCCGACAGCCGCAGTAACGAGCAGACCTGCTCACAGAAGCCGGCTGGGTCTGTGTGGCCGCGAGTCCAGGGCTGGTGCCCAGTCTTGGGGGCAAGAACTCCCACCCCCTTCCCATGGGGAACCTGCTCTCCACTCCCTTCCCGGATCTGCTCATTCAGCCTGCCCGCCGTATCTCCCCCAGAAAGCTGCCTCACCCCACGGAACAGCCCAGAAGAAAGGCTCCACCCCCCACCCCCACCAGCAGACTCATCCCCCCCGCCACCCCCAACCCGCCCCGCAGAAAACCAGCGACACTCGGGCCAGAATAAAGGTTTATTGTGCTGGTTTGCTATATCTCAGCACCTAAAAAATTGTGCAGGGGTTGGGGGGGCCCCAGATGAAGGGCTGAGGAAGAGCACCCCCCAGAGCCTCCCCAGATCAGGACGGAGCTCAGTCTCCCTTGTCGAAAGCTAAAGAATGCTGTGGGCACAGGCTGCCAGACAATGCACGTGAACGACGTGGAGGGGGGCCAGGGCCCCCCCGCTCCAGGCTGGGTGTTGGAAACCGCCCCCACCTTCTCAGTCTCCCCCAGAGTGGGGCCCCCTCACACACAGCCCCCCAGCTTCGGGGGCCTGACAAGAAAGCTTTGATGCGTTCATCCCATGCGGGTGGCGGTGACAGGATGAGCAATTCGTCCCCGGGCAGAGATGCTTGGCAGAACTGAGGGGACCCGAGCACCCCCAGACCCCGTACCCCTCACCCTGGACCAACCACAAACTGGGGGGCACCTTCAGGAACATCTGGGGCACTGATTTCCAGAGTGTGCTCTGCAAGATGTTATTCTGTAACTGTAAAATAACAACGACGACGACAAAAAAAAAAAAAAACCCTGTGGTCAAAAAAACCCTGTGGTCAAAAGCAGTTTGAGACAGACCAACCGGGTTCCAACCGGGGCCTTTACTGGAGTATTTGCAGAGCCCTGGGGTGCCCTAAGTGGGGGTGGTGCGGGGAACAGAGAGGCAGTGTTTCCTCAACTCATCGGACCCCAAAAGCCTTTTTCCACAGAGCACCGCAGGGAACGCAGCTTTGGAAATGCTCATTTAGGGACCTGTCGCGATGTGCGCACGGGCCCCCGGAAGCTTCCCGATTCATCAGGCCCACGTCTACGGTAGCTCTAACTGCGCCCGCCCCCGGGGCCTTGTCCCATTCACCCTGGTCCAAAACTCCTAGGTATTCTGACTTTTCTTCCCTACCCCCGGCGAGGTCCGCGCCGTCACAGGGGACCCATGATCTACGTTTCCCAAAGGACATGGCCCGTGTCGTCGGCCGTGCTATCATGAATATAACAGGGATCCTTCCCATCCCCGCCTCCCCGGAGGAGCTGTGTTTGGGGTGCCGCCCTTTGGGGCTGCAGGGGCAAGTGTTCCTGGAACGGGGGTGGGGGGGGGGAGCTTCCCGGGGTAGGCCGGAGACCAGCACCTCTGCCCACTGCAGGGTTGGGACGCACTGGGATTTGCGGCAGGGGGGCGCTGAGGAGAGGGTGTCAGGGAGCGGAAAGGGTCAAGGGCCTTCCCACATCCATGGAGGCGACCACTAGGGGTCCGACAGTCAAGGCCAGCAGCCCCAGAGGCCTGTTAGACCTTGGGGGCGATACCACAAGCGCAGGGGCTCTCGGGGGGACCAGCGGGTCCTCTGGCTTCCTGGGCTGATGAAGGAGCCGCTTCTGACTCGCCTTGGCCTTGGCCGGCCTCCAGAGCCTCCTCCGCCCCCACCGCGCATGGCTCATCTAGCACCTCGGCTTTCTCCACCGGGACCCCACGTCCCTGGGCTTCCTGGCCCCCCTCCCGGCTGCCGCTCTCGTCTTCCTCCGACTTGCCCTCCATCCTGGCTCCGTCTCCACCGCCCAGGGCAGCTCTGGCGGGGGACTTGAGGTTCTGGGTGGCGGCAAGGATGTCAGCCTGGAGCTGCTGGGAGGAATCCAGGGCTTCCTCGGACCGGCCGTCGGGAGCCCGGTCGGGGACCTCGCTGAAGGCGCGGGGGCCCCCGGCCCGGTCACTCTGGTCCACGTACTTCTTCTTGGGGAAAGACGAGGGGTAGTAGGCCGAGGCCTTGTGCTTCTGGCGGGTGATGAGGGCGGCGCAGACGATGAACATCAGCAGGAACACCAGGGAGCCCACCACGGCGATGAGCATCACGTACTGGCGGAAGAAGTCCACGATCCCGTCCAGGAAGTTGGTGGGGGGCCTGGGGCCCGCCAGGGGCGTGGGCCGGGGCCCCAGCGACGTGGGGCTGAGGGCCGGGGTCCGGGGGGGCGGGAGGCTCGGGGAGGAGGCCGATGAGCCCTCGGCCTCCCCGCTGCCCCCTGTGTCCTCCAGGAAGGCGGCCTGCAGGGGCACGGAGTAGGCCACCGCGGGCAGGGTCCTGAGGAGAAGCAGCAGAGACACGAGCAGCCTGGGGACCACGGCGGAAACCATGTCGTCCAGGACCTGCGGGGAAGCGAGGCGGGAGACAGGTCAGGGTGGAACGCCGGGGTCTCGGGAACCACGGCCAGGCGCAGGAAACGGCACGTGTTCCAGAAGGCCGCTTCCCCTGCCCGCCACACAATGGACCCCGTCCGCCCATACGTGGGGGACGTGCCCGCCCCCTCCTTCACTCTGAGATCCCAGAGGGACCCCTGGTGAGTCACCCCACTCCACTCTGAGGTCCTGGAGGGCGGGGACCGAATCTTACTTATCTCGGCACCCTCAGGGTTTCACACCATGTCTGGTATACAGTAAGTGCTCCATAAATGTCTCTTGACCGACCGGGCCGAATGAGTAATAACTTCCCCTTCCACTGCCTGCCATGTGCCAGGTCCTATTTTAAGTTTCTGACACAGAACTTCATTGACTCCTGAGAACCACCCGATGGGAGAAGTACTATTATTACCCCCATTTTGCGGGTGTGAAAAACTGAGGCGCAGAGGGGTTAAGTCATTGCCAGGAGAGGGCGGGGGTTCGGATCCAGGCAGGGAGGGAGAAATGATGGTAAGGCTGAGTAAGTAAGAAACAGAGTCACTGAGGGAGTGAGCCCTTCCTCTTTTGGGGAACCCTCCCCAGCAGCCCCCAGTGACTCTGGGGTCCCGTGAAGCTTCCAGACTCCCTGAGCTCAGCAGAGGGTCTGGATGCCTTCTTGGCTAGCCCTCACCTCAAGGCACAAAGCAGGGCGTGGAGGCCCGGGAGGGGGCGGCGGGACCCCTTGTGCCAGAGACAGCGCTGGAGACTGCGGGATCCCCAGTCCTACGGCCCCCCGTAAACGGGAACCCGATGAACCCCGCACCTCCCTCCTCCCCTGCGGCAAGACTGCTCCCGAGATGAACCCCCAGGCCCCATCCGGCCCAGACAGCCTGGCTGACCAATAAATTCTGCACGGCCTAGGTTTACAGAGGAGACCAGCTCCTGAAACAGGGACTCTCCCGGCCAGCCCAAGGAGGGCTAGGCACTCAGACAAACCCAGGAGCCCCTTTCTGCAGCCCCCTCATGGGCTGCCCCGAGAACCCCTCCTGACCCAACAGAGGGCCCAGGCCCCTGGCACTGGGTGGGGCTAGAAGCCCGAAGAAAAGCCTTAGGAAGCCCTGTCTGCCACCCTGTCTCAGGGGATTGAGATGGGGAACAGGGGCCCAGAGAGGGCGAGGGGCAGGCCCCTGGTCACGGAGCAAGGTCCTGGCCTGGAGGAGGAGGTCAGGTTCCCAGCACCTCGACTGCGTGTCCCCTCGAGTGCCCGGTCCCCAAGTCCTGCTCCGGAAATCGGCTGAGGGGTACCGGGTTAAGTGTGGGGGTGCGGGGAGTGAGGCCTTTGAGCGGCTTCTTCCTAACGACCCGAAGCCTCCCCATTAAGCATCCTTAGTGGAAATTAATTGTACCGACATAAATTTGGACAAACTGCCTCAGGTGGCCAAAAACAAAACAAAAGAAAACAAAAAAGATAATTCCGGGGCATAAAAAGAGGCAAATCTGTTCAGGGGTTTGTTTTGAATAATGAGCTGATGACCCTGGGCTTTCCACTGGGGGGGCGGGGGGGCGGGGGGGAGCCCCGCCCCCTTTGCCCGGGGGCCCCGCCCCAGAGCCACTCTACGGTTCAGCCCTGGGGGCCAACACCTGCCGGCTCTGCCTGACTGGCCCAGGCGACAGTGACTCGCCCAGGGACACACGGAGGGGAGTGTCAGAGCCGGGGTGTTAACCTTCCTCTGTGTGACTCAGACTACACACTCACACACACACTCACACACTCGTATGTGCCCCGGGCCGGCCCCGAAACGAGCCGGCACCCTGGGAGACACCACTTGTGCGCTGCAACAAGGGCCTTCCCAGCACCCCCCGCCCCCGCGCACTTGTTAGCAAAGGTCCCCACGGACACCTTTGATCTCTGGGGTCTCTGTCCACCAGTCACCTCCCTGCCTGAGAGACACCTTTCGTGGTGGCGGCCGAAGCTTCTCACCACAACTACTACCCCCCGGGGGGGTGCCCAGGGGGCTGTCCTGGGAGGGCCTGCCGGCAGCGAAGCGGCCGGAACCCTGGCTCCACCTGGTCGAGCGCTGTGGTCCGATCCCTCCGGGCCTCGCTTTCCCCGTCTGTACAGTGGGCAGGCGGCGGGGAGGTGACCACAGGCCCTAAGGACCGGGTGAGATAACGTGGAGAAGGCAGCTGGCGCAGAGCACCCGGGAAAGGGCGGGCTCCAGAGCAGCCACGTTTCGACCCCAGCAGAGCCCAGGACGAGCGGCGGCATCCTCCAAGCAGGCAAATGATTAAAAATGATTTCCTTACCTGATGTGTAAACTGGCTCACTGCCCCCCCGCCTCCCCCGCCGAGGAAATGATCAACTTTTTTACCCTGTTGAGTGAAATCTCAGCTCTGGCCACCCAGGAATCCAGGGCGCATGCGCGTGCAGACACGCATGCACACACGCGCGCGCGCGCACACACACACACACACACACACACACACACACACACAGCACCCAGCTGGATAGAGGGAAGGGCTCCCCTCCCCCGCAGAACCTTGGGGTCAGGGACAGAGGATAAGGAAAGAGGCCACACAGGCTATCACTGGCCGTTAAAGGCCGAGACCCCGACTCTCGGGTCCCCCACACCCCACAGCCTCGCTCCCCCGGAAAGGTGCAGGCGGTGTGGGAAGCCGGTCGGGCCTCAAAGCAAGGTGTGACCCTATCCGACGAGCCCCTGCCCTCTCTGGGCCTCAGTTTCCCCTCTGTAGAGTGGGAACCGTGGCCTGGACAGCTCTGAACTGATCACTGCCCGCCGGCCGTCCCCACCTCCTTTCTGGGAGAAGGTGAGCCTAGCTTCCTGAGTCCTCATTTTTTTCCGTGGCTCGGAAACTCAGCTCCCGGCCATTGGGAGCTGGCGTCAGGCCAACCCCTGTCATTTTACCCAAGAGGAAATTCGCCCCCGAGGCTGGGAATGGCCTGCCCAGGATCACACCACCAGTTGAGGCAGAGCCCTGAAGGGAAGCGGGTCCGAACACCCCCAGAGGAGGCCGCTCACTGCCCAGCTATGTGTCCCGGAGTCGGGCATGTCACCTCTGTGAGCCTCGGTGTCCCCATCTGTATGATGGGGATAAGGGCCACCTCTCGGGTCTATTGTCCACGGCGGTGCCAGATGAGAAGCGGGTTATCAGTTAATTAGTGGGGGCCTCATGGTGGTGCAGGACCCCCAGCAGGACCCCCAGCTTGGAGCAGGGCCTCCTCCAGGGCCAATCTCACTGGGGCTCGGCCTTAATTGTGCCTGGGGGATACACGGGAGCTGCAAATCCCCCCCTAGGGTCTGGGTACCTGAGGCTGGGAGGCGAGTCACTGCCCCACCCCCACCCAGAGACTCGTGGCCAGAGGGGGAGGGGCAGCCCACAAAAACCTGGCTTCAATTAGTGGCTGTTGGGGGAGGGGTCTGGCCGAATCGCTAGGCGCCCCCGCCCCAGGCCCCGGGGCAGCCGAGGACAGGGGCTTGGGTCCCTTGGAAGGGAGGCCGGGACAGGGAAGGGGAGTCCTGAGGCTCAAAAGACACACGCACACGGAGCAGCAGCGCGGACACACAACATACGGACGCACAACGCAGACACACACACACTACAACGCACACGCACAGCAGCGGGGACACACATACGCCCAGACACCCCAGAAAGTTTGCACGGCCCCCCCGGCGCGGATGCACACAGGGCGCACGACAGCCCCACGCCGGGCCGCCCGTCCGGCCCCGAGAGCGCATACCCAGCCCCCGGGCACGCGCTGGCTCCCCCACAGACGGGACAGGCCGGTCCGCACTAGCCCGCCGCTGACCCTGGGCCGCCCGCCCCCGCGCCCACTGGTGGGGAACACATCCCCCCGCGGGGAGGCCACAACCGCACACACGCAGCCCCGCCGGCCCGGCAGCGCCCGCGGGACACCGCGACGGCGCACCCGCGTTCCGCCACGCCAGCCCGTCGCGCAGGTCCCGCGGGCGCGCGGCCTCCAACGCACCCTCCGAATGCACGCGGACTTAGAGACGCGCCCCAAAGTGCTCGCGCCGGCACTCCCGTCCCCGAACCCCCGGCCACCGCCAGGCTCCCGGACCGAGGGGACGCGGGGACTCACCCGTCCCTCCGCGCACGCAGGCCTGGGTGCTCCCGCCAGGTGGAGCGTCGGGGAGTGCCAGCTGCCGCCGCTGCTCCGGGCCCGGCGCCGCCCGCCCCCTGCCCCCGCCTCCTTCCTCCCGCCCCGCGGCCGCGGGGCCAGCTTGATTCCATTAGGCGGCTTTGGGGTGGGGACAGGGGAGGGGCGGGGCTGCGCTGGCCCCACACGGTCCCCCCTCGCTCACAGCTTGCACTCCCCCAGGCGCCCCTCCAGCTCTGAGGAGCACCAGATGGGGCATTTCCTCCTTGACTCGGGGGGGGGGGGGGTAGGTCCCCAGGACCGGCCCCCCGGGGCGGACAGACGGACACACAGGGCTGGCCTGCAGCGCTCCCCCAGAACAGCGAGCTGGGGGCCTGCCTCCCTTCCAAAGGGGACGAGGTCAGGGAGGTTCAGGGGCCCCTGGAAGCGAGGAGGAAAATTCCCCGTCCTGGTCCTCGATTCCAGCTGTGACTCAGGTTTTCCGAGGCTCGGGGTGCAGGGTGGGAGCAGAGTGTGTTTAAGGGAGAGCCCGAGCGGAGGCCTGATGGAGGGTCCAGGTCTGCAGCAGGGAGCCGAGTTCTGGCACCCACTGTCTGGCCCTGGTTGGGCTCTTCCCTTCTCCAGGCCTCAGTTTCCTTATTTGCCAGGGTGGGCGGGAAGCTTCCTGGGCTCCCTCTGGCTCCCACGTTGGAAGATCTGTGGCCTTCCAGTACCCCAAATGGAGGGGCCCCTGGGTGGCTCAGTCGGTTAAGCGTCTGACTTCAGCTCAGGTCACGATCTCGCCGTCCGTGAGTTCGAGTCCCGCGTCGGGCTCTGTGCTGACGGCTCGGAGCCTGGAGCCTGCTTCAGATTCTGCGTCTCCCTCGCTCTCTGCCCCTCCCCGCCTCATGCTCTGTCTCGCTTTCTCTCAAAAATAAACATTAAACACACACACACACACACAATACCCCAAATGGAGTAGCTGGAGTAGGAATCGGGACCCCATTTCACAGGTGGGAAAAGTGAGGCAGGAAACTGAGGCAAGTCAATAGTAGACCCTGCAACTGCGATCTCTGGCTGACGTGAGGACTCCGGTGGGTCAGTGGCCCTTGATTCCATTCATTCACGTACCCATTCGTTCATTCATTCATTCACAAGTGCTCGCTGAGCATGTGCCAGGCACGTTGCCCATCAGGTCTCAGAGGGAAATCCCACACAACCCAGCCCTCTGGAGAAGTCCAGGGAGAAGGACGCATATGTGAATTACTTTTACACAAAATGGAAAAGGGATCTGTAGAAGGAGAGAGGTCAGGCCAAGAGCTCGGGGAACCCCAGGGCAGGGAGAGGTGCCCTGAGAGAAAGAGGCGGGAAGTCGTCCAGGAGGACAGCAGCCAGCCTGCACAAGAGACCCTGGAGAGGCATCCTGGCAGGAGGACCAGCATGGATAAAGGCACAGTGACTGGAAAGCCGCACCGTAATTAGATCAGGCTGGAGCGTGAGGCAGAGAAAAGGGAGGTGCAGGTAATGAGGGTCGAAGTCAGCAAGAGCCAGGTTAAAGCGTCACTCATCCAGGAGGCAGTAGGGAGCCACAGAAGGTGTGGGACAGGGGGAGTGCATGAGTTAACAATTCCTGTCCACCCTTTAGGGACCAGGACTCTAGATTACGATCACCTCTTCTGATGGTCCCCGCAATCCCTACTCACCTCCAAAACGGGGGAGAGCAGTTGTTTGTTTGGAAAAAACCCCAGAGAAGATCCCATTATCTCTTCGGGTCACCCCCAAACCTTGCGTCCCAAGGAAACGGATGACTGCCCGCCAGTGGACGCTCGTAGATGCACACGCCCCCAGGCGCAAGTGGCCGCCCACAGACGTGATGCAGCAGGGGCACCCACCTTCAAGACGACCAGGGGGCATCCCAGGGCCCGCTACCCCGGGGAGGAGCCCCTGCCGGCAAAGCCTGAGGGCTGCAGGGAATCTGACCCCGAGACATCAAGAGGCAGGGGTGCAACCAGCCCAAACAGGACCTGACTCCAGTTCGGATGGCCCGGATGCCCCCGCCTAAGTCAGGGTCCTGTCCTGTGCTCCTGCTCTGGTACCAGAATGGCAGAGCCCGGACCCACAGGCAGACGGACCTGGGTTCAAATTCTACCTCCGCCTCTGTTTCGTCATCTGGAAACTGAGGACAGAGACTGTCTGCTGCTCACAAGGCTTCTGGGAAAAGTCAGAGGAGCTGGAGGGCAGGAACGAGCATTGCTTAGATGCCAAGTGTATGAGTTTCCTACAGCCGCCATAGCAAATGACCACAAACTTCAGTGGCTTAAACAGCACACATCTGTTATTCACGGTACTGGCAGCCAGAAGTCAGAAATGGGTCTCACCGGGTGAAAAGCACGGTGTCGGCGGGGCTCCGTTCATCCCGGAGGATTCGGGGGAGGGATCTAGAAGCCGCCTGAGTCCCCCTGCTTATGGGCTCTTTCTCCGTCTTCACGGCCAGCTGCCATGGGCTAGGTTCTCACACTACATCCCCCTGGCTCTCTTCCAAACCTCTCTCCCAATTTCAAGGACCCTTGGGATGACATTGGGCTCACCCAGATAGCCCAGGATGACCTCCCCACCTCCTGTCCTTAACCTAATCCCATCCGCAAAGCCCTTTGCCATGCCGGGTGACACATTCCCATCTGTAGGTTCCAGGGCTCGGGATGTGGACATCTCTGGGGGAGGGGCCTCATTCTGCCTCCCACACTGAGAGCGAATGTTATTACTTGCTTCCTGCAAAGTTGAGTCAGCCACCCTCCAAAGTACCGGGCGTCCCTCCCCTCCATGGAGCCCACCGCTGTGCCTCAAGCCCAGCAGGCTCCGTAAGTGCCTGGGGGAGAGGCGGATGGATAAGCACATCCCATTTGGCAGATGTGGAAACTGAGGTTCACAGCAGCGTGACCTAGCTCCAGCAGCGTGTGGCGATCAGAGCCCTTGTTTCTTCGCCAGCCCCTGTGTCTCACCAACTGTGGGGGGGCTGGGCAAATCGCCGCCCCTCTCTGGGCTGCAGCTAAATGGGCTTGGGCCAGATCTCTGCCACGAGCCTGCCAACACTGAGGTCCCGACGCTCTCACACTCCGCCCTTCGTTCGTTCTACAAACATCTCTTGACGTTTACTTTACACCCAGCTGGTGTCAGGCTCTGGGAGACAGTGATGAGCAAACACGGGCACAGAGCTCACAGCGTAGAAGGGAGACCTGACATAAACAAGTAAAAAAACGAATGAGTATCTAACTGCAAACCGGGCTAAGAGCTGGGCTGGGGCAGTTCGGGCATTGTAGGGGGCTAGTCTGGTCCCAGAGCTCCTGGGGCCCTCCATGAGGAGCTAATAGCAGAGTTGCTCATGGAGATGAGGAGGAGGTATTTAGGAAGGCAAGGAGGCAGGAGGATCCCCAGCAGCAAGAACAGCACGTGCAAAGGCCCCGAGGTAGCTGGAAACCAGCACCTTCAGAGCGGTTCCGGAAGGTTATTCTCCTTTAAGAATAGATGAGCCATGGGGCGCCTGGGTGGCTTAGTCCATTAAAGCGTCTGACTTTAGCTCAGCTCATGATCTCACAGCTTGTGAGTTCAAGCCCTGCATCGGGCTCTCTGCTGTCAGCACAGAGCCCGCTTCAGATCCTCGGTCCGTTCTCTCTCTGGCCCTCCCCCACTGGTTCCTTCTGTCTCTCTCTCTCTCTCTCTCCCTCTCTTTCAAAATAAATAATTAAACTTCAACCAAACAGAGTAGATGAGCCAGGTCCGTTTTGTGCACTTCCATAACGCCAGCATCTAGGACAGCGCCTGGCACACAGTAGGCGCTCCGTAAATGCTTGTCGCTGTGCGAATGAGCATTCTGACCGCCGCTCCTGCACTCCCAGGTTTTGACAACCTCGTGCTCCGAGACTTTGCCCCAGCCAGTCTTCGTCTACCGGAAGGTCTCACATTCTTCACTCTCCAGCCCCAGGGCCGGTTGCGGGGCCCGGCCCAGCTGACCCCCAGGGCCCGCACCGCCATGGCTCCGAGGTGAGCGGGCAGGCCTGGGGCACGGAGCAGCCCAGGCCACTCGCTTGCAACCTATAATCCCGGCCTTGAAGCAATTCCGAGACCCCGCCCGGTGCCCCCCGTACAATTACCAGCTGTGCGCCCGCCCCGCTGAACAGCCGTGGCCGAGGAGGCGGAGAAGGGGAGGGGACCCCCCCACACCCCGCGGCTCGGCCAAGGTCCTCCCCGGTTGAGCCTGGGGCAGCCCGGCCCACCGCAGTCCCCAGCTCCGGCCTCTGGTGGGTTCGGTGCCGCCTCTAATTACACGGCCCTCGGGCCACTGGGACCTGCCCTCCTGGCAAAAATATCCCAAGCCTTTTATGTGGCTGGAGAGGCCTGGGCTGTGGCCCCATCACAGTGTAGTCCTGGCCTTCAGAGGGACACCCATGGAGTGGCCTCCTGGCCGGGGGGGGGGGGGGGGGCTCCAAGGAGGCAGAATGGGCAGGCCAGAGCTCTAGGTGTGCTGTGAAACCCCCCTGGGCCTCAGTTTCCCCACCTATAAACTCGAGAGTTTCACTTGCTCCCCAGCTGTGTACCGAGCACCTGTCAACAGGATCTGTGCTGTCGATGGGCCAGAAACGGCCAGCTTTGCGCCGCCGTCCCTGCTCCCCTGCACATCGTCGCTCAGTCATCGCCACCTCCAGGAAGCCCTCCCCGACCCCATCTGGAGAGGGATGTCAGCAGCCTCCTCCGTGCTCCCAGCGGGCTCCCCGTTCAGAGGGCTCGAGCACGCCGGGCTCTCGTGGTCTCTCGACATATGACTCTAGACTGTCAGCTTCTCGGGTCCAGAATCAGAGCCTTTCTGTTAAGGCATCCCCACTCTACCAGCTCCTGGACACGGCAGGGGCTCCATAAATGCCGCCCACCGGCATTTAGCCCCATCGATGCATGTCACAGATGTGGAAACGGAGGCCCAGGGAGGGGCTGTACAATGACGTTATTTCGCTGTGCAGCAGCTCCTGTCCGGGAACAAGGCAGACCAGGGCCCGGCCTCAGGGAGCTCCTAGTAGGGGACACGGATGAGAAACAAGTCAAGTGGCAAATCGGGAAGATAATCCAACACTGCAAAATGCTGTCAAGGAGATAAAAAGGATAAAAGATAGCTTAGAAGTAAGCGGGGGCGGGGGGCAGGTGCCTGGGCAGTTATTTTAGCAACCGTGGTCAGGGACAGCCTGTCTGAAGATGTTTCTGAACTGAGGCCTGCAGGATAAGAGACACTAGGCACTCGAGGAGCAGGAGGAAGAGCTCCCGGACCAAGGGAACAGCAGGTGCAAAGGCCCTGAGGTAGGAAAGGGCTCGGCATGAGGCCTCTTCCAGGAAAACAAGACAGCGCGTTGATCCGCTAAGACCCTGGGGTAGTTAAAAGCTTGGACATTAGGGGACCTGCGTTAGCTCCTGGCTCTGCTCCTCACACACTGCGTGGCCCCGAGCCTCGGTTTCCCTTCCTGCATCAGGAGGGGTCAGCGGAGGCTCCTCCAAGCTCTGTCGCTCAGTGATCCTAAGTAAATTTTCCACGCGTTTCCATTCACTTGTCGTCGCCACGCTCACCCACGATGGACGGGAGAGCAAAACAGCACAGCCACTTTGGAAAACGGTCTGGCAGCCCCCACAAAGTTAGCCGTCCACTTCCCGGATGGTCCAGCAACCTCCTTCGAAGGTATCTACCCAAGAGAAATAAAAACACACATCCACACAGAGACGAAAATATCCACGACCGCGTTAATCTACAAGGGCAGAAAACACTGGAAGAACCCCAATGTCCACCAACAGAAAAACGGGTGAACAGACTGGTACCTCGATGCAGGAGAGCGCTTCTCAGCAGCGAAAGGAAGAGGCCGGGGGCATACGGCGTGGATAAGTCCCATCAACACGCCCAGCGAAAGAATGGACCTGGGAGAACACACACTGGGTGATGCCATTTACACGAAGTTCTAGAACAAATGCAAAACGAAGCTACGGGAACAGAAGTCAGAGGAGCAGCTACCTTGGCAGGGGGTGGTGGTGGTGTTGGCCGGAAAGAGGCACAGAGGGACCTTCTAGGGCCGGAAGCGTATGCTATCTAGACCCGGGTGGCGGTTACACGGGCGCGTGCGTAGGGAAGAATCAAGATGCACCCTTGAGAGTCGTGTGTTTTACGTAGGTTATGACTCGATGAAAAGTTTTCTGGAAAAAAAAAGGAACTCTGCATCGCCCTCTTTTTTTGGAGGGGGGCACAGGAGCCGGTAGGATCCCTGGCTTCCCGTGGCTCTGGTGGCCCGGCCAGCTGCGCGCTGCCTTGTAAACATTTACATTCCCCGCGGCCTGGCCGGTGCAAGGAGCGCTTCGCTAGCCCCGCACGGAAGCCATCTGGGAGGGCAGGAATGTAAACACCGCGGACCTGGCCTCACCCTCCCCATCTGGCCCTGCCCACTGGGTGCCCTCGGGCACGTCGTGCCCCCGCGGTCTCCACTGCCCCCGCCCCACCCGCTACCCCATCGTGGGACGGAATCAGATGGTGCTTCTGAATTCCTTTGCAGCCCTATTGGGAAGGGGGTGGGGTGCCTGACTTTGAGCAGAGGGCTGCTGGCCGAGAGCGAGAAGTGGGGAGCTTATATTCTAGTGGAACAAGGAAGATGGTTAAAGTGACAACTTAGTGATATATAAGTCAGGAAAAGGTCAGGGAAAAAGGGACACTCCAGCGAAGCCCTGAAGGCTGTGAGAGAGTGAGTGAGAGAGATGATCAGAGGAAGAGCATTCCAGGCGGCGAGAAGAGCAGGTGCAAAGGTCCTGCGGTAGGGGGAGCCTGGCATTTTCGAGGAGAGGAAAAGAAGTATCTGGCGTGGTTGGAACAGAGTGAGTGAGGGGACAGTGGGAGGTTAG
Source organism: Lynx canadensis (assembly GCF_007474595.2). NCBI lineage: Eukaryota > Metazoa > Chordata > Mammalia > Carnivora > Felidae > Lynx > Lynx canadensis. The sequence continues at coordinate 76,283,090 of NC_044314.2, read as the reverse complement.
AGGGCACCGGGGCCAGACTGTGCAGGGCCTCTGTGGGCGTTGGCAGGGATCTGGGCTTTTACTGTAGGTGAAGAAGGCCAATCATGGGTCCCCGTGTGGGCAAACCCTCCACCATATCTCTCCTTGTGTCAAGGCTTTCTCCTCTTTTCCCACCCCCAACAGACACACACACACACACACACACACACACACACACACACTCTTTCTCTCCAGGACTCTGACCAAGAGATGGCTCTGGGTCCCATCTCTGGGGAGAAGGGGCTCTGTATGAGGCCCTCACAAAAGCCACACGATTCCCAGCCTCCCCGTGGTTCCTTCCACCCTGACCACCAGCTCCTGACTCAGCTGGGACAGAAACTTGGCTTGTGGGGGTTCCAGCTGCCTGCTGGGCCCAGGGACATCCTTGCAGAGAGCTCCTTCCATGACATCCAGACCCACCCACCACATGGAAAAGGGCCACATGGGGGGTGACAACAGAGAAGTAAAACCCACCCAGGAGGAGCCAAGACTACCTGCCCTTCGAGGACCTCTGGGTTCTGTTGCTTTGGAGCTGGGGGCCCTTGGGTTAGGTTACTCCACCGCCCTGGGCCTCGATTTCCTCATCTGTAAAATGGGAGTAATAATAACCCCCACACCCCTGGGTTATCGTGAGAAATCAATGAACCTTGGCACCTGGCATTAAATAAATATGCTAATAATAATAATAATAATAATATCAGCAACCAAACGACACCTGGGACTGAGAATGCTTGTCTCACCATCTGGACAGCGGCGAACACAGAAGCCTGGCATACAGCAGGCACTCCATAATGCTACCGGATGGAAAGGGGCAGAGCGATTAGGCCCGGTGGCCGGCACCCGCCAGCAGGTCAGTCGGCAGGGGGCGCCCCCATCCTTGAAGGGGGGTGTGCCTGCGGGCCTGGGGCTCCCCTCCACACCCCTGCATCCGCCACGCAGCCAGGGCTCCTGAGTGTGGCCAGCGGGCCGCTCTCCCCCGGGGATAATTCAGACCTCCTGGAGCTGGGACACACGCGGGCGCGGGCCGGGGGGGGTGGGGGGATGGGCCCCGACAGCTGGAAACATCTGGTTTGAATTGTCGGTTGGAAGCACCGGCCAGGCAGCCAAGGAATTTGTGAGCTAATTTTAGGCCAAAAGACAGAGAGCTCAGCAGGGCGGGGGTTTGCTCCCCAAACCGCAGGGGCGGAGCTTTGAGGTTCGGACCGGGGAGGCCTCCGCGGTGCCGCTCAGGTGGTCCGTGTCTGCCCGGAAGCCAGGGACCATCTCTCCCCAGATGGGCAGTAACCAGGCGCCTCCGGTGTGCCAGCCACGCGCACGGTCGTGGCCTCTCCCGTGGCCTTAGGATCAGCAAGGACTCCTCTCCCCATTTCGCAGGCGTGGAAGCTGAGGCTCCCAGAGGTTAGCGGGTTGTGCACCATCCTGCAACTGGTAAGCAGGGGAGCCGGGATTCGAACCAGGTCTGCCGGACTCCAAGCCTTACACCTAAGGTTCCCTTGGTCTCCGCCCGCCCCGTGCTGACGGCTTTTGTTAATTCCGTCACTGCTCTGCCTCCCTCCCACGCCCGTGCACAGCCTCCCTTGCTCGTTAGTTCATTCAGTAAATGCTCCCTGAACCTCTACTGTGCGCCAGGCACAGTGACGAGGGGAGAGGGAACATGAGGAACAGGGGCCCCGCCCTTGCACAACAAAATGCATTATCTCCACCTCGCTCCAGATGGTTATCAGTGCTGGAACCGAAAAGGGGGTTGTGGGAAAGGAGACCCAAGGGCAGGGCTGCAGAGAAGACCTCTCAGAAGAGGGGACAGCAAGCTGAGGCCAAAAGGGTGAGACAAGGCCAGCGGGGCAGACATCTGGGAAGACAACATCAGATACAGGAAACAGCAAGTGCAAAGGGCCTGAGGCAGGAGCACGTGAAGAAGAAAGAGCAAGAAGGCTCATGGGGCCAGAAGGCAGTAAGAGGGAGAATATTGTCCTGTGTGTTCATTTGCTCCCAGTGATTTGCTGAGGCACCGCTGAAACTCTGTAGGAAATCACTTGAAGCCTGTCCCTCCTGGGGGCCCAGAGCCTGGACAGCAGGGTCTCTGGAAAGAATGAACCCAAGGGAGTGGGGAGCAGCTTGGAACGAACGCCGAGACTGGAGGGGAGTGTGGTTCCCTGTGCTCATGACTCCCCTGGCAGGGTTCGTGTGCCTCGGAAAGGGGACTGTGTCAGTGCCACTTTGGCGCTCTGGTCTGTCATGAGGCCCAGAGAGGGCATTCTCGTTTTGCCAACCTCGGGCATGGGCATGCGGCTCTCCAGCCTCCCCCGGCAGCTGTGGCTACAGCCTTCCGGCCACCAGCCTCCCCCGGCAGGCGGAAGCCCATCTGGGTCCCTGAGAACCTCTGGGAAGGGGAGCTCTGTGGGTCTCTCACTGCCGAGTGAGGATAGCAGGGCTTCTTCACCTCGGCACCCTTGACCTCTTGGACCAGACACTTCCCCCCCATTGCGGGGGAGGGGGGGGGAGGCTGCCCTGTGCACTGCAGGGTGGTTAGCAGCCACCCCGACCACCTACTGGATGCCAGGGGTACAACCAAAAATATTCGCAGATGTGGCAATGTCCCCTGGAGGGCAATGTCACCCCCAGGTGAAGACCACGGGCTCACAGCCTTCCTGTGAGCACAGCAGGAAGTCTAGGACGACGGTTTACTCACCAGCCAAGGAGGTTGGGGACCCCCGATGCCCTGGCACTTATGGTTTTATTCTGTTTGTTGAGAAACACGAGGAAGACAGAAGTCGAAAGAAGCAAATGAAGCTTACTTAACGCCCGCTGGGCGGTGAACCGCTCAACAGCATGGTGTACTGCCTTCCAGTCTCCTTCCCACATCCAATGATCCCAACAGCTGTGATTTATCGGGCACGCGCTTACTCTCTTCCCGGCTCGTCTCCTTCACCCCTCCCCCAACACCCCCGCGGGGCGACACTGTGATCATCCCATTTCACAGGGGAGGAAACTGAGGCTCAGAGTCCACGTAACATTCCAGGACGGGCATTGTTCCGTGTTGTCCTTCCAAAACGCTTTTGTGCCTACTCCCAGCTGTTGGAATATTCCACGGACACCGCCCAGTCACCTGCTTGGTGCCGGGACCGTTCTAGAGGCAGAGTCGCAGTCCCTGCCCCACAAGCCTGCGGCAACCCGTGGCCCGGGACTGCGTGTGCAGGGAGCACAGGAGCAGAGGCTGAGGCTGAAGCCCCGCCGTTAGGGCCACCCAGAGGGGCACGCAGCACACCTGTCCTCCAAGCCAACCACCTTTGGACCTTGAACCCACACACCGCCTCGCCTCGCACGCGGCTTCGTTTCAACTTTTGTGAAGTGTCTCTGGGCACAGCGGGGCTACCTATGGGGTGGGGCTACTTATGGGGCGGGGCTCCTATGAGGGTGGGGCTACCTATGGGGGCGGGGCTCCTATGAGGGGGGCTACCTATGGGGGTGGGGCTACCTATGGGGCGGGGCTACCTACGGGGCGGGGCTACCTATGGGGCGGGGCTCCTATGAGGGCGGGGGTACCTATGGGGCGAGCTACCTATGCGGCCGGCCTCCTGTGAGGGCGGGGCTACCTATGGGGCGGGGCTACCTATTGGATGGGGCTCCTATGAGGGCGGGGCTACCTATGGGGGCGGGGCTATCTATGGGGCGGGGCTACCTTGAGGGCGGGGCTACCTATGGGGAAACGCAAGAGCCACAGGCTGTTTGTCATGACGTTTTCTACCCCGGGGGATGGAAGCGTGCCCCCTCTGTGGGGATTGAGAACACCCGGACCGGGCCGTTACTAAGAGGAGCCCTGTTGGGTGAGGACCACACTCTCTTATTCCCCCCCATGGCTTCAGGTCCCACCTCCAGGAGGACCTTCTCGCAATCCTGCCTCCAGACTTTCGCTGGCTCCCAAGCTGCCATCCCATGCTGCCTGGTGGGTGCCCTGGCTGCCCACCATATCCTCCCTGTCGGCTCCTCCCAGTTCTGCTGCCTGCCCCGTGGTGGTGTTGTCCCTCCAGCAGGAGCTAGTGTAGATACTCCCATCCTACAGAAGGGAAAATTGGGACCCGAGAGGGTGCTGGCAGGCCCAAGGTCTCACAGAGTTGAGTCTGGGGTGGTTGAATTAGGGAATACCTCTGCCCTACAGTACTCTCTGGCATCACCCCTGGCACTTCGTGGGCACCAAGGATGGGCAGAGCCCAACGGCCGCCTCCCAGCACCTCCCGCCCTCCACCGTGGGCTGGCGTGGGCACAGAACAGCCTCCGGGGAGGACTCTGCTCTGTGTGTCGGAGGGACAGTCGGGCCGAGGGTGTGGCTTTGAGCCCTGGGGATTTGGGGGAATATCCAGCCCTTCCTCAAGAAGCCAGCCTTTGGTGGCTGGTGTCCCCCTGCCCCCCAGCAAGTCCCAGATCTGTGTGGCCTCAGGCAAGTCATTCAACCTCTCTGAACCTCAGTGTGTCCATCTGTAAAAGGGAGTTACAAAGAGGACCCGTCTCACAAGGCGAGGATGAAATGAGAAAACACAGGCGACCAATTTAGCACAGAGTAAACTCCTGACTGGCACACAGGGGTGAGCTTCTAGTGCCATTGTTAAGGTTAACAGATGCACAAGACCCTGCCTCGGGCGGCTCACCCGAGTGGAAGGAACAGGTGAGTGAAGAGTGGAATGGCATGACGGTGGCATGAGCAGACACACGGACACCCATTTTACAGATGGAGAGATCGAGGCCCGGAGTGGAGGAGAACACACTGGAGTTATCTGTTGGTCAGCCAGGCTCGGGGCAAAGAACCAGAAAGAGGAGGAACGAGCCAACAGGGAGACCAGAGGCATGGCTGGATCCGTTCGGAGCTCAGAAAGGGCTCGGGGCCTGGGGGAGCTGACCTCAGAGAGAGGTAGTGGAAGGGGGTGATGGATGAGAGGCAGGAAGCACGTGTGAGGAGTGAGGAGTCCAGTCCGTCCAGACCATGACGCATTTAGGTCAATGCCCAGCAAGTGACAAGACTGGACACGTTTTTTGTACTTGGGTACTAGGGAGTCATGGATGGTGTTGGGCACAGGAGCAGCCACTGAAGGAAAGAAGGGTTGCATCTACACAGGACATGGGTGGGACAGCCCCAGGAGCCGTGGCCTCCTCCCGCCTCCCGGGGCCAGGTTTCCAAGCCCTCGACCCTCACCCACGCTCCTTCACCCGAGCGGACCCGCAGGCGTGCCCAGCCGGACTCACGAACGCACCTGCCCGCTCGTTCGTTGGCTTGCACTCGAGACGCACTTTCCACACTGTGAAATGCACCAGTCAGGCGAGAACAGTTGGGGGGGGGGGGGCTTCGGGAAGTGACAATCTCGTGTGACCACCACGCAGACCAAGATCAGGCATGTTCCCATCATCCTGGAAGGCTCCTTCCAGCCCCTCCTTCCAGCTCCTTCCAGCCTCCTCCTCCCCGGCAAGGGTAACCACCGATCTGATTTCCACCGCCATAGCTCAGTTTGGCCTGTTCTCGCCCTGCCTGTTGTTGAAGCCGCGAAATAGACAAACAGCCCCGTGTGTGAGATTCATCCACGTTGTGCATCGATCAACCGTCTGCGCCCTTTTAGTCTGAGTGGTGTCCTATCATCCACGTACCCATTCACCAGATGGTGGATCTTTGGATTGTTTCCAGCCTTGGGGCTATTAATAATAAAGCTGCCAAAAGTGTTATCTACAGGTCTTTGTAGGCACATGTGGCTTCATTCTCTTGCAGAAATACCTAGGAAAGGGCTTGCAAAGTTGCCTGGATGCGCCACCTGGTGCAAATATGCCAAATGGTGAATATGCGTCCAACGTTGTAAGAAACCGCCACACTGCTGTGCAAAGCGGCTGTGCCCTGGTGCATTTGCGGGAGCGACGCGGGAGCGTTCTGGCTTCTCTGCGTCCTCGCCAGCACTTGGTATTGTCGGTCTTCAGTTTTAGTCCTTCCGGTGGCACAAAGTGACATCTCGGGAGGCTTTCATTTGCATTTCCCTGATGGCCAGTGACGTTGAGCCTGTTTTCCAGGAGCCTTCTGGACACCTCCGCCTGGAGGTTGACCAGACCCTGCAGACGCGATGTGGCGGAAGCCCAACCCACCGCCCCACCTGCTTCCTCCATGAATGATACCCAAGTAGCAAACGAGATTTCACTTCCTTCCCTCTCCTCCTCATCCTGCCAATCCATCACCGACTCCTCCCCTTCCTCCTTCCCAGTTATCCCTCGATTCCTCACCTTCTCGCACCCCTTCTCCGGCCCAGGCCCCCCCCCATCCTCGCACAGCCTCGCCCTCCTCCCTGAAGCCATTCTGCCTCCTTCCCACCACCCCAGCCTCGTCCATTCTCCCAATGTCCCCACCCTGTTCTCTACGCTGTCCTCAGTGGCTGGACACATTCTCCTCCCTGCACCCACCCTCCACAACTCTGCACCTTTCCAGCCTCATACCATTTTCTGACTCCTTTCCACCCCACCCCCAAAGTCTGGCTACATCGCACATGCCCAGCAACCCCACGCCCACCCCCACCCCCACCTTTGGGCTCCGGGCCCAGCCACAATCTTATCGTTTTCTGGGCGACCATTTGACAAATCTCTTACTCCCTCCAGGCCATGAGCCCCAGTGGGCATCCCATGTCTTAACCACATGGCATCCCCGGGGACATAGCACAGAGTGGACATGCCCTGACATTCGAGTTATGTGGCTCAGCAGAGCGGCACATGGGGAGGGATATGGAGGGCAAGCTTGACGAGCCTCTGCCCAGATCAGCTTCCAGAAGAACCACCGCAAGGCTGACCCCCCCGCCCCCATTTCCTGATTTCCTGTCTACCCTCCTTCCTTCCCCACCGCCAGAGCTGAAGTCAATACAGTCTGCTTTCTTAGCAGAGCAACCTGCCGGAGCAAGTGATCCAGCTTTCTGAGCCTTAGTTTCCCCAGCAGTAAAATGGGATAATAATTGTGTGTTCCCAGCAGTAAAATGGGATAATAATTGTACCCACATCATGGGGTGGTTGTGAGGTCTGGTAGGTCATGCAGGTGACGTGTTTGCATGGGGTTGCACGTGCACTGACTGCCCAGTCGATGTCCCCGGCCACCTCTCTTTGTCTTAGACCCCAGCATGGCTGTGTCCTGCTGTCTGCAAGGTGGGAGCTGGCTTCGGGCTTGTCACCCTCCCAAGTACCAGCGCCTTCCCTCAGCAGCCAGGAGCCACAAGGGTGACTGATGGGGACTTCCAGGCACCAGGACAGGTCAGCAGGGGTGAGAGCTCGGGGCATGGCATTCCCCCAGAACCCCACCGCGACCTCAAGAATAACATGGCACTGTGGTAGGAACGTGGCTTTCGGATTCAGGCTTGAGTTCCGGTCCCAGATCCTATGGGTGACCTGAGACAGGTGACTTCGCCTGTCTGAGCCTCAGTTTCCTCTTCTGTAAAATGAGAATACGAGTTCCTCCTTCCCAGGCTGTTTGAGGGGACTCATGGAGATACTGCAGATGTTCTGTGCTCAGAATATATTTGCTGAATAGATGGTTGGGGTGATTCAGGTGGTGATGTTCAAGGCCAAGGGGAGGTCCGGGCAGGAGGAGGGCACAGTGGGACGTAGGAGCCAGCCTATAGCAGTCTCCGAGGGCCAACTGTTAGAGTTTCAGAATTTTGTAAGCCAGTTGTTTAATAAGTTAAATTATAAAAAACCAAGGTCCGGGGCACCTGGGTGGCTCAGTCGGCTAAGTGTCCGACTCTTGATTTTGGCTCCGCTCACGGTCTCACAGTGAGTTCTAGCCCCGCATCGGGCTCTGTGCTGACGGCGCGAGCCTGCTTGGGCTTCTCCGTCTCCCTCTCTGCCCCTTCCCGTTCTCACTCAAAAATAAATAAACACAAAACACAACAAAAACCCAAGGTCCTCCAGTACTCAAACCTCACCACTTCCTAATTATTTTACTACATTCTACTCTTCTATGTTCTTGAGATTATTTGCATTTATTGTACCATTTACTATATACATAGTTGGTTGCTCCAAATCAGCCAAGGGGGTATTTACACCAAGGAAATTGGCAAGCATCGCAAATCATGGCTGGGATACAAATCCACCCAAGGGGCTGGAGGTTAAACACTCACCAGCACTCTCCCGGGTTCGCAGCGCTCCTGGCCCAGCAATCCCTGCTGCTCCTTTGTCCTCTGGGAAGCTCCCGGCTTTCAAGAGCTCCAAGAGCCGGTGGTGGCGGGTGCCGCCTGGTGGCTGCTTCAAGCACCTGTCGTCCCCAGACTTCAATTCTGCGCCTTGGAGAGAGCCAGACAGCCGCCAAGGGGAGCCCTCTGCGGTCACAGTGTCCTCCAGTGGGGGCGGGGGGACGTGGAGACCTGCTCCCTACCCAGGAGGACAGGGTGACAAGACCCCAGAGGGACGCTTGCCCCCCAAGTCCTTCAGCCTCTGTGTCCCCAGCTCCACGATATCAAGTCCCCCACATGATTTTTCTCATCGCTCCCAAAGGGCAAGTAAACCCACGTTTCCCCTAAGGCACAATTCTGCCTTTTCCAGGGTGAGCTGCCCCGGCCCAGGGTGGGCACCCCTCCCCCACCAAAGTGCCCGGAACACCTTGGGTGTCACACTTGTTCTAGAGCGTCAGGGGGCGGGGCAGACAGCCCTCCACTTCTCACTAACTCTGCCCCCACTGCCCCTGGCCCGCCATCTTCCCTCCTGTCTGTCCCTGGTCTCTCCCACCCCCTTTTCAGCTTCAGCCAATACCCCCCAGACTCCACCCTGTCTTTGAACTCTCTCTCACCCTGAAGGGTCCGGCACTCCCAAAGAAGCCGCCGGAGGTATTTTTCTAGAAGAGAAAAAGTCCACCAAAACGAGTTGTAGTCCTCCCCCAGAAGGTAGAACCGGGGCTCAAAGCAGGAGTCCCTTCTGATCAAAAAGCATCAAGAGACAGAAGAACCCAGGTCTGAATCCTGGCTCAGCCACTGGTTTGGGGGGTTTTTTGTTTGTTTTTGTTTTGTTTTTGAGAGAGAGAGCGCGCACAAGCAGAGGAGGGGCAGAGAGAGAGGGAGACACAGAATCCGAAGCAGGCTCCGGGCTCCGAGCTGTCAGCACAGAGCCCGACGCGGGGCTCGAACTCATGAACTGTGGGATCACGACCAGATCCGAAGTCCGACGTTTAACCGACTGAGCTCCCCCAGGCGCCCCCGGGCTCAGCTACTGTTGAAGCCACTGTGGAAGCCTTGGCTTTCTTATCCGACCCTCGGGGTCAGCGTGGGTCCGAATGTGGTAACACACACACACGGTGAGTGTTGCTTAAATAGGGCAGCCAACTTCTTGATTTGCTGGGGCTGAGCAGTTTCCCCCAACGTAGGGCTCCCGGTGCTACATTCACCAAAGTCCCACGCAAACCGGGCCAGCTGCTCACCCGATGCTCAGATCAGTGGTCAGCGAACACGGAGCCAAATCCAGCCTGCCGCTTTGTTTGTAAATAAAGTTTTATTAGAATGCAGCCAACCCTATTCATTTGTGACACATCGTCAATGACCACACACAATCTACGAGGACCAAGGATGGAACTGACGAGTTGCAACGGGGACCGCGCGGTCTGCAAAACGTCACATATTTTTGGTCTGGCCATTGAAGAAAAAAGTTTGCTGGCCCCAAATTTTGTTCGAAAACCTTGGAGGCCGCAGCTGTGCTCAGCCCTGTGAGGAGTGGGTGTTAAATGGGAGACAGGCCACCCCCCCCTCCCCGGGAGAGGTCAGGGTGAGTTTCTGGGGAGGATGGCACTGACGTTGAGAGGACGCGTTTGTCTGAGAGTTGGGGCGGGAACCAAATTCTGTATGCCAGAACTGGGTCATGGGGGGGGGGAGTTGAATAAAGTGGATTCGGGGACCAGTTTCCCCATCCCCCCAACGGTCTACAACCTTCCCGGCTGCCCAAGGATGTACCAAGACGCCCCCAGTGTCCAAGAGACAATACTGAAAACTTAAGGCACAGACCGGGGGTTTGGGGGGGTTTCTGGAGCGGGCCGGGGCCGGGGTGAACAGCAAGGAACCAAAGCCCCAGCAGGAGACACCTTGACGCCCTGAAACAGCCACCATTAGTTCATCGAATATTTATTGAGCACCTGCGCTATCCCGGGCAGCAGGCTGGGGAGTGGGATATTTCAGTGAACAATGACCCACACAGCCCCAAAGAAAGGTATGGCCCTGGGCTCTCCAAGCCCGCCCCAGCCCTCCTGGGCCAGGATCTCACCCTGGGCTCCCTGGGGAGATGCCCAAGAAAACCCAAGCTGCCCCAAGTCGGAGAGGAGCAGGGAATGGCCTTCAGAATCCAGCACTCCTGCCCCCAAAATGCCCCCTTTCCTGTGTGGTGACCATGGCAACCAGAAGAAAATGGGCGTGAGGGCGGGGGCTTCACCGGGTGCTTGGGGATGAGGCTCCAGCCGTGGAAGGCCTCAGAGGGAGCCCAGACAGGTGGGAGACAGGGAGGTGGAGGGATCTCCCCGGGCCCCCCCGGAGGCAGGAGGGAGGATGCGGTGGCTTGCCCACAGTCCTGCTTTGGCTGCAAGAGTTCAGCTGCTCTCCTTCCTGTGGGGCACCTGGGGGCTCTGTCCTAGAGATCCCCATCCCTAGGGGCCCCAAGGAAGCCCGGACCCGTGGAACAGAGCCGGGGTGCTCAGTGGTGGCCCAGCGGGCCTTGGAGGGAGCAGGGAGGCGAGGGTCCTGTTCAGATGGATGAGCAGGTGAGGGGTGGGGGTTAAGGGAGGAAACTCTGCAAGGTGAGGTCATCCCCATCTCGGCCCTCCCTCGGCCCCGCCTTTAGGCCCTGGCTCTTGGCATTGGGCAGGTCCCCGTTGGCCGTGGCCGAGGGCGCTTCGCCCCCCTCAGGCAGCAGGGACGAGATGCAGACCATCTCAGTGGGGGAATAATTGCGCACAGGGTACATGTGATTCTTGCGAGAGAGGCGGACAGCCAGCACCACTGTGCACACGAGGAAGATAGTGGCCACCAGGGCCAGGACGAGGATGGCCAGCAGGCACTGCTTCACAGGGATGCGGTCCAGAGCCTCTGTGGGGCTGGGGGCCACGGAGCTCTGGGGGGCAAGATTCTGATTATTTTTCCATTGTTTGATGAAGCCATCAGATGAATTGCCTACTGCCACGGTGGTGCTGTTGTAAGGATCAGAGGGCACAAGCAGGGCCATGGTTAGGCTCCTTGTGGTCGCAGGACCTGTGGATGGGACCTTCGTGGTGGCGGGATCTGTGGACAAGGCCTCTGTGGCAGTGGGCTCCGTGGATGTGGACAGGGCATCCGTGGCTTCTGGTCCCGTGGACGGGGCCTCTGTGGCCGCAGGTTGTGTGGTCAGGGCCTCTGTGGCTGCCGGCCCCGTGGACGGGGCCTCTGTGGCCGCAGGTTGTGTGGTCAGGGCCTCTGTGGCTGCCGGCCCCGTGGACGGGGCCTCTGTGGCCACAGGTTGTGTGGTCAGGGCCTCTGTGGCTGCCGGCCCCGTGGACGGGGCCTCTGTGGCCGCAGGTTGTGTGGTCAGGGCCTCTGTGGCTGCCGGCCCCGTGGACGGGGCCTCTGTGGCCGCAGGTTGTGTGGTCAGTGCCTCTGTGGCTGCCGGCTCCGTGGACAGGGCCTCAATGGTGGCCAGCTCTGTGGATGGAGCCCCCTCTGTGGATGAAGCCTCTGTGATGGGAGGTAACGCAGTGACCTGTTCTTTGCTCAGAGGGCCCAGCGTGACGGGAACCCCCTGCGTGGCCACTTCCATGCTCAGATCCCCCATGGCCATCCCTCTTGCGTCCAGGCCAACGGAGTCCCCTCTGGCTATCACCAGAGTGGCTTGTTCAGGAGTTCCGGAATCCTTCTGCCCCAATGTTGCCGTCTCAGCTAGAAATGTCCAGGTCAGGGACACAGGCCCAGGTCTATTTGTAAAAAGCGTCTCTGGAGGGTCCGTGCCAATATAGTCATACATGTCCTGTTCTGGGTCCTCCTCCACTTGTTTCTGGCCCTGCACAAGCAGGGGGTCCGGGGCCTCAATGGTTCCATTCTCCCATGTCTCCCGCAGCTGCAGGCTGCTGTCAGAGCCCAGCAAAATCAGAAGCAGGAGGACTTGCAGAGGCATGGCACCTGGAGGCAGACACAGACAGAGGGACATCAGGACAGGCTCACCCCTGGGCCTGCCGAGCACCCTCTACTGCAACCCCGGACAGCCTCAGCTAGGAGGGTGTCTGACCTGGGGCAGGCACCTAGCGTCCTTGAAACCCGGCATTTACCTGGTACGCGGTAGCCCCCCAGCAAATAGCGGCCATCGTTATTTATCACCATTAACTCCTTTTTTTAGGTTTACTAATTTTGAGAGGGAGAGAGGAAGCGCGAGAGGGGGAGGGGCAGAGAGAGAGAGGAGGGAGCGAGAATCCCAGGCAGGCTCCTCCGCATGGTCAGCATGGAGCCCGACGTGGGGCTCGAACTCACAAACCATGAGATCACGCCCTGAGGCAAAGTCCAACACGTAACCGACTTAACTCCCTGCCTTTCTGATTAAAACTTTAAAATTGTGGGCAAGACCGCCCACCGGGGTATAGAAAGGAAATATTAGAGCTTCCAGTTATATAGTTATGTCATCCACTTTGTAATTTCTATTTTTGTGCATAATTCATAGATCAACGCATCCGTATTATCCACTGATGGGGTTCGTGAGCAGAAGTTTGGAGACCACAGGTGTGCAGGATAAAGCTGCTTGTTTGGACCCTTGAGGCCTTTTTTTTTTTTTTTGAGGAGACGGTTCCTGATACGTCTCTCTGTGTCCCTCTGTTCCATTCTCCTTTGTCTTGGCTCCCACCCTACGTAGCCCAGGCCTGTTCTTCAGATTCTCAGTTTTTCCCCCTCCTTTCTCAGTGTCTCAGCTTGGTCTGGTTCCCTTCTGTCCTCACGTCCACATTTTGGGAGGACAGTACCTACCTCGTGGCTTATAGTGAGGATGAAACAGGCCCTACAAAGCCCTTAGCACTCGGTTCCCATGACAAGCTCCCGGAAAGGGCGGCTACTTTGCCTCCATCAGTAAGCCGATCCTGTAAGTCCTCAAGGGCCCAGAGCCATCAACGGTACTATCTGGGGCCAGGAGAAAACACATCTTTTTGGAACAGTCCTGCCCTCAGGCAGCTGATAGTCATTTCACTTGCCTGGGGGCCCATTCTGCTGTGACCCTTCAGCCCCCTGACCAGTGGCCAAAAAGGGCAATGCCTCTGCTTTTGACCGTCTCATTGGTCTTTCTTCCCAGCATTGTGAACACCCATATATATAAAGTTTAAGCTTGTTTATTTCTGAGAGAGAGAGACAGACAGACAGAATATCCCAAGCAGGCTCCATGCTGTCAGCACGGAGCCTAACCCAGGGCTCGATCTCAGGAACCGTGAGATCATGACCTGAGCTGAAATCAAGAGTCGGATGCTCAACCAACTGAGCCACCCAGGCGCCCCTGAACTTGCTTTCTTGATTGCTCTCTCTCCCTTTATGCTTCCCCTGGCACGGGCTGTTGTTTATGGGATTCGGGGTCATGCACTTGAGAATCCTGTGGCTAGGGACAGCTGTGTCCTGGGCCAGGATTCAGGTATTCCTGGTTTCCTTGGATACAATACCTTCAGCAGTGTGCAATCCCAAGCACTGTGCCTGGGGCAGAGCCTGGGTCAGTTCCAATACTTTTCCTTGTCCTTCACATAATTTAGAGCAGAGACCAGTTGCTCATCATTCCTTGAGTGACTATAACGTACTCCTAGGCCCCTCAGCTCCCAGGCTCCACTTGACCTCCTCCACTTGTTACTTAGAATTATGTTGGTTTCCAAAATGGCAGCCTGGGGGCACCTGGGCGGCTCGATCGGTTAAGCCGATTGAGCTTGGGAGTCTCTCTCTCCCTCTCTGCCTCTCTTCCACTCACGCTCTCTCTCTGTCTCTCAAAATAAATAAACTTAAAGAAAAAAAAAGTCCTTCAGGTGCCTGGGTGGCTCAGTTGATTAAAAGTGTGACTCCTGACTTCGGCTCAGGTCACGATCTCATGGTTTGTGGGATGGAGCTTCACATCGGGCTCTGTGCTGACGGCACAGAGCCTGCTTAGGATTCTCTCTCTCTCTCTCTCTCTCTGCCCCTTCCCAGAGCACACATGGGCTCTCTCTCTGTCTCTCAAAATAAATAAACATTAAAAAAAAGTACTGACATTTAAAAAAATAAATTAAAAAAATCGTGTCTTAAAATAATTTCTTAAACCAGGGCGCCTGGGTGGCTCGGTCGGTTAAGCGTCCGACTTCAGCTCAGGTCATGATCTCACAGTTCGTGGGTTCGAGCCCCATGTGGGGCTCTGTGCTGTCAGCGTAGAGCCCACTCTAGGTCCTCTGTCTCTTTCTCTCTCTCTCTGCCCGTCCCCCGCTCTTGCTCTATCCCAAAACTAAACGCTAAAAAAAGTTCACAAATAAAATAAAATAATTTCTCAAACCAAACTTCATGATATTTGCACCAGACACATCAGGCCCTCAAGCTGAGGGCAAAGTACAAGCTAGGGCACGCGCACGCACGCACACACGCGCACGTGCACCTGTACACACGCGGACACACACACCAGCCCCAGGTGGGATATTCCTCAGGTACTGCTTCCCGCCCAAGGTCAAAGGAAAGGACAGAAGACAAACGGCTAGCTGATACAGGTCACAGTCATGCAGGACATGAGTCTCCGTCAGTTGACAAATATCTGAGTAAATTACAAGAAAAAGGTAATCTTAGGGGCCCCTGGGGGGCTCAGTCGGTTGAACATCCACCTTCAGCTCAGGTCATGATCTCACAGCTTGTGAGTTCGAGCCCCGCATCGGGCTCTGTGCTGACAGCTCGAAGCCTGGAGTCTGCTTCTGACTCTGTGTTTCCCTCTCTCTCTGCCCCTCTGCTGCTCACACTCTGTCTCTCTCTCAAAAATAAAGGAAGAGTAAATAAGTTTTAAAAAGAGAGAAACTTCATCTTGACTTTACCTCCCCCCACTCCATAGCATAAACCAGTAACCCTTCACAACCCCGGTGCAGCTCTTCCTGCCCACGGGTCCCGGCCCCATGCTTTAAGAAAATCACTTTTTTTTTGCACCAAAGACGTCTTCAAGAATTCTTTCTTGGGGCACCTGGGTGGCTCAGTCGGTTGGGCGGCCGACTTCAGCTCAGGTCAAGATCTCGCCGTCTGTGAGTTCGAGCCCCGCGTCGGGCTCTGTGCTGACTGCTCAGAGCCTGGAGCCTGTTTCAGATTCTGTGTCTCCCTCTCTCTGACCCTCCCCCGTTCATGCTCTGTCTCTCTCTGTCTCAAAAATAAATAAACGTTAAAAAAAAAAATTTTTTTTAAAAAAGAATTCTTTCTTGGCCGTCAGCTCCGAACCCCACCATCACTCCAAAACCTCATCACTCACAATTATCTTCATTTTACCGTGGAGAGATGAAGCTCTACCTCAGAGAGGTAAAGCAACTTGCCCAAAGGCACACAGCTGCCAGAGATCAGACTGGAACCCAGTGAAGATTCGGGAAGGCTTGGTGGAGAAAGCTGACCTAGCTGAGGGGGCAGAAGGACCAAAGGCTTGGAAGAGACCTTAGCTTGTTGTATCTATGGCCGGGGTTGGGGACCCAGCTGAGGGAAGGAGGGCAGACTAAGAATAAGGAGACCTTGAAGGCCATCTCACCCAGAAAGGTCAGCCCCATATGTCCCGAGGGCTATGCAGGGCACAGCATTGAGAGAACAGGCTATGGGGGGGAGAGAAAAAGATGTTCCGGTCTCAGTTCTGTCCCATAGAAGCTGTAGGACCTTGAATTGCTGAGCCTCAGTTTTCTCATCTGCAAAATGGGGATAACAAACCACATCTATCTCATCGAGCTATTAAAGGAATACAACAAGAGAATGGATTCAAAAGTTCCAGGCTCCCACTAGGATGAGGGGCCATAAAGCAAGTTGAGGGCCAAGCACAAGCTAGCACACACCCCCTCCCTAGGCGGGATGTGTGCGATAGTCCTCAGGTACCCTTGGCTGCCCAAGAACAAAGGAAAGGAAAGATAACAAATGGTTAGCTGATAGAGATCAGTCTTGCAGGACCTGAGTCTCTCTCTCTCCGTTTACAAATGTCTTGGTAAATTACAAGAAAAAGGCAATCTATCAATAGCCTAATCTCCAGAAACCTCTAGACTCAGTTTCCTGGAGCCCCAACATCACCCTCTCCTCCACAGCGATGTGGGGAACAAAGGTAAGAAGGAAATGGCGGGTAAGATTAAGTGTATTTATAACCTGCAGCCCATTGACGAATACTTGAGGCAAAACAGAACAGAACCGTTTCTCCAGGAATCCCCTGCCGTCCTATTGTTAATGCCTCACTAGAGGGAAAACCACCTTAGCTTGACAACCGCAAGGCCTCAGGTATCTTAGGAGCCCTCTTTAGCACATCAAAGTCCTTCTGGAGGCTTCCCTTTTGTCTTCACCTCCCCCAACTCCAGAGCTTACAGCCCCAGGGCAACTCTTCCTGCCCCCCCCCTCCTAGCCCCGAGCCTTAACAAAATCACCTTTTTGCACCAAAGATGTCTTCAAGAAACCTTTCTTGGCTGTCAGTTCCAGACTCCCATCATTCCAAAACCCCATCAAGTAGGTGCTTACTAAACGTATCCCCCCCCTACACACACACCCACACACCCACACACACATATTCTTTGTCTCCCTCTTCAGGAGGCGGTTTCTTTGCACAAGGGTGGAGCTCCTGCTTGGGGGTACAGGACAGGGCCTGATCTTGGCCCCGCTTTCCTGGGGTGGGGCGGGGGAGGGGGACTTTAGGAAGAAGCCACCAGCTTGGATAGTGTTTCAAAATTACGAAGACTTGTACCCTTCACCCCCCACTCGGGCAGCTCTCGGTTCCTGGAAGGCAGAGCTCTCAGCCACTTCCTGGAAGCAGAGAGGCTAGGAACAAAAAAAAAAAAAAAAAAAAAAAAAAAAGGCCCCACCCGCTGTTCCTGCGTGGAGGGTGGAGGGGGCTCTCGCCCTCCCCTGCCCTCTCCCTGCGCCCATCCCCACCTCCCCTGCATGCAGAGACAACTTGGGGTGGAGGAGAGACCGCTCAGCAGCCGTGTCACCTGAGCCTCGTTCCACCCTCTCTGAGCCTCAGTGTCCTAATCTGTAAAACGGGCGACCTCGCTTCAAAGAATGGTCCTGAGAATCTAATAGCATGCTGCAGGGAAGGTCCCTGAAGCTGGCATCCAGCAGGGAGTGTTTTACTGGGAGAGCCTCTTGGGGGCTGTGCCCGGAGGGGCAGAGGAAACAGGAATCTCAGAGTCAGGGAAGGTACGGATACGGCGGCCTCCCCACCTCCGCCATGGGCAGTGAGGGAGGCCTTGGGTCCAGCGTGAGAGCAGAGGCCTCCCTGTGTGTTGAGATGAGACAGAGCACACCGGGAAATCTCCCATCTCCCAGCCCAGGTCTAATTAGGGCCAACATCCTCGTCCAGGATTCCTGATGTTAGTGCTGAAGATCATCCCCTTATCCCTCATCCTGTGGCCTCAGTCCCAGGCAAGCTGGGGTGGCCGGTCACCCCAGCCTGCCGCCTGCCATCCCACAGACCTCAAGGGACGGGGACCATGGACATCACAGCCGCGAGCCAGGCTGTGGCTGGGCAGGCATCAGCCCATTCGACAGGGAAAAAAAAATCCCGGCTCCTGGGGGTCCTGTGACTCCGAGGGGGCCGTGCAGGTAGCGAGGAGAGGAGCGCTGTGTCTGGCAGGGGGGATACTAACTTTACTTGAAGTTAAATGCATGGTGATATAAGGACGATGGTTTTCCAGAAGGCCCCACTGCGGCTGGACCATTTCATCACCCTACTCACTCCACCCTGGCACTGGCCTTTGCGAATCCCATTACACAGATTAGGACAGCCAAGGCTCAGGAGAGTGAAGTCCGTTCCTCAGAGCGGTGAAGCCCCCACCTTCCACCTTTCTCCCCCGGAGGCAGGAAAACGGTCACTCGCCACAGGAGGGGGGCTCTGAGAGAGGGGCAGACTTGTCACACCCTTGTCACACTCTTCCTGCTTGCCTAACAGAGTAGGTCAGATACGGCCCGTTTCCTGTCTTTCACCCTAAAACCAGGGTGCTCTGCCCGAGCCCCACCCAGGCTGTGGAGGGGCAGGCTGCTGGCGGGGGGCCCACACCCTGCTCCAGGCGTGGGGAAGACGCCAGGGCGCCGTGAGAAGCTTGGGACTTTGCATTCAGAATCTTGGATCCCGGGAATCCCAGCGCTCAGGAGTTTGGAACCTTAAGATGTGAAAGACTGAGCATCTCAGGGTGTGGGTGAAACAGCCGCCAAGAGAAGGGAAGGCTCCAGATCAACGAGTGGGTCAAACCGAGGCCCAGGTGCCCTCCCCCTCACACCTCAGGGCATTTCTCAGGGCTGGCGGACAGGATAGGCCCCGGCCCAGCCCGGCCCCTGCTCCGATCAGGATCTGATCCAGTCAAACCAGATCCAGTCCCGGCTCTGGCACTTACAAGCTGCGTGACCTTGGGCAACCGAACTCACCTCTCTGAGCCACAGGCTCCTCGTCTGGAATGCGAAGACAGTGACGACAGCACGGAGCGGGGTGGTTGTGGGTTGAAGTGAGCTGGCTCAGGCTGAGGGTTTAGCACACATTAAGTGCTCAACAATGGCCAGCTGTTGTCCTTGTCATTCTGCATTTGGGGCCATCTCCCGGAAATATGCCCAAAGGCATAGCTTTGACATCCCTACCTCTGATCTTGGCGGAGAGGGCCGGGACGGGGAGCCCTAGAAACCTGTCTCCACAGCAAGCCCTGGCCCATGCCTGGTTTGCAAAGCACATGTGTCAAGTGTAGACAAGGTTCCAGGCACTGGTTTGAGAGCTATTCGTGAATTACTAGCTCACTCAGGCCCTACAACCTCCTCTATTAATCCCATGTGAGGGATTAATAATCCCATCTATTCTCCAGAGTTGAGCAAATGGCACCTTCTCCAAGAAGCCATCCTGGATTGCTCAGGCATAGTCATTCCCATTGTTTAAACCATTTAAAATGTTTGCTTACTTGAGGCTCCTGGGTGGCTCAGTCGGTTAAGCATCTGACTCTTGATTTCAGCTCATGATCTCATGGTCGCGAGATCAAGAGCCCCACGTCGGGCTCCACACTGGGCTTGGAGCCTGTTTAACATTCTTTCACTCTCTCCCTCTGCCCCTCCCCTACTCATCGTGCTCTCTCTTTCTCTCTCTCTCGAAAAAATAAATAGGGGCGCCTGAGTGGCTCAATTAAGTCTCCAACTTCGGCTCAGGTCATGATCTCGCTGTTTGTGGGTTCGAGCCCCGCGTCGGGCTCTGTGCTGGCAGCTCGGGGCCTGGAGCCTGCTTCGGATTCTGTGTCTCCCAAGCTCTCTGCTCCTCCCCCGCTCATGCTCTCTCTCTCTCTCTCAAAAATAAATAAACATTAAAAAAAATTAAAAATAAAACAGTAAAAAATAAATAAAATGTTTACTGTCTAAAACTCCATTCCCACTGGCCCATAAACTCCAAGGGGACAGGAGAGATGTCGCCGTTCACACCACATGCGCAGGGCTCAGCAGGCACCGTGACACCTGCCCATCGGCACGGGCACCGTGGCTGCCCCACTGCCTCCGCCAGATCACAAGCTCTTGCAGGGCAGTCTCCGCTGGGTCCCCAGCACCGACAGGCCTGGCCTCCTGGGGGTCATTAAACGCCCGCTGCAGGGGTGGTGCGTGAATGGGACAGAGGCCACCAGCAGGCAGGTGCACAGGACATGTGCCCTCGGGCTTCCCGCACGGTGCCTGCACTTCCCCACCTTTTCTCAGCATCTCCCCCGCCCCCAGCAAGGAGCCCTTTCAGACTTTCTTCCCCTTAAATTTTTTTTTCCTTCAGTGCATCTGAACTCGCGACCCTGAGATCAAGACCTGAGCTGATGCCCAACCGACTGGGCCCCCCAGGCGCCCCCCCCCCCCATGCATTTTAATACCACAGATACACCTGTTTACTGTTCCGTAGCCTTTGCGGGAACACAAGCCACAGTGACGGCGAAGACTTTGGGGTTTTGCCCACCTACCAAAAAACCTAACTTTCCCCTTTCGGACCCTGAATTGGCTAGCCTGGTCCAGAGGAGGTGAGCTGTTTTGCACACGTGAATTCAAAGAGACCTACCCCTGGTCTTAGTTTAACAACCGATGGCTGGCTGAAGACCTGTGTCGACAGCCAGGTGGACAAGCGCACAGACGCACAGACACGCTCCAGCCATGCTGTCTCCTTCTCGCCTGAGTCTCGTGCCCCGCCCCACCCCCACCATCTTCTTGCTCAAGGTCAGCAAAGGAGACTGAGAAGCCAGGGCCGGGGTCGCCGGGGGCTCCGCGAGGGTCCTGCAGCCAGATGGGGCCGCGGTCCGTCCAAGCCCGGCCACCTCCCAGCCAGGCCACCGTGGGCAGCCGCTTGTCCCCTCTGAGGGTTTCCCATCTGCACAAAGGGGGCACAGCATGCCTGGACGATTCCCCGGGCCCTCCGAAGCCCCTGCTCCAGCCTGGCCGAGCTTCCCCAGAGGCGCTCAGCCCAACAGCCCGGTCCCTTCCGCTATCCGCGTTTCAATCTCCCTTGGCTGCCGGCCTAGCCTGGTGAGGAAGGCATAGACCATTTTGGGTGTGGCCAGGCAGGCCCCAAAGGAAGCCACCAACGCGTCTGGGCCTGGGGGGGGGTCACCTCCTGAGCCCCTTGCCCAGTGAGAGGCCTGCTCTCGGGGGACTCGAAGTCAGAGATGGGAGAGGAGGAAAACGAGAGGGTCCAGGAGGGAAGGAAGAGAACTCCCGGCGCCTGGAGCCCTAGATCATTGTCTATGGTGTGTGTGTGTGTGTGTGTGTGTGTGTGTGTGTGTATGTGTGTGTGTGTGTGTGTGTGTGTGTGTGTGTGTGTGTGTGTGTGTGTGTGTCAGGGGCCATAGCTTTAGGTACTACCCCCCCACCACTCTCCTTTACGCCCCTAAAGCACCCCAAATACAAATACCTAAGAGCATTCAAATTCTGATGATTACTTTCTCTTTTGCTAGCGATATTAGCGTCCTAATTCTAATATTTTCATACTTTTTCGTATTTTTTGTTTCGTATTTTTTCAACAATTTTTCCAACGTCATAACAAGTGAAAGTGGAAAGAACGCAGTTTTGGAGGGGAGCCTGGATGGCTCAGTTGGTTAAGTCCCCGACTCTTGATTTCGGCTCAGGTCATGATCTCATGGTTCGTTCGTGAGTCTGAACCTTGCGTCGGGCTCCGCGTTGACAATGCGGAGCCTGCTTGGGATTCTCAATCTCTGCCCCTCCCCTGATTGCACTCTCTCTCAAATAAATAAATAAACATAAATAAATAAATAAATAAATAAATAGATAGATAGATAAATAAATAGATAAATAAATAAATAAAGTGAGGGAAAAACAAAAAAAGAATGCAGCTTTGGAGACAATATTTTTATGGATCCAGAGCCTCAGAAGCTTCCAGACAGGCCCTGCACCTGCTCCCCCTTTCTGGAATCACCCAGCCCTAACCCCAGCTCTGCTCTGAGCAAATCCCTTCACCTCCCCATGCCTTGTAGGAAAGGAGGGGTAGCATGATTTTTAGAGAAATGCTCCTGATTTTTCGGACTTTTTCTATTAAGAAACCTCACCCTCTCCGAGCCAGCAGCTGCTGGCAGTCCCGATGGGAAGGTTGGGATAGAAGTTGAGGATCTGGAAGAGACTGTGTAATAAGGCCACGACCTCGATCCTGAGCCCCTCTCCCCTCACCCCGAGCCCAAGCTCTGGTTCGGAGCTCAGGTCCTGCCCCGGGATTGCCCTCGGCTGTCAGGCAGTCCAGGCCTGCCGGTCCCACAGCTCCCCCCAGCCACTCCCTATGGTTTTGTGAGCTGGCACTTACCCTGCTCAGCAGAGCATGGGACAGCTGCCTCGTGAGCCGGGGAGAAGCCGCTTCTCTGCCTCAGTGATGGGGACCGAGCCCACACTGCCAGGGCACTGCTGTGGCACCCGGGGCTGTGGTCCCAGACCCTGCCAACCTTCAACGGCCTGTGTGAAAGAAGGAAGCGAGAATGTGGTTACTCAGACAGGGCCACGTGACGGCCCACACCCCCTTGTTTGTGACAGTTTTGGTGACAATGTTGATTGAGACTGGGTGGGTGGTGACGGACTGGGACCTGCCGAGCCCGGGAGCACTCTGGGGTTCTGGTAGGTATGAAAACATCAAGAAGCTTCTAGAAGATTTCTGGGGAGGGCTGGTTGAGGAGACCCCAGCGCGACCCCACGGTGATGGAGAGTAGGGGTGGGGCGACCCTGCCCTGGAGGGAAGGCAGTGACCAGACGCAAATAAGGATGGTTCTAGACTCCTGTCCAAGAAGGGAGCCGGGGTGGGAGAAACCACAGAACGCACACCTTCCTGAGGTTTGCAAATACGATGCAGTCATTCCTTCCAGAGTCATCTCTAGATGCACAGGTGGTCCTTTTAGCTCCAATCGGTAACTTCTCTGAGGAGCTAGATGGCAAAGTCCATCAGGGCAAGACATGCTTATTTTATTTCTCCATCCGGACTCGCTCATTTGGCCACGTCTGGCACACCAAGGCTGCATGCTCGGAGGTCCAAAAGCAAGCAGTTCTGGGCTCTGGCTCCAGAAGCTCTTCGTCTGGTGGGGAAGCCAGCAGGTGAACCAGTAAACAGACCATTACACTCAGTATTGTCACCCTGCGGTGAGCGAGGGAGGGGCCCCTAAACCACCCTGGCCAAGGGAGGGGCTGTCAGGGGAGTCTTCCAAGAAGTGGTGCAGGGATGAGAAGTAGGGGTGGGCTGGGTGGGCACCCCAGGCAGAGAGCACAGCGTGGCCAATGGCCAGGAGACCTAAGAGAGCACAGAACTCTCAAGGGAGTGAAGGAAAGCATCATCTCCCGGGGTCTGGCCTGTGGCTTTGTATAGGTGGGATGCAGGACGTATGCAGTCAGGGGTTCTTACCCTACCTTACACACAGGCAGTTTTAAAATGGAAACCGGGGGCGCCTGGGGGGCTCAGCGAGTTGGGCGGCCAACTTCGGCTCAGGTCATGATCTCACGGTTCGTGGGTTCGAGCCCCGCGTCAGGCTCGGGGCTGATGGCTCGGAGCCTGGAGCCTGCTTCGCATTCTGTGTCTTCCTCTCTCTCTCTCTCTCTCTCTCTCAAAAATAAATAAACATTAAAAAAATTTTTTTAATGGAAACTGGAAACCCAGTGGGTATTCACCACTGGGGCCTCCATCCTGGAAGGGACCAAAAACTCCCCCGGTCTGCAGAGACAGGGAAACTGAGGCCCCAAAAGGGGAGGTAAGAATGTTAGAACTTCCCACCCTTCCCCAGCAGGTTTGGAAGTAGCCAGCCCTCAGGAACAGGGACTGAGAAGCTCGAAACAGACCCACGTCGGGGCTGGAGGCCACTCTCAGGTTATAGGAGTTCCAGATCAGTGTTTTAGCCCGAGTTCACAAGCACGTCAGACACAGGACAGCCCCTCCTCTGGGAACAGCCTTGGGTCCCCACCCCTCAGACCAGCTCATCCTGAACCAGAATCGATTACCAGATCCACAGTTCTGACACCAGCAGTGAGGTCCTGAAGACGCAGAGGACAAGAGGAGGGCGGTCTCCCTTCCTGGTCTGCCAGAGACCGACCGGGTTCTGGGGATGCAGAACTTTCAGGCTTAAAGCTGGGTATGTCCCTGGCCCCTTCCAGGCCAGGGGGCCAGGAGAGCCGGCCGTTTGCTAAACTCTGAATGGGCTATCAGAGGCTGTTACCCCCACCCGCGGCTCTGGGGTGGAAGGACTGGCCAAGGGGGCAGGGTCGGGGGGGGCAGATGCAGACCCCCACACTCCCCAGATGTATCCCTTCCTCCCCCTCCCAGATGCAGCCACACGCTGCTTCTCTGGAGGGTCGGGCACAGCTGGGGAAAAGGAAACTACCTGGTCCTTTATGCCATCTGTGAGCTTTGCAAACCATCTGGGAGCAGGGCCCTACAGGGGGACAACTCGCAAGGCTGGGGAGCGGGGCGGATAACTGGCCTCGTACGACCTGTGTGACCTTAGGCAAGTCACTTCTCTCGAGCCTCGGCTGCCTCACCTGCAAAGCCGAGCAGTACAAACGCTTACCATGGTCCTTGGCCTCTGCCACAGGCCAGACGCTGCTGCGCATCGTATCGGCTCACGTACTGCCCAGAGCCATCTTTGGAGGTGGGGAAACTGAGGCTCAAAGCGAGGCCGTGCCTCGCTCCAGGTCACACAGCGTCGGTGGCAGACCCAGGTCCGGGCAGCCGGAAGAAAGCCCAGCCCTCTGTCTCGGCGCCTGGCCTGTGATCGTGCTGGCTGAAGCGCTCTGTGTAAAAAGGGAATAAAAGGGGGGCCGGCAAACCCTTTCAAGGGAAGACTCGCCCAGCTGAATGGACCTCGCAGAGGAACAGACATTGCTAAGAGCGCTCCGGATCGCGCGGTCTGTGCGGAGCCCATAAAGCCACAACTCATGGCACCTGACACCTGTGAGATCCAAGCATTCACAGTGAGCAGGTTTCCACTCTTGCAAGTGGGGCCCCGAAAAACACGCCCCAAAAATGCCTTCCAAGACGGGAGCAATTACACTTAAGGTGAGAGAAACGGTGGGAAAAAGCAGACCAGTCCCAAACTCACGGAAGCCTGCCCCCTGATGAAGCGTGAGGCAGGTGTTCAAGTCACGCCGTGCAAAGCGCTCACGCCTCGTTAGTGGAAAAGCAGGGGTGAAGGTGTATAAAGAGCAGAGTCGCAGCAGAGGGCGGGTGCTCAGCGGAGGCACTGAAAGAAATGCAGGGCTCATCTCTGACTGGCCCAGCGATGGGTGGCTCTCCTCTTGCCCATAAACCTTCCTTCCCTATATTTTTAAACAGAAAAATATACATAACAATCTACATGTTGACCTTGTTATCAAGAAACAGAGATTTTAAGCAAGGCAAGGACTTCACAGACACCCTAGATTTCAGAATGACTAGACGGTTGCTGCCTTGGTCTGTCTCCACCCTTCTGGGGTATTCTGGGGACGGCCCTTTCCACGCCCCAGCCCTGTGTTTCTCGAGGCTTCCAACCGTGGTTTCCTAAGGCCCCTTGGCTGCAGCAATGGGCCAGTCAAGTCACTTCCTCTTATGCTCCTCAGCCTGACTCTGAAGGATTCTCTAGAAGGGGTTAGAAACCCACTTAGACATCATAGACTAACCGCCCCCGTCCAGAGGGCAACTCCTTTCCCTAGAACAGGAGCAAGGGGCTTTTTCTGTAAAGGGCCAGAGGCGAAATCTTTTCAGCTTTGTGGATCCGTCTCAAATATTCAACTCTGTGGTGGTAAACATGGAAAGAGCCGGTCCGTATGTAATGAATGGGCGTGGCCGTGCGCCAGTAAAATTTTCTTTGCAAAATCAGGTGGAGAGCCAGATTTGTCCCACCGGCTGATCCCCGACCTAGAGAAATGAAGAGACACTGGCTATGGGGAGAACCAAACTGGAATAAGAAGTGACCCACCAGGTCCCCACGGATGGACAGAATGAAACACGGGTCCCCCTCAAGACTAGGCTGCTGGCTTTCTCGGCGCAGGGCACATTTATTGAGCCCTGACAAGTGCCAGGCACCGGAATGAGCCACACCTAAGACACATGCTATCCTTGCCTTCTGGGGGCCTCCAGCTTCGTGGCCAGGCCAAAAGCCACAATCCAGGGTCACTGAATATAGCCAGGTGGAGAGCACAGGTCTGAGAATGAGAATTGGGTCCTTTAAGCTTGTTGCGTGGCTTTAGGCAATTCGCTTGAGCTCTCTGAAAAACGGTCTCATCTGGAAAACGGAGGCGCGAATGCTTAGTGCAAAACAATGCAAGGAATCAGTGAAAGTCCAAGAGCATGTTTATTTTATTTTTTTTTACTTTTTTTTATTTTTTTTTTCAACGTTTATTTATTTTGGGACAGAGAGAGACAGAGCATGAACGGGGGAGGGGCAGAGAGAGAGGGAGACACAGAATCGGAAACAGGCTCCAGGCTCCGAGCCATCAGCCCAGAGCCCGACGCGGGGCTCGAACTCACGGACCGCGAGATCGTGACCTGAGCTGAAGTCGGACGCTTAACCGACTGAGCCACCCAGGCGCCCCTCAAGAGCATGTTTATTGGGCTGCACATATAGGCAGAGCCCAATCGCCTCGTCTCTGACTCCCTGAGTCTCTCCATCTTAAAACTTCAGAGCGGCTACAGGTCTCAGGCCCCCAGTCCTCAATGGAAAATCCTTGCTCCAAGTTCAAGAACAACTCTCTGCCTGTGCAGGATTCAATGGCTCCCATTGCTTTTAGAATAAAGACTTAAATCCCTGACATAGTAGACAATGCCTTGCCCCCCCCCTTCCTCTCCAGTTCATCTCATCCACATGCCGCCTTGTTCCAGCACCTTCTTCTAGTTCCTCTCATGTTTCCTCCTGACACAGGACCTTTGCACGTACAGTTCCTTCTGCCTGGAGCATTCCTTACTGCTCATCACCTGAGTAACTCCTACTCACAATTCAGACCCAGTTCATGTGCCATTTCCTCAGAAAAAGCCTTTCCTGACCGCCGGCCCCACTCTGTGATCTCACAACACTGTGCCCCTCCCCAACGCACATGTGGTGACTTGATACATCTCTCTGTCTCTGGAAAGCTCCAGAAGAAACCCAGGCCTCTTTTGGCCACTGTCGCACCTCCTGGGCCAAGCACAGTGCCCGTCGTATAAGCATAACAACGGCTAACATTTATCAGGTGCTTCTTCATGCCAGGCACTGTCCTAGGCGCTTGACGTATTTGTCACAATGACGCAAATTGACAGTTTAATTTGTCCCAATTGCCTCACGAGGTAGGTAGTATTAGCATTCCCATGTTTGGATGGGGGGAAAAAAAACCCAAAGCCCAGAGAGGTTAAGTAACTTGCCTGAGGCCAAACAGCTAGGAAGCGAAGCAGGAGAGCCAGGGTTTAAACGCAGGCTCTCTGACTACTGAGCCAGCGTTCAATCACAGTGGAATAAATATACAAATTATCACAGCCCCTCCTGGCAGACTCTGCCTGTTGTGATTGGTCCCCACCACTTTACAACACCATGTGATCTGCTGGGGTGTGAAGGAGCTGCAGGTCAGCAAAGCCAGCAGGTGTGAGGTTCCTCTCGACACAGACCCCGTGGTGGGACTAGCCTGGGGACCAAGGGCCATTTGTGGGGGGGGGGGGTTGGAAATGTGCTGCAGGGGGTTAACTAACCCATTACCGCTGGAGCAACCCCATCTTAAAGCTCACTGGGTCCCGACTTGGACGACAACAACAGACTGGATATCCAAGCAGCCTACAGCCTCCTTATTACTTGGACGCCCCCTAAGCGGCTGTCCGTGCACGAAGGGCAATTTTGCCTACATTAGCCGCTGCGTGAAAATGCTCGTAGCCGCCACGTGATGGTGTTTCCCATCAGCTTCGCGGTGGCCTATCCGGGTTGCACTTTGCTCCTCTCTTCTATCTGGGCGGGGAGTGGAGCAGGGAGGGGACTGTGCACATTAGTGACAAGTTCACGGCGACGACGGTTAAGTTCTAGAGACACAGAGGGAGGTGCAGGTGACCAAAGCCAGCAACGCTTAGCTTCGACCTGGTATTTACCAGGTGTAGGCTGGTCAACTGTGCGCTCAGCTAGCGAGGAAAATGAGGAAAAAAAAAAATTAAACACTCGTGGAATCCTGAAATTTCATGGATGGGCACGGACTGCACCTGACAGGTATAGCCGAGATCCGAAAAGCCATTTGGAATTTGCTGGGAACTCACCGTGGGCACCCTCCGTCCCCCAAAGATGCCCATTTCCCTGAAAATGGGGAAAACCGCGGGCAAGGTGGGGCCGCAGCTCTCCTAGAATCATGCCTGCCTTCTCAAGTGGCCATTCTGCCTCCTAGGAAGCTGAGGCTCGGGGAGGGGGCCCGGGCGGATTTGAGCCCAGGTTGGCCAGACCAGACCACAAAGCCTGCAGCTTCCTACTAAAGCATCCAGCTGGCTGTGTAGCCTGACCTCTCTGGGCAGCACCGGGAAATTACCCGTCATGGGATCCTTTGTTCAAATGAAAGCAAAGATCTGAGAGAACAGAGCTGCTCTAAGGAAAGGCGGGGGCGGGGGCGGGAGGGGCCACCCTCAACTACCTGCCCGCCCCCCCCCCCCACTTCCCCAACACACACATCCTCTTTGATTGAAGGGAGGGCTCACAGCTGTGATTTGAACCATCTAAAAGGGAAATGGCCACTTGGGGGGCCCACCGCAGCTGGGATGCAATTCCCCTTCTCAAACGGTGGCAGATTTTGGGGAGCCCGGGATTCTGGCTGTCACTCTGGGCAGCTCCGGGATGAAAGGCTGCAGAGTGAAGCTATTCCTCCAGAGAGAAGAAGAACAGGCGTTCCCCAGGGTTCAGTGGGTCAGCTTTGGTGCCAGAGGGTGGTCAGCGCAGGGGCTGTTCCCAGACCCGGAAGGCCAGAGGGTAATCAAGCCTAGAAATGTGCTCCAAACTCAGGGATTTTTTCCAACAGTAGTCGCTGAAGGGATCAATGCCTCCAGCACCCACCCCAAGCACGGGGCAGGGAGGTACAGTGATGGAGAACTCCGGACTCAGACCTCACGGGGCTCTGATGATGGAGAAATACCGCCACGAGGAAGGAGTCTTGGCTGCAAACTCCTCCCTAACTGGCTTCAATGGCAATAGGATTCCTGGGATAGCTGGTGGCACTTAAGGTTAGAAATGTAGCTGGATCTTATGCGTGGATTTAGGGAACTCAAGGGACCCAGAAGCCCCTTGTCCATCATCACCACACACCTGCTCTGACTGCTTGCTCCCTCACATCCCCAAATCCCAGGCCTCTGTGAAGGGAAACGTGGATTTGGCACCGATGGAGGTGGCTCCAAAGGCGGCGGGGGGGGGGGGGGGGGGGGGAGGGGCTTTGGCCCAGCCAGGGGTCAGCGGTGCTCAGGGGAGGGTCATATCCTGGAAGCAAAGTACTGCCATGCGGACAATCCAATAGATGCCCCCGCCCCAGAACGCGTCCCTAGTTTCATTCATTTATTGAGCAAATATTTCTTAATACAATATGCCAGGTTCCAGGGATAACAGTGAACGAAAGGTGTTCCTGTCCTGGGGGAGTTTACATTCGTTTCAGGGGAGACGATCTGATCTGATCCGATCTGATCCGATCCGAGTCTCCACCAAAGGTGCTAGGTCTTCGTGGAAATAAGGTGTTATGGGGAGGGGGGCAGGGGAGGGAGAGCAGTGGTGAGCCTTGCAGACACTGGGGTGGGGGGAGGATGGGTGGTCTGGAGAGAGCAGTATGTGGGAAGCTCAAAGGCAGGGGGTCTCCTGAAAACCAGGGGACATCATCAGAGGAGGTCGGGGAGGCGATGGGGCCAGCCGAATGTGGGGATCTCAGCTTTTGTCCCGAGAGGAGAAGCCATGGAGGGTTTTGACTCCATAAATACGGGGATCAGCAAGCTTTTTCTTAGTGGGGCGGATGGTAAACATTTTAGGGTTTGTAGCCAGTCTCTGGTTGCAACTAATTTCCGAGGGTGTAAGGCAAAAGCAGCCGTTAGATGTGGCTTAAACAAATGGGCGCGGCTGTGTTCCCATGAACTTTATGGACATTACAACGTGAGTTTCATGCGCCTTTTACTTGCCACTATTCTTTTTTAAAGTCCCCCCCCCCCAATCATTTAAAAATGTAAAGACTATTTTTCCCTTGTGGGCTATCACAGAAACTTTCAGAGGGTTGGATTTGGTCTGTGGACCTTACTTTGTCCTCATCTGCCTAATACCTTAAAAGGTTATTCTGGCCACTGTGTGGAAGACAGACTTATTAAAGCAGGGAACAGGAAGCTTGGTTTAGAAGCTCTGACAGTTTATGTTCATTTTACTGGGCCAATGGGGGTACCTAGATTATTTGGTCAAATATTCTGGGTGTATCTGTAAGGGGTTTCCAGATATTAACATGTGAATCTCCAGATTGAGGAAAGCAGACTGGCCTCCACCGTATGGGTGGGCATCACCCAATCAGGCGAAGGCCTGGATAGACCAGACAAGGAGAGTAAGGGAGATCCCCTTGCCCGACTACCTTTGAGCGATGATTTTTTGTTGCCTTTGGACTCAAATGGAAATATCAGGCCTCCTGGGTCTCCAGTTTGCTGACAGGAGACTTTGGGACTCGTCAGCCTTCAAAATGTGAGCCAGTTCCTTATAACGAACCTTTTTCTTTCTGTATATGTACACATCCTATTGGTTCTCTCTCGAGAACCCTAACGCAGAAGCTCGGTCCACATCAGGGATGACAGGGCCACGGACTAGCGGGTTAACAGTGGCAGTGTGAGAAGCAGCTGGAATATGGACGTATTCTAAAGCTACAGCCAACACGAGTAGCTGGCGGAACGTGTATGGGATACGAGAGGAGACAGGAATCAGGTGGGGTGGGAGGCAGGGGGCAAGTCAAGGGAGCTCTCATAGACGACGCTAAAGAGCATGACTTCATCCTAGAGACAAGGGGAACCACTTGCGTCCCCCTCAGAGATCTTGACAGATTCTGTTTTAGAAAACATCACTCTGGAAACAAAAAAGGGAACAGGTGGGTGGTGTTAGAGGAACCAGTTACGAGGCTGTTCCTACAATGGTCTGGTCTCTCTACAACGGGAAGTTTCTGGCAGGTGCACAGATGCCTACAAGGGATTCTCCACCTTGCCATTTTCTATGGCACTTGAATCCACTGCCCCTTGTGGAAAGCGGCCAGGGTGCCAAGAACTCACTTTACTGTCTTGGGGGATGCGTGTAGTTGAGCGTGGCCAGAAGCAGCCCAGCAGTTTCTTAACCGTGAGGTGCCTTTTCTATCTTCTGTGACCCAAGTATCATCTCGGCGAGGAAATGAACCTGCAACAACTTCCTGTTATTTATGGGGCAACTTCCCAGTTCTCAGACCTATCTCCACACAGCCCAAAAGCTTGGATTTTGTTGCTGAAATACTGATGGTTGAGGTCTTGACCCTCAGGGCACCGAGCTGTGGTCCGAACACCGAACAGCTGGACCACTTGGTCATTTGCTCAACTACAATTTCCTCTGGACCTTTACACCCTCACTGGAAAAGTAAGTATTCGCCCAGTGAATGTCAAGACAAACAGAACCACGTCTAGTTGGCGGCGGGGGCGGGGGAGGGGGGGCGCGGTTTGTAAGTAATGAGAAGACAGCAGGTCTGTGAGGAAGGCGGGGCCTGCTGCCGGGGACCAGAGGGGCCCCCAGGGGAAGTGAGGCTCAGCAAGTCTGGAAACCCACCCTCTCAGCTTCTGCAGCCCCTCAGGGCCCCCCCGGCGTCCTGTGCGGGGTCCCCTTGCCACTGTGATCTATCGGCATCACCTGAACGAGCCGGCAGCTCACAGCACAGGCACGTGAGCCTCTGCAACACCGATGACTGCTGGACCCTCAACCCGGAGCCTTCCCGACACCGGCAGCCGCCCGCTGGGCTTCTGTCTGAGTCATTTCTCTCCAGCGCTGCTGCAGACCCCCACGTCATCCTTTCCAAAAATATTCAGTCTTTGAGACCCGTGTGAGGAAGCCTCTCCATTTAAAACAAAAAACGCACCCAGTGGTTTTGGTAACAGAAGAGATCTTCCTTCCCAAGCTCCCGAGTCGAGCAAGCTGCAGTGGATTCGAACTTTCCAGTCACCGGAGCCGTGTTCCTCATCCAACACCACGCCCCCACCCCCCACTCCCCGTGTACTAGCCCTGGCTCTTAAAATCAGTTGTCTTACCTGGCTGCGTTTCCACACAATAAAGGAAAACTACACTGAATTGCAAAGATTTCAGCAGCTTGTCTAAACTCACCTTCCTCCACATTTCCACCGACCTAACCAACTTAGCGGCCACCTGACCCTCGAGGACCACTGGATCTGGAGCAGTCTGTCCCTTCATCTCTGTCCCACCTTTTCCAGAAACTTGCAATTGGGGGAACAAAGCTCACTGTGCCTAGTGACTCCTAGCACTGTCTGTCCTTCCACCCCTGGTTCTGATAAACCACTTGCTGACAGACTCAATTCCTAGGGGCCAGGAAGGAATGCTACGGGCGCATCAGCACAGATCACCCCCTTCGCAAACAGAGACAGGGGCTGGATCTGAGATCAAGCATATTACACGAAATATATTAGATACATTAGATGGAAATATACTTCATTATCTTACTGGTTGAAAATATATTTCCCAGGTTCCATGACCTTCATTTTTTTGTTGACATATCGAAGTCTTATGTAATTTCACTTTAACAGAGCCAACGTTATCTTTTCCTTTGTGATTTAAAACGTTTCCCCCCCAGACAGAAGTCTGGGTGGAAAAGGGCTTATTTTTTCTTCTAAACTTGAAAATAAAGTTTCCTTCCGTTTAACTACTGACTCTATCAGGAATATACACTGGTATCGTCGGGTGGCTCTGAGGAGTCCCTGTCTCCAGAACTGGTTATGGCACGCCATCATTTCCTGCCCCACCCCCCGCCCCTGTTGATTTAGGATGTTTAGGATCCCTGTTTCCACGGATTACAAATTCATCACTCATACATTAAAAAAAATTTTTTTAAGTTTGAGAGAGAGAGAGAGCTTGCGTGCAAGTGGGGGAAGGGCAGACAGCAAGGGAGAGAGAGAATCCCAAGAAGGCTCTGCGTGGTCGGCACAGAGCTGACAGGGTGGGGGTGGGGCTCGATCTCACAAATCATGAGATCATGACCTGAGCCGAAGTCAAGAGCCAGACACTTAACTGACTGAGCCACCCCGGCAGCCCATACATTAATTTTAATAACTTGTTTTTTATGTCTTAATGTTTATTTTTGACACAAGAGACGGAGTGCGAGCAGGGGAGGGGCAGAGAGAGGAGACACAATCCAAAGCTGGTTCCAGGCTCTGAGCTGTCAGCGCAGAGCCCGATGTGGGGCTCGAACCCACAAACCGTGAGATCATGACCTGAGCCGAAGCCGGACGCTTCACCGACTGAGCCAGCCAGGCACCCCTTGAATGTTTTTTTTTAATGTTTATTTTTGAGAGGGAGAGACTGAGCATGAGTTGGGGAGGGGCAGAGAGTTGGGGGGGGAGACACAGAATCCGGAACAGGCTCCAGGCTCTGACCCATCAGCACAGAGCCCGACGTGGGGCTCGAACTCACAAACAGCAAGATCATGACCTGAGCTGAAGTCGGACACTTAATCAATTGGCCACCCAGGCACCCCTACTTTTTAAAATTTTTTTTTTCCAACGTTTTTATTTATTTTTAAGACAGAGAGAGACAGAGCATGAACGGGGGAGGGGCAGAGAGAGAGGGAGACACAGAATCGGAAACAGGCTCCAGGCTCCGAGCCATCAGCCCAGAGCCTGACGCGGGGCTCGAACTCCCGGACCGCGAGATCGTGACCTGGCTGAAGTCGGACGCTTAACCGACTGCGCCACCCAGGCGCCCCGGCACCCCTACTTTTAATGACTTCTGTCTGGGAGTAAAGACATTTGTGTGAGACAGAAAATTCAGGAAAATCTAATTAAGTCAAAACTACCCACCGCTGGTACCTCCACATAGAAACAAGAAAACTTGGGTTTATTCTACATGTAAATACACACTGTACATGCGTACGGCCTCAGGAGGGCTTGTGGAGAGCAATCGGTCCTGGGTGGTTAAAGTTAACTAACCCTGCTAGACTAATCTTCCCTCTTCTCGTTCCTGAAGAGTTCTTCTACCAGTTTCCTTGGGGCACAATTCCCAGAGGTGAAGACCCTGGGCCAAAAGGTAAGGACATTCAAGACTCCAGACGGACCTTGTCACACCGCCCTCCGGAAAGGTTGCACCAATGTGCAAATACCCCCTTCAGTCTTGCAGGAAAATGTGCGTGTCCGTGGCCACGACTCACGGTCGAGTCCAGTGACGGCTTCGGGACGTTCTAATGTACTAGCAGAAGAGAAGGGCCACTTAGAGTTAACAGATTCTTAAGAGCCAAGAAAAAGCTTTTCTGGACACACAACGCCGAGACCAGCAAGGGAAGTAGCCTTTCAAAAAACGGAAGTTCTCCCTTGATGGGGCCTGGCTGGACGTCTGGGGCGGACATGGTAACCTTTAGGTCTCTGACCAAGAGGCAAGGCAGCCAAAACGAGAGAACGTCGGTCGTAAACACCTCCCAGCACGCGTCTGCCCCCTGACCGTGGGCACCAAGGGGCACAGACAGCATCTGTCGTCGCTGCTTCCTGCAGCCACACGAGCTGACCACGAACCTGGCTGCTGTTCTCACCGACTGCAGCAACTTTAGGAGAATGTATTGGGGGCGGGGGGGTATCTTCACGCCAATTATTCATCATGTTTACAAACCTCTGGAAAACCCAAACGGTGGGAAACTCTTTGCTAAGATCACTGAAATGTCCTGAGACGATATCCTGGTGTAAAAAGGGAAGCTGCCAAA
The DNA here is from genome assembly GCF_007474595.2 of Lynx canadensis. Classification (NCBI taxonomy): domain Eukaryota; kingdom Metazoa; phylum Chordata; class Mammalia; order Carnivora; family Felidae; genus Lynx; species Lynx canadensis. The sequence goes on along the minus strand of NC_044314.2, from coordinate 76,248,567 downwards.
GGCCACGAGATTCAAAGGACCCTGAAAACCTCCCACTGGAATAAAAGTCACAGCTAAGCCGAGAGGACCGTACTCCACCGAAGAGCACGCTTCCAAAAGCGCCGCCAGGGAAACAAGAGAAAGCAGCAGCCACTCGGCGAGGGCTCTTCGTGTGGCCGGGCCCAGGTAGCTCCCTTCCAAACCACGCGGAAGCCTACGTCCCTCCTTCAAAGCAGGAAAAGGGATGCCTTGAGATTAGGAGGTGTGCCCCAGATCCCCCCTCTGGTAAAGGCCGGAGGCAGGATTCAAACACGCAGGCCCGTGGGGGTCTGGCAGGCAGCACGCTCTCCGCTCTACCCCACTCGACGTCCCCGCTTTACCGGGGCTGAGTGGCTCACCCACACTTCCCCTGTACTCACCCTCAGAGAGGAGACGGTCGCCCGGCCAGTTCCACGGAGTCAGAGGAGCTGTGCGCTGCCCCAAAGACAGCCGAAGGTGCGAAATAAACACGGACACCGTTTTGTAATCAATGACTTTTTTATCTTTGAAAATGGAAGCAAGTGTTTTGACAGAATACTATGGCCGCTCTATAAGAGCCGATCTAGGAGCAATTCACTGGTTTTCCTCTGGGATAGCACGGCTTTGAAAAGAAGAAGGAAAAAAAAAAAAGACAAAACAGGAAAAATAATCCACAAAGCTTCAGGCGCCGACTCTGAGCCTGGCTGGGCATTCGTTCATTAAATAAGTCATAAGCTAAAATCACTAAAATCAGGGTAATTTCTCCTTGCCCTCTGTCTTCTCTTTGAACCACGTTCCCTATGGTGTTCCACCACTATCAACAATTTTGTTTACTTAATTTGTCAGAACCTTACAACACTTCTCAATTTAAAAAATGAAGGTCCTCAGCAGATTACGTCGATAAAGAAACATGTACAGGTTTGACTAGAAGTCACTGTAATTATTGTTTTCTTTACATCTCATTATTCACTCCAATATTAAACACACACACATACACACACAAAACCACACCAAACATTCAGATGCCCTGAAACTGTGGAGACAGTGATCCCAATTCTGGGTAAAAACACGGTACCTTTCCTACGCAGACGTTAGCCCCAGCTCGACTGCGCGTTCCAACCCAGTGTCGCCACACTCCGCCTCCATCCCGGCTCCCTGTTACAGATGCTCCCAGCCAGTTCGTCCCCACACCGGCGGGAGCATGCGCAAGAGCCCCCGGGCGGTCCCAATGGCACTCCACGTTTCATGTTCGACCACAGACACTCAGTCTTTCCCAGAGATTCTTTAAATCTTGTTCCTCAAGCATGCAAAATGAGAACATGGAAATGGAGAAGTTCTAGCTAACCTAGGAATGGAACAGGTATTCAGAGCTCAGTCGCTGGCCCCTGAATCCGGGGGAACCTCTGTGCTTTGACACAGCCTCTGTGTGAGCTGGAGGGGCAGAGCAGGCTGGTTTGTGTGGAGGGTGCAAAGGGACAAGTTCGTACACATTAAAGCTACAGCAGAGGCCCGTGCTCCTGGTCTTGCTTCATTCTAGACTGTTCTCAGTCTCAATAGTCAATAGCACCCTCTGGCCTTCATCTCAGCTGACTGTGGAGAGGGCCGAGGCAGGAAAAACAGAAGGACTGTCTGGGGGAGCCCTGAGAGAGATGGCTGCGTCTGTGACACAGAGGGGAGGGCAGGGGCTCTGGGGTGCAGAGAGAGCCATTTCCGCCTCCAGCACAGCACAGGGTCGGCATGCGATGTGCTGGGAGAGCAGAGGGTCCCGTGGGGGCACACTCCCCCCTGCAGGTTCACTCGGCCTACAGTCCCCTACTGCACTCAGGAGCAAGACAGGCTGCTGAAATGGGCAAGAAGGAACACTCCACAGTGGCTTCTGTGGCCTCCTGTCCCGGGCACCCTTGTCAAGTATTGACCGAAACCTGAACTATGACGTTTAAAGTGATCAATGCAATAGATTCTACGTGTATAACAAAACTGCGGAAACACACGCTAGTTTAGGTTAGATTATAATCATCTGAAGCACAGGATAACCAAGAAGTGAAATTCCATTCTGGTACAACCACCCAGTTTCTAGAAAAGAGAAAGGAAAGAAAAGAGACGATACAATAGGAGCTTTTTTGATCAGAAGACTCCGTGAAAGGAGAGGGGTGGTGACGTGAACCCACGTGATTTTTCAAGTCTTCCTTCTGTACAGTCATGAGGATGACCGGGTTTTGTGCTGCAAACGAGCCAGCACCATGAGGCTACTGCTCTGATTGTTCTCGGATGAACGTGTATACAAAATAATATCTTATCTTCATTTAGTTTATAAACATACACAGTGCTGTCCCTTTCAAATTAAGGAGGAAAAAAAAAAAAACCACACACAAATACTGCAAAGTAGCAAAATACAAGGGCGGCGGGCGGGGGAGCTACTTTTGGTTTTGGCAACGTTAAAAAAAAAAAAAAAAGAAATATAAAAAGCAATGTGGCATTGGTCCCTGTTTATAAAAAAAAAAAGAAAAAAGGTACTTGGGCACAACACTGAATCAGAATTGGTCGGTTTTCTAAAATTCAGAATATCTGGGATTTTAAAAGTAGCACTTTTGTCTTTTAAAAGTTCGACAAGTCACGTAACACTTAAAACATCAAAAAAGCTTTCTGATAAAAAGCTCAGCTTTTAAATCACATTTTGTTTCTGCAAATTTGGGAGACGAATTGAGTTCTGACTGGAATGCGGCCCATGGCTGGTTGACACGGGCCGCTGACACGGAAGGTCCCCAAATGGCAGTGCCTCCCTTCCGCCCTCCCTGGGACCACGCCCACAACCGGCTACCACGAAGAGTTCCTGCTCCCATTTTGGGGGTGGGGGGTGGACCTTCAGGCGGCGATCTTCGCCATCTGCTGTTCTAACTTGGAAATGCGCTCGTCTTGATTGCAGATTGTATCTTTTATAGATTTGATCTCTTTTAAAATCTCATCCAGCTTGGCTTCATTTTGCTAAGAAAACCAAAAAGGGGGGAGAGGGTAAGAGTTTGACTAAAATGCACTCAACGAAGTTCACCACGGTTGAGAATGTATAGGTTGCGCAGTCTCATTTTCCACTTTGGATGTGGCCAGGCACCGCCACCAAGTTGGGCCATAGGAGAGTCCCGGCTGCTGGTCAGCCCACCTGCCGCCCCACAGCAGAGCCACAGTCCTGCAGCGCTGCTCCTCATGCCCGTGCACTTACCCGGACTCAGTCTCAAGACAGAAACTGTGGGAAGGGACCGGTCCCTTCACGGCTGTGCCACAGCCTGGCCACCCGGTGCAATACCATCAGGAGTAATGTCTACGTGACCTTCTGGAGGCTGCCGAGCCCCTGCCATCACCTGGGGAGGGCCCTTCTTAGGAGCTAAAGCCCTTGCCCTGCTTGCTAACTCTTCTAAAGAGGCCTCAGCCTCTCCCACGTGGAATGGATCCTGTCGGAAACCCTGCAGTCCACGGCATCCGACGTGGCTTCCCTAATTATGGCCAAAGTGCCAGCTCCTCCGGGCGCTTGGCCTCTTCGTCCCACTTACCTTCTCACTGACAGTTCACCGACCTCCCTCTGGCCCCTGGGATCCCGTTCCACGCCCGCCAAGTCCCCTTGCCGCCTCCTCCCTGGCTAGACCCTGCTCTCCTAGCAGCAGCATCCCCAGTGGCCGTGCGGGCCCCCAGTGTCAGGCTTTGGCTCCCACCGCTCCACTCAGATGGTTCTTGCCAAGAGGCCCAAGATCATCTTCGCTAAGCTGCACTCGTCGCCACACGCCTGTGTCTCTGGAACACTCAGCAACATCTGGACCCTCGCACCACTCTCTCCCCCTCCCAGGACCCCCTCTTCTCGGTATCTGTGGCCCCACGCTCTCTTGCTTCATTTCCACCCCAATCAAAGATGGACGTGAACGGTCTGGGGAGACACACTTAAGAAAACACCCAAGCAGCTCCTGTGCACTCTCTTAAAAATGGTCGTAGACTGACTTCTCTGGTGGTCATTACAAAAAAACGAAAACAAAAACCCCAAAAACAGCTCATGGAGCCAAACTCAAAAATGTTATGTGGCCAAGGAGGTTCTTAGAAATAGTCATGTTTTCATTCACTGAAAGAGAGCCCTGAGCCAGCCAAGTGCACCGCACCCCTCAACCTCAGGGGGTCCTTACCACACTGGCTGTGTCCGGGGTTTTCTTGGGGATGTTGATCAGGTCACACTTCTTATTTGCAGTGGGCTTGCTATCCAGAATGTTCTTCTTGACCACTTTGAGATCCCGGTTTTTGCCAGGAATGTATCCATGCTTTAAGGAGATGAGGACTGGATCTGCATTCTTCCCCTCAAACCACTCCTCTGCCTCCAGCGCCGCTTCGGGCCCTGCTGTGTCAGGATACAGGTCATCCTGGAAAAGGTCCGACTACAAGAGACAGTTTGGGAAAACCCTCAGTTAAAGAAGAAGAAAGGCCTGACGTGTGAAAGTCTTTGAAACACAATTTGCCTAAGAAACTGGGCACTTACTTTCCTTGGAACAGTCATGATAATGGGCTCACACTTTCTCTCATGAAGTTTGAAGAATCTTCAAGGGGGAAATAAAGGCAAAGTTGTATTAAGTGAAATAAGAGGCCAAGTCACAGGCTTCATAGCAGTTACTCTCCTGCATGGGATACGACATGCTCCGCCTATCACCGCGGCTGATCCACCCCGGGGAGCAGGTACAATCTGTGTTCCCATTTTCCAGATGAGAAAACAGAAGCCAAGAGGAGCTATGCTAGGAAATGGTGGACTAGAAACAGGAACCAGGAGTTGAGGTCTATGCTGCTGGGCCAGTCAAACCCCCATCTTCAGGGCTGAGCAGCCGTGGTGGAAACGCCACCACCGCCGACGATTCACTTCTGGAACAGTGACCAGGTCAACAGACAGGAGAGGACAAACACCTGACATGAGATTAGCATCCACGATTTGGATGTCAGGTCTTCTGCCAACTAGAAGTGGCTGAACATTTGTTGGCATAAATAGGATTTTTAAAAAGGAAAAGAAGATAGGCGCCTGGGTGGCTCAGCTGGTTGAGCGTATGACTTTGGCTCAGGTCATGATCTCGCAGTTCGTAAGTTCAAGCCCCGTGTCAGGCTCTGTGCTGACAGCTTGGAGCCTGGAGCCTGCTTCGGATTCTGTGTCTCCCTGTCTCTATCCCTCCCCCACTCATGTTCTGTCTCTCTCTGTCTCTCAAAGATGAATAAAAGGAAAAGAAGATAATCCTAGGATTACAATTTTGGCATCTATGCAAACCGCATCATATTTGACACTCAAGAAAAATTTGAAATTATCCAAAATGTGGAAAGACCAGGAACATAAAGCACAAAACCTCTGCAGTCAGCAGAGTGGTAAAAAACAAAAACAAAAACAAAAACAAAAACAAAAACAAAAACAAAAACAAAAACCAACCAAACTGGCCTGGGTTTGACGTCCAGCTCAAGTACTCAATGTATTAATAAATGCTCAGTAAACATTTAATAAGTAGGAGGTATCCTGAATGATTATGCTTACAGGTTTTTGACTTTTAGATGACAGTAAAATAAATGCTTTCCCAAGTACCAGAAGCACTCTCAAGTTTGGATTCAATCTATTTTGAACCACATTTTGATGAGTTTGGTTTAAGCTATAATTTTGAATTATCTTTCTTTCACTACTCCAGCTATAGAGAATTAAGTATATTTAAAAATGAAACTTATAGTAATTAACTTAAAAGATGTGCTCGTTATTTAACTGTATGACCAAAACAACAGAGGTAGGCAGATGTCCACAGAAATGTAGTGTTGTACAAATGTGCGGTACGGTCACCGGCCCAATAGCGTGGCGCTAGTCATCCTGTTGCTCAAAACGGCCAGTTATTCATGGGGCACCCGGGTGGCTCAGTCGGTTGAGCGCCCGACTCGGTTTCGGCTCGGGGCATGATCTCACGGTTTGTGGGTTTGAGCCCCGCATCAGGTTCTGTGCTGACAGTACGGAGCCTGCTGGGGATTCTCTGTCTCCCTCTCTCTCTGCCCCTCCCCTGCTCCCGTGCGTTGGCTTTCTATCTCCCCCTACCCCTCTCTATCCAAAATAAATAAATAAAGCTTAAGAAAAAAGTTTTTAAATTTTTTTTTTCAACGTTTATTTATTTTTGGGACAGAGAGAGACAGAGCATGAACGGGGGAGGGGCAGAGAGAGAGGGAGACACAGAATCGGAAACAGGCTCCAGGCTCTGAGCCATCAGCCCAGAGCCTGACGCGGGGCTCGAACTCCCGGACCGCGAGATCGTGACCCGGCTGAAGTCAGACGCCCAACCGGCTGCGCCACCCAGGCGCCCCAAGAAAAAAGTTTTTAAATGGCCAGTCATTCGTGAGTCTCACAGAGTATCTCCTGTTGACTAGGAGGAGAAAAAAGCCTACCCTTTGGGAAGACCACTGGCATTATGCAATATAAAATTTTTAAAAAATCCCTAGTAGTACAGACAGGCAGGAATTCTATAACATAGTTGCATTTCCTAAATCAAGCTAACCCAACACCCAGCTACTGGTCTCTGCCTTCTCTAATCTAGGGTCCGTGAGGTCCACGATCCAGTTTGGAACATGTTTGTCCCCACGGCGGGCAGGAAAACCATCTATTCGGTCCATCTCAGGGGCAGGCTCGCCCCCGCTTGCCTCCCAGCGGACACTGGCCACAGCCTCGGCCTGAAGACGAGAGATGGAGGCTTTGCTAGGTCAGTACGTGTGCAGTGCGCCTTGGCTGAGCCATGTCACTGGTGCTTCGGGCCACACAGTCTGAAGCACGGTTCCATGACACGATTTTGCAAGTTCTTTCCTGCTCTAAAACTCTGTGTTCCTCAGTGTGGACAGGAAATGAGAAACCAATTCCGCAGTGCAACGGAGGGGAGACAAGACTGCGGCCCTAGGGCATTACCGGCAGCTGTATCGCTCTGGTGTAACACGCGGGGCACAAACAACCTGCGTATCTTCCGGTACCGGCTCTTTACCTGGCGATCTCACATTTGTTAACGTCAAGTCCCCTCTTGGGCATGTAGCCCATCCCTCTCTGAGGCTCCTTGCTGCTGAATGTGTTGAGGTAGTGGACATACGGGGATTCATCTGTGATCTCAAAATAGCGGATACTGCTGTCACCCTACAAGAAATCAGAGAAAACTTCGCATTGAACGTTACCTGAAGCAGCTGGATGAGGTGGTGTCTCTCTCCCCTGTCAACCCAGCACTGACTGGGACTTGGCCTCAGTGGCCAACCTTCGCTTCCTCTCCAGAGGGAGAGGATCTGATGGTTGCCCTTCCTGGCAAAGCCCTCACTCATCAAATGCTAGCATGTCTTTTAAATGGTCTCCTCCGCCTCCTACTGGAGTCTCTCCACTGAGCCCGGACGCCAAGTCAAGAGTCAGGGCAAAAACGTTAACGCCTCCGGCCCAGCAACTGCATCGCAATTCAACTTCAAAAGACAGACAAAGTCTAGGAGGACCACGGAGAGGGCAAAGACTGGCACAGAACGGTGTCCTTTGCAGACCTGAGGGCGCCAACCCCGGACAATCAAGCAATAATAAAAAGTAAGATTTGTAGAAGAATGAAGTATTAAGAACAAAGAGTTTTTAATCATCCTTAATTAATAATTAATTCACAATTCATAATAATTCTTCATTCATAATGAAGAAACTCACTAAAACATGAGTATTCCTTAACTTCAGAAGACAGCGCTGTCTTGTTGCAATGTATCAAATTCTAGGATAATTTTTCTTAGGTCAGATAGTTTTGGAGGTCGGAAGCATAAGCGAGTGTCTCTAAGCAGAACTAGCTGTCCCACAGTTATGCCACCTTGAGCGGCAAAGGCAATGCTGCCTGCTGGAGGGGAAATGTGTGTGTATATGCGATCGTGCCCTTCCAAGTGTCTCAGTTCTCATGATTTCCACTTGTTTCGATAACGTAAATATCTAAAGTGATGGTAAACAAGCTAAACACAGACTGTTTCCTGTGTACCGAAAATAACTTTCCACCTAGTGTTGCTAACATCTGGGTAATCGCTCCCGTTACTGGTTTTGATGCAGTCTATGGCAGCTGTGAACATCTGCAAATGACTCTCAAGGAAACAGACAAGATCCCGGGTTCGAAGCAGCTGATGGTAGGACAACGTGAAGCAGAGCTCAGTCAACTATGAGAACCGAAACATGTCTGGCTTTACTCAGCAAGGGGCTATCTACACAGGTTTGGGGGAAATACAGCAACAGCTTCAATTTTATTAATTCATTTATTTCAGCTACAGAAAGTCTAAGAAAAATTGAATCTACAAAAGACTAAGGAACATTAAGGTTACTGCCCACTAAAAATAAAAATAAAAAATAATAATAATAATAAAGCTAGCAAACACTGTAGTTAGGTGGAGATAAGGCAGGAGGTACGCTTTTTGATTTCAGTGTGGGGTCTTCCTATAAGAACTGTCACCTCCTGACACTTTAGTCAGGCCACATACTTTCAAGCCCAGGGCCCTAATGCTGAACTCCAGGAACAAGAACCCCCTGGACAGTCTCTGAGGCCTTTAAAAGCTCCTATCCAAAAAGCGCTATTCTCTTTACAGGTCCATGGCACGTGGTAATAAACACCTAATGCCACTCCAGGGCTACCCAGTGGATTTCAGCATCAGATGCGGCCAACTGGCTACTTGTTCCTGATACCATTAGAGAGGATCTAAAATCCTCAACCACACAGCACCAGAGGTGAAGAGACACCGGGGTGTCCTCTTTCTCTCACTAGAGTGCCCAAGGGAAGACATTCCTGCCAGTGTTCACCCCAACACCCGAGCCCCATCCCTGCTGTCCTCAGGGATGCGTACTCAGGAGTCCTAAACATGGTGTGCTATCACCACACAAATGACAGGCTCAAAGGGTCTAGGCTCAAGACCTAAAACACACCAAAACACACATCCGTCCTTATTTTAGTTTAAGACACATACACAAATCATCTAAATTAGACTATTAATATGATACAATGCATTGCCCGGCAACTAAATCTCTGAAGGATAAACTTCTCCTCTTACAAGATTAAACTGAATATAAAACATTAAAATGACTGTTTACCTTTCCACATAAGTAAATGATACTGGTGTCGGGGTCATAGAAGGGCAGCAACACCCCATTGCTAGTGTCCATTTCATGAAGAGCGATTGGTTCCTGCATATTTTTCTGGGAAGAAAATACAAATATCTGTATCTATCTATATACTTGTATATTCACCCATATTTTTACAAGATGAATCATTATTTTATTAAGTGAGCCATTTCCTAGAATAACGCAAGTCTGAACGATGCACATATATAATATTCATACATGTAAATACCAAAGGGATACTAAATGGTATCCAACCCACTGAAAATTGTGCCCATTTGACAACCTAATCAACGCACACATCTGTGATTCCATGACAAAGAGGAGACAGTTCTCTTTTGTGACTATTTTCTGTTTTAAAAGAAATTTTTCTGGGGCACATGGGTGGTTCAGTAGGTTGAGCGTCCAACTTCGGCTCAGGTCATGATCTCGTGGTCTGTGGGTTCAAGCCCCGCATCGGGCTCTGTGCTGACAGCTCAGAGCTTGGAGGCCTGCTTCGGATTCTGTCTGTCTGTCTGTCTGTCTCTCTCTCTCTCTGCCCCTCCCCCACTCACACTTTCTCTCAAAAATAAACATGAAAAATGTTTTAACATTTTTTTTCTTAACATAAATATGTGCTCTTTAGTTAAAGTTACAGAAACACTGTAATAATCATCCCATATTCCACAATCCCACAATCCCACAATCCAGTGGGTGGCAGAAACAATTGCCATTTTGGTCTGCTTCCTTACACACACACACACACACACACACACACACACACACACACACGCATGCGCACTGAGATTGTACCATATATACAGTTTATTTTTCACTTATGCTATTAATGTTTTCCTAAGCATGACTGTTCTGATTTCAACATTCGGTCATACTCTTTATAAAATAAAGCTCAGAACTTGGTTCCCAAGTCCAAAACACCGTTTCTTCGTGCATTCTTTGTAAAAAATACAGCCAACATAGACTACTTTGGAGTGTCAGGGATGCATTTTAGTAATACATTTAGCAATAAGTCTCTAGTGAGGATGAGCATGTCACATCCAATTTAAGACAGACAAGAGTTCAGAAAACTACACTAAGAATCCTATAATCTACTTACCCCCCTCCAAAGACCTGCTCAGAAAGAGAAAGCTCAGTGTAATAAGCCAGTGGGAAGGCTGGGAAGGGGCATACCGGATTCCAGAGAGCCAGCTGCCGCTCACTCATGCGGCTGAAACCAGTGGTGAAGACATTCCCGTCAGCCAGAAAGATGGCTCTCATGGGTCTTGCTCCTTCGTGTGCTTTCTCCTTCTCCTGGGAGGCAAAGAGCAAGAGGCACATTATATTCAAAGAGCGAGAAAGAAAGGCGGAGTGGGGGCTTATACGCGGAATCCAACCCATGCCGCCATGCCATTCATCCTGATTGCCAGGTGTGTGTGTGTGTGTGTGTGTGTGTGTGTGAGAGAGAGAGAGAGAGAGAGAGGAGAGAGAGAGAGGAGAGAGAGAGAGAGAGAGAGGAGAGAGAGAGAGAGGGGAGAGAGAGAGAGAGAGAGAGAGAGAGAGAGAGAGAGAGAGAGAGAGAAAATTAACCACTGCTCCTCCCAAAATGAGGAAATAAAGAGACACTATGTAAGCTGGCCAAGGTCCCTCAGCTAGTGAGCAAGCAGACTGCCAGGAGTTGACTCAAAAGCCTCACTCTTTCCACCATGCCCTGCTGCCAACCCAAGTCCACGCTGCAAAAATAAAACACATGAAAGGACTCTACCAGATGTCTGTTTCTCCAGGGGATAACCTGAAGATTGGGTATACCCTATGGTTTCCACCAATTTCGCAGGACACAGCGAAGTCTAGTTCAGTGAACCCCTTCCTTTATTCATTTGTTCCTTGAGAGTGCACTAGTGGTGAGCCCTGAAAGGTTCTAGTGGAGAAAGCACTTTGCACAGGGCCAGGCAAGTCCCCAGTGCTCGACAAGTACGAGCTGTGGCTGTCACCCAACTTAAGAAGTAATACTGCCAAAGGACCAGCACATCCCAGAGAAGGGGAGACGCAGGACATTCTGGGGTCCAGCTCCTACAGCTTCAACCCCAGCTTAAGTCCCAAAGTGTTCTGTCATGACAGGTGACTTGTTGAGGCCTAGTCTGGGTGGAAGAAACTAAGACACTGAGCTGATAAGATACCCGTGGCGTCTCTGTAACGTGGTCTGACAATGGTTGCAGGAAGGGGCGGGGATCAATGAAGCAATCAATACTCAGTGCTAAGCCAGAAACGCAGTGAACTATCTGGGTTAGCTGATCTAGACTGGTAAATTCTTAAGGATTCTAGTGAACCGATAAAAACTTTGTTTCTTTGTGGAAAATGGTCACCAAGGGAGAGGTACGGCTTGTGTAAATTGTGGGATACACAACTCTGAAGTGTGACCGGGAGGAAGAAGCCTGTAGAAGCCTGTGCGGATTCACGGTCCGGCGTCTGCAGTTAGGCTCCACGGAGCGGGCGCGAGGCCTCTGCCGCCTGCCTTAACAAGCAAAGCTCGCCCTCGCCCAAGTGCGACAAACACGGGCGGCTCTGCCCTTCGCATACTCACAGCAACAATCTCTTGCTTCCTAGGATCGATCACTCTCACTTTCTTGTCTTTGGAAGCTGTGCAGATCAGACTGCCGTTCCGGTTCCAGCTTACATTGTAAATCATGTCCGAGTGCATATCGTCCAGGTTTATGAGGGCTTCCCCCGTCCCCACATTCCAGATGATGATGGCATTGTCACAGCCTGAAAGCAAACAAAACCATGCTCCTCAGAGATGAGAAACACCCATACAGCAGCGCGCTTGTGAAAACTAGGAATACAGCAGGGAGACACAGACACAGGAAGATGCTGATCGCGGGGAGGCCCTACTTTATTTTACTTTTATTTTTTTTAATGTTTATTTTTGAGTGAGTGAGAGAGAGAGAGAGCGCGCCAGAGAGTGGTGGGGAGTGGGGGCAGAGAGAGAAGGAGACACAGAATCTGAAGGAGGCTCCAGGCTCTGAGCTGTCAGCACAGAGCCCGATGCGGGGCCTGAACTCACAGACCTCGAGATCATGACCTGAGCCAAAGTCAGACGCTCAACCTACTGAGCTGCCCAGGCGCCCCGGGAGGCCCTACTTTATTGGCCGCTAATTAAAAACCAAAGTGACAAAGAAAAAACACATGTATATAAAAGAAATGTATTAAAGGAAAAACATGGTTTGCTCCATTTGGTTTCATATGAAACACACAAAAAGTAACAGCCAAACAAAGAACTCTAAGAAAACAGAATCCTATGTTTTTTAAGAGCTAACGGGCTGATGGACCCCGAGTGATCGTGTGTTTCCTTTTCTAGTAAAACCAACATCAGAATGAATACGACTTATTTCTTTTCCGGAGGAAATAAAAATGAAGAGTTTAAATGACTGTCTAGAGTACTCAACAAAAATGTGACACAGCACGTTATTCAAATCAACGATGCTGTAAAACATGGCCTCACGTTGAAGGATGACCTAACCATGTGCTCACAACATATCTTTATCTTTAAAAGGGGAGAAAAATAGGTCAAGGCTGGGCTGATCTGAGAAGCCCAAACTATAATCAAGTAGGCATGTGGATTTGGAAGCTGATCCCCAAAGAGGCCACAATGCTGGCTCAGCCACACCCCTCTGTTCATCAATTCCACATTCCTTCAAGCATCTGCCCCAAGGACCCTGTAATAAGTGGCACCATTTGTTGCTTCCAGGACATTAGTTCAAGGATGAAGTAAATAAGGGATGGATATCCTGAAGATAAATTCTTGCCAATAAGCCAATTTTACAAGCACTTCAGAAAAATTAGCCACTGATATCCAGGCACCCAAGCTGTCTAAGGGCCGGAAGTAGAAGACTGGAAACAAACTTGTACGACAGTAAAGCTGGAGCTAAACCCTAGGGTGAGACTTGACTCTCCTCTGTCTTGCACACCACAGGCAAACAGGTAACTTCAGCCACCATGGATAGATCACGTAGTCTTAAAATATGCACAACACAGCAATTAGCCATTCTCCTCTGCTTGTAAAAGGCAGAATGGGGAGAGTCTGCTGACAGTACCCTATATTTGACCTCAATGAGAAGGGCAGCAGGAAATTTTCCATGATTGACTTCCATCTTTACAACTGTTTTTTCTCCTTACTGGGCTGAGTTGAATATGAGGAGAGTTCCCAGGTATAGTCACTTGTGACTTAAAAAAGGAGAGAATTCTAAGTAGCATCTGTTTTGAAATGGAGTCCTTGGTTTCAACAGGTACACGTGGTATTTTTTAAATTTATTATATGATAAACACCCTGTATTCCCAGTTAAAAACTCAACTGCCCCCTTCCTTTGTACTGGTGAGGGGAAAGATTTTAAAAATTCTACCATTCACATTAGTATTTCTTTTTTTGTAAGTCAATTTTATGAAAGTATGATTTATATACAATCCAACGCCCCCATTTTTAGTATACATGTGCTAAATTTTGACAAGTGTATATATTCATATGTGTGGCCATCATCACAATCAAAATATAGAACTTTTCCGTCATCCCATGACACTCCCTTGTGACCTTTGTATGGCTTCTATAAAAGACAAAATCTCAAACTGGAGACAAAGAGATTCCTGCAGGGTAAAACGTGGAAACCACTCAAGTGGCAAACCAAGAACGCTAGATCCTGGTTCGGGGGTTCACTGTAGTGCTGTCCAGCAGCATAAAAACACAAGCCAAAACCTCCATGTCCAGAAATAGGGGACTGATTACATAAATGAAGATGTCTAGACAATGGACTATCACTGAGGTCGTTAAAAATATGATAGGAAAGGGGGAGCCTGGGTAGCTCAGTCAGCTGAGCGCCGGACTCTGGATTTTGGTTCGGGTCAGGATCTCACGGTTCGTGAGATCAAGCCCCACGTCCACTTCTGTGCCTGCTAGGGATTCTCTCTCTCTCTCCCTTTTCTGTCCTTCCCCCACTGATACTTGCCCTTTCTCAAAATAAATAAATAAACATTTAAAAAAATATATCAGAGGAAGAACCTTCAATGGCACATGGAGAGGACTACAGTGTACCACTAAGTGCAAAAAGCAAGTCACAAGTAAAGTGTCTGAACCTATCTTTGCGGGAGACATCACTCAGGTATGTGCAAAAAAGTACCCTGTGGAGCGAAACACGGACATGGTAATGATGTTCCCTCTGGGCGGGTGGCAGGAATACAACTGATTTTTATTTTCTCCTTTCGTTTCTGTATATTTTCTATAACATACATGTACTACTTGTATAAGGAGAAAAATGAAAGTATCTTTTTAAAGGAAGGAGGATATTTGCCTCACAGGACCACCCCAAAGTTGGCAACAACATCAGAGCTGGCACCCAGGGCTCCCACCAGGGATCCTCCTGCTCTATCAAGAATAACTAAAACTGTGGTCCATGAAGGGCCCCAGCAGGAGCCGTGCATCTGCTGGATTTATAGGTAAGCATGTATCTGTTCATTTCTCTAAGCGAGAAGTCTTGAGTCAGACTGCCAATGCAGCCTTCACACACACACACACACACACACACACACACACACGCACACAGGTGTGCAGGCAGGCTAGAGAACTGCTGCATCTCAGCACCTCAGCATGGATTCCTAATGAGCTGCTTCAAAGCTGTGGAGCACACATCAAAACGCACTGGCTACTGCCCCCTCCCCCACTGCTCGGCTCCCACCTGCGCTAAGAAGGACGTTGCGAGCAGTCGGATGCCAGGCCACGATGCCAACTCTCTTCGAGTGGCCCTCTAAAATCACCACAGGTTCGGTCAGGGAAAGGGTGAGTCCATTTTCTGGGATCTGCCACACCTGTTGGGAAAGGAAGCGAGAGGATCCACGTGAGGTAGGACCTTTCACGATCACCCTCCCTTGACCATCCGGTCTGCAGACGTGCTCTGCAGAACACACACTGGTCTTTGGATGAAACGTGGAATACTGCACGTCGACTCTATGCAGCTGTTTGTAAGATGGAGTACGATATTAAAGATCAGAACATCTACCAGGCCTCCAAAATGCTGCGTCCCCACTTTTATTTAACAGTAGTTGACATTTTATTCTAAATTCTCTGTTAAATTCAAAACTCTCTGACTAGAAGCATATAGAAATACTTAAAAGAAAGAGGGAGAACGACCAAGGCCCCCATGAGAGGCAGCACTGGGGTGATGAGCCCTCGTGGAGCCCACGGGTTTTGAGGGGAGAGACGCCACCCACCAGAGCTCTTGGGATGGTGCAGTGTTTAAAACATCATGATTTCTCTAGTTTTACGTTTGGAAAATAAAAATACACGTAATAATTCTGTAACATCTACTACAGAAAAACCTTACAAAGAAACAAAAGATAAATTTGGCCTCATGGAAATTTAAAGCTTTGTGTTTCGAAGGACATGGAAAGAAAAGCTATAAAGAACTCTTACAAATCAACAATAAAAGTAAAACAACCCAATTTTTAAAATGGGCAAAGAATCTGGACATTTCTTCAAGAAAGATACACAACTAGTTTTAAGGCACATGAAAACACGCTCGGTATTATTTAGTCATTAGGGAAACGCAAATCTAAACCACAATAAAGCATCAGTTCACGCCCACGGGCGGCTATGATCAAAAGGCAGATACCGAGTGCCGACAAGGATGTGGGACAGTCAGGGCCCCCACACACTGCTGGTGGGGATATAAAATGGTGCAGCCGCTTTGGAAACAAGTCTGACAGCTCTCAAGTGATTAAACACGAGAGTTTATACGGCTTAGCAACATCACTCCTAAGGTAACCCAAGAGCAATGAAAATATATGTCTACACAAAAACTCGTATGTGAATGTTCACAGCAACATTACTCATAAAGGCCACAATGTGGAAACAGCCCAAACGCCCAGCAACTGAGAAATGGATAAACAAAATATGATAGATCTATATACAATGGAGTATTACTTGTCCACAAAAAGGAATTAAGTACTGATTCATGCTACAATATGGATGAAGCTCAAAAATATTACGCGAAGTAAAAAAAAACTAGGTCCACATATCATAGGATTCTGTGTATATGAAATGTCGGGACAGAAAAATACACAGAGACAGAAAGTTGATTAGTGGCTGCTTAGCGCCGGGGACTTCGGGACAGTGATAGTGAATGGGTACACGGTTTCCTTCTGGGGTGATGAAAAAATGTTCGCAAATGGTCTCTGGGGATGGTTGTACGTATCTGTGAATAAATCGAGACCACTGAATTGTACACTTTAGATGGGTGAACGGTATGTGAGCTGTAGCTCAATGAAGCAGTTTAAAAAATGCTTCTGACTGGTGAAGACACACAGGATATTCACCATATCTTAAATGGGGATGTGCCTGCATGGTAGAGGGGGTCGGGGATGGGAAGAACATCAGACGGAAGGGATAATAAGACACTACGACAGAGGAAGACATGAGTTTGAAAGGATTAAGAGAAACCCTCTATGAAGGAAGAACCGAGTAACAACTAAGCCGAACAGCACCAAGAATCCTGTAGAAAACCAGACATTAAGTAATACTTACGTTTGTGAAAAGGTTCAGGTTTAAAGTAATTATCTTTTTACATACAGAGAGTAAAACACATTAAATATGTTAATATATTTTAAATTGTTTGTATATTTAAAATATATTAAAATATTAAAATGTATTAAATAAGTATTGATGTATTCAAATAAGTAAATTCACCACCAAAAAAGATTTTAAGGAACTAGTTCACGAAAAATTTAGAACTTGCCAGTGAAAAATCATGCTCAACAGTGGAACAAGTGAGAAACAGAATTTTCCTTTGTTGGGGATTTTTAAGGAGGAGACAAACAATGTCTGTTTTCAACTGCTTAGCGGAAGGCAAAGATCTGGATTAGATGGGTGTTTAAGGTTCAGCTCAGTTCTGCTGTCCCGCAAAAAATTAGAAGAAAAAGTTTGCCATCCTGAAGAATGGGAAAAAGGCATGAATTAAGTGATCGTTCATTCTTACGGCTAAATTCTGCCCAGGCTAACTACAACCCCTTACGCCAATCACGGCAAAATAAACCTGGCCTTTTGAGGGCCTGAGTTGAGGATGTCACCTAATTTCCCCTGAACCCTCACCATTCAGCAAATTGTCAACAGTGCAGTTGTGAACGAGCACAGAAAGCAGAAGGAAAACCTACCTTGCCCCTCTTCTCCACCAAACAAACCTGAGCCATGGCCCCCTCCCCCGGAGAATGTGGGTATCTGCTGAACACACCCAGCACTATAGGTTGCTTTCATCCCATACACATTACTTTATAATCAAAGGTTTATGATTGGTAAAACAGCTCCAAATTGAACTTAGCTATCTGAATGCAGAGCAGGTCTTGTGTTTTGTTGCCGTTTTTTAACATAAGGAACAGAAAACAACTGCTGATTTGATCAAAGCATGAAGTCAGAGAAACAATTACGAAATGGGACTTTAGTGACTCAACAGGAAATGCATTCTCCAAGATGAATTCCGACCCGGGCTTAGAACTGGAAGAGTGGCAATACCACCTGCCGTCTCCAGATGGCACCACAACCACGGGCTGCTGGTTTTCTTGCAAGGTCTGCGACACCTCTGTACCCCGCTCTGACCACAATTAAATAGTGTGTTCTCTAAATCCCGAATGGGGCATGGAGTGACGGAAGGCTTTGTTTAGAGCCAGCATTTCCAATCTTAAACATGAAGGTGGAAGCGGGGCCCACGATGGGACTTTACCTTCTCCTGTCTCTAGCTTCTCCCTCGTTCAGGTTTTCCTTGGACGGCAAGGAAATTTTAATGATGGGGCAAAACACTTATATAATTTGTAAAATGAAGAAACTATTCCTTTTTTAATTTCACCTTTAGAAGATTCAATGGTTCCTAACCCACTTTACCACCTTGGGCGCTCATTCACACAACACAGCTCTTGAGTAGCCATGATAAGGCAGGCTCATTACCACGCAAGGGGGAAAAAAGGGTGACCACACACGGGCCCTGCTCTCAAGGGGTGTACAGTCTAACAGAAAGCAGAGACTTCTAGGAGACCAAAAATCAAACATAACTGGTGTGATGTGGGGGCTTGGAGCATGGGCTCCAGAGCCAAATAGACCCTGGTCCAAACCCTGCCTGGGCCACTTACACTGATGGTCCTGGGCAAACTTTCTAGGGCTGCTGTGAGGATGAAATGAGTTCATAAGCCCCAGAACAGTGCCTGGCATACAACCTGTGCCCCCCAAATGCAGAGACAGAACAATGCAATGCTTAAGAACGTGGGTCCCAGAACTAAAACAGATTGTTCAATTCCTGATTCTGCCCGGTATCACCTGCATAACCTTGGAGACCTGCACCTACACTTGCTGGGCCTTAAGTTTTCCTCACCTCTAAAATGGGAATAACAATGAATCTGCTTTCATCAGGGCTGTCTGGAGGACAAATGTGGTGATACGAAACTAAAGTGTTTAGAGCGATGCCTGTCGTGAGGCAGGCTCTTCGTGAGTGTCAGCTGCTGCTGGCCCTTGTCTTGTGCACCAGGAAACCACAAGGTGTATGGAAGCAACGCTACGCTGCCGTAAGCCAAGTGCTGAGCGAAAATGCAGGCGTCGTGAGGTTGCTTTCTTGCTCTCCCCGGCTGGTACGTTCAGGAAGGCCCTCTGAGGGAATGACCTCTCGTAGCGACCAGGACTCAGAGGAAAGAAGGGAGGGGTAACACAGGCATGAGGATTTACAGCGGGAGGAGACAGTGGCTGGAAAAGTCTATGCAACTAAAATGAGGAGACGACGGAACCCTTGCCTCCGCTGGTAAGTAAAGGTGGTGGCGTCGCGCACTGCGGGCTGCGGCAAAGAGCTGGAGACCCGTGAGCTTTTCTCCATCAAGCGAGCACGCCCCCCTGGCTGGTGCCCACTAGCCCTACTCACAGGCTGTCCTTACATGGCTCTCTGCCCTTTTTAGGGTTGTCCGCAGCTTCCAAGCAGTGGCCTTCCAGTCCAGACTGAAGAGGTCTCACCACCGGCAGGGCAGGGACAACAAAGCAGAAGGCCCGCTCGGTACATGTTTAGTCTTCTTGTGTGTAATGTGGGACGCGGGCTGGTGCGGAGAAAGGACGCCGGCCTGGCTCCTGTCACAGCTGGGACGCTAACTGGCTGTGTTAGCATTAAGCAGGGGTTTCACTTCTGGAAGCTTCAATTTCCTTGCTTGATACGGGGCCAGGATCCGCTTACAGGCGTTACTGGAAGCATCAAACGAGCTAAACCACCTTGCATACCCAAAGCATTCCCCTAATGTGAAACAGCGCAAAAAGGGTGACCTTCGACAGACCAGTTACTGCCTGGACTGGTGTTTCCTAAGCTTTAAAATGGGACATACTCTTGCCTTACTGTGCTGTTATAATGATTAAATATAATCATTGCACATAAGGGCTTATGAAACAGGGCTTGACCAAAAAAATGCTTATTGTATGTTCGTGGTTATTTTTCTTGCTGTTACTATGACCCCTGCATATATTTTCAGGGTGTGAACATCAGGATTTCCTTCAAGAACCTTGTCTTCAAATTAATTCAGCACTTTCTAATTTACATCCAAGGTATTATGTGCGAAAGCTCTAATACGTGCCTAGGCCAATTAGCACAAATGAGAACAGCTCTGATCTCTATGCAGGTCTATTAGCATCTGTTACCGTGGCTAAAGCTAGTACTCCAAAACCAATCAGCTTTTTCAAAAACACGTCAGTGAGCAGAGAGGAAAACAGGAGTCAACCACCCTCTCTCTGCTGTGCCCAGACTGAGCATTTCAGCACGGCAGGGACAAGCTATCTCTTTCCTCCACTTGATTTTTTTGCTTTGTTTTGTTTTTCAAATAATACTGTGTATTCCTGAGATTTTCTATTTGGACTGGACATTGCTATGGCAATGTTTCGTTCTGGGGGGAAAAAAAACCATAATCAGTCCCAAGGGCTTCCATATGAAAAAGTGAATCAATCAGTAAAAACCCATTGTGGTTCTGGAAAAAAAAAAAAAAAACAAAAAAAAAAAACAACTTTTAAGTGCATGTTCAGGAACTAATGTATCACTGGAATCCTTTTCAACATGTGGAATTCTGAAAATGGAAAAAGGACAGCTCAAGAGAACAGCTCTAAGAAAAAAGTGATGAATGGGGTGCCTGGCTGACTCAATCAGTGGAGCGTACGACTCGATCTCAGGGCTGTGGGCTCAAGCCCCACGTTGAGTGTAGGGATTATTTAAAATCTTAAAAAAAAGGGGCGCCTGGGTGGCGCAGTCGGTTAAGCGTCCGACTTCAGCCAGGTCATGATCTCACGGTCCGTGGGTTCAAGCCCCGCATCGGGCTCTGGGCTGATGGCCCAGAGCCTGGAGCCTGTTTCCGATTCTGTGTCTCCCTCTCTCTCTGCCCCTCCCCCGTTCATGCTCTGTCTCGCTCTGTCCCAAAAATAAATAAAAAACGTTGAAAAAAAAAATTAAAAAAAAATCTTAAAAAAAAAAGAAAAAGAAAAAAGTGATGAAAATGAAACGTGGGTTTCTCTCAAGGAGTAATTTTAAAGTGCAATTTGTTTGATGGTTTTGTTAAATCTCAAACAGTGCAAAATGTAAACGTTACGGGAAGCGTTTCCAGACACCTCTTCCCTATTTCAATCCCCCATTCTGAACTTGCTACTGGTCTAGGCACTAGGGCTACAGCCATAAAAAGGGCTATCCCCCCAAAAGGCTATATTTTTAAGTGCGAAGGAAACCAATTCCAAAGAGAAAATGAAGAAAAGAGATGAGAGGAGACGGGAGGAGGCTCGCAGATTCTACAGCAGTTGCAGGATCCCCGACAGAGGCTGCCTATCCAATACCCACGGGGCAGCATGTAAGGAGTCAGGATGTGCCTCAGTGAACCATGACGTTAAGAACAACATTAGTTTTGGCAAAATCAAGAACTGAGAGCTGGGCTCTGATCTGCCCAGGTTACAATACCCACTAGCAAATGGCCCAGATGCCATCTGCCGAATGACCAAGGGGTCAGAAATCTTGAGGAATTCACTCTCATCACCAACTACAATATCGCTTCCATTTTTATTTCAAGGCAAAAACTGTATTAGGAAAATTTATAACAGAAGCAACAACGTATAAAACAGGGAGTTTATCTTTGCTGATTTCCACCCAAGTGTAAAATTGATTTGGGAGAAGGGAAAAATGTCCACTTAAACTTCATTTGGGATGGGCTAGACACAAATAAGACAAATACTCCACAAGATCTTTCCCTCTCCCTGACTCTGGAAAAAACAATTATGCAACCCACTGTGTGAATCAGCCATTTTTTGCATTTGTGTTTGATTACTACCCTGCAGATAAGCAACAGCACTGAATCGAGATCATTCACTAAACTTAACTTGGCTGCTCTTTGTGCTATGGAAAGCAGTAATATTTTCTTAGAGCTAAACTCTTCCCAAGTAAAATACTCAGCAGCCACAATCTTTAAAACTCTCCGTGAGAACACACTGTTGGAGAAAAGAACTCACGGTATGAAAAGTCTGGAAAACCTAGGAGCACAGTCTAATTTCTGGGAGGAGGATTTGTAGAATTCCTTTTTGCCGGTATAAAACACAGCTTCAAAAAGTAGTACAAGAAAGGTAAACTACGCCAATATAATTCGCTTTTGGGGCTGCTTAAAGAAGCCATCTGTAAAACATGAAGGAATGTGCCATCAGCCTGGCATTCCTTTTCCTAAACCTGCGATCAAAGGGACATCACTGTCATTGAATCAATGCTTTTGCCACATTAACAAATCAGTGCCTAACTGCTCAGTGGAATTAGACTATTAATACAAAAAGCGGGGGGGGGGGGGGGAGGTTCTAAATATTTTTTAACGTTTTTTTTTTTTTTTTTTTTTAACATTTATTTATTTTTGAGACAGAGAGAGACAGAGCATGAACGGGGGAGGGTCAGAGAGAGAGGGAGACACAGAATCTGAAACAGGCTCCAGGCTCCGAGCTGTCAGCACAGAGCCCGATGCGGGGCTCGAACTCATAGACCGTGAGATCATGACCTGAGCCGAAGTCGGACGCTTAACCGACCAAGCCACCCAGGCGCCCCGAACGTTTATTTTTTGAGAGAGAGACAGAGTGTGATCAGGGGAGGGGCAGAGAGAAAGGGAGACACAGAATCTGAAACAGGCTCCAGGCTCTGAGCTGTCAGCACAGAGCCCGATGCGGGGCCCAAATCCACAAACTGTGACATCATGACCTGAGCTGAAGTCAGATGCTTAACCGACTGAGCCACCCAGAAGCCCCAATACAAAAAGCAGTTTTAAAAATTAACCTAATTCTTTTACAGTTCATTTGACAAAGTGGTTCTATTGTACTTTTTTTTTTTTTACTGAATATTTACTAAAGATATTCTCATTGCTATGAATCTGCTATAGCTACACTGTAAAAAATAGTAACTCACTATGTATTCATAGCTTCCTCGTTGGTGTTGTTATTGTTGTTGTTATTTTACGTGTAAGGCAACTGAGGCTGAGAGCATTTAAGTGGCCTATACACATGCTCCCAATTCTCCATCTTGAGCTTTTCTCAGTATTCTTCCCCTGCTATAATGAGGCTTTGTTACACTATCTACTATTTGTAGCTCTGGGTTACCACCAACAGCCTAGGCTTGGGAAACTAAAGAAAGCTTTTCTGTTTAAAAAAAAAAAAAAATGGTGTCGGAGCGCTTGGCTGGCTCAATCAGTAAGTATGCGACTCTTGATTTCAGGTTGTTGAGTCCGAGCTCTATGTTGGGCACAGAGATTGCTTAAAATATAAAGTAAACATAAAATGTTAAAATGGTTTTGTTTGAAACTGTCTGATCTATCATACAGTGTTCTTTTACCTTTAGGAGAGCAAAGTGGAAAATGAGGTATTAAGAGGTGGGGTAGGAGACAATCAACTATTTCTTCAAAATTTCATTTCAACTGCTAAGCTACAAAAGCTTCTTGTAATTGCCCCAATAATAAAAACAAATTATTTGGGGGACCTTAAACGATTAAAATATCAGTGCCATTCTTAAGAGCTTAAAAAAATAAACTAGGGGGAGGATTTACCTCAAAGCATGACTCAATTTACAAAATGTTTAGTCTGGCAATACCAATAAAAAAGGGCAACAAAGAAAATTCTGGAAGGATGGTGGTGTTAGCGGCAAGCACAGTTTTGGGATCTTCCCAAATCTCTCCATAAAAACACAGAGCAAGCAGATAACAAAACAAAAACCCAGAACTAGGTGATAATCCCCAAATGCAAGTGGGAGGAGGAAACCACCAATAGCCACGTGACCTGTGTATTATCTATCGGTCTCTGTGTGGAAAAGTCATGGGACAGCAATGTGGTGCTTCACAGACCTGACACCAGTAGGCCCCTATGACACTAGCAATGGAAACTGGGAAGGTTTTTGTCCTCTCCAATAGCAGGTGAGGACGGGGACCTGAATACAAAGGTCTGAAGGGGCTGGAGCAATCTAGACTTCAGTCCAGACCCCGTACTCCACAGGTCAACCAGAAAGGGCTCCTTTCTGAGACAGGCCCCACAGTGAGAAATTCCAAGGAATGGAAACAAATCTGAGAAAGACAGAAGTCAGAGGGGCAAAGGAATGACAAAAACAAAGAAAGGCAGGCTAGGAAATCTAAGAAAGCAAGCCACCATGATTCTGAACGCCCCCTGGAAAGGACAGACGGGGGGAGCTCTGTGAAGTTAGGTTGGCTATGTGCACTAAGCCACCTCCGAATGACTCTAAATGCACATGAAAATAAGAAGGGACGCCTGGGTGGCTCAGTCGGTTAAGCGGCCAACTTTGGCTCAGGTCATGATCTTGCGGTTCGTGGGTTTGAGCCCTGCATCAGGCTCTGTGCTGATAGCTCAGAGCCTGGAGCCTGCTTCGGATTCTGTCTCCCTCTTTCTCTGCCCCTCCCCTCCTCACGTTCTCTCTCTCTCTCTCTCTCTCTCTCTCTCTCTCAAAAATAAACATAAGAAATTTAAAAGGAAAAAAAAGCCAAGGCCCCCCAAATTACTATAAGAAACAAAGAGAATAAGGCATAGAATAGCATTCCTATAAACAATAAAAGAATGCTAAGAAAGGAGGCACCAGGGTGGCTCAGTCGGTTGAGCGGCCGACTTCGCTCAGGTCGTCATCTCACGGTTTGTGATTTCGAGCCTGGCTGGGATCTATGCTGACAACTCAGAGCCTGGAGCCTGCTTCAAATTCTGTGTCTCCCTCTCTCTCTGCCCCTCCCCTGTGCATGTTCTGCCTCTCAAAAAAAAAAAAATAAACACTAAAAAAAAAAAAAAAAATTAAAGAAAGAATGCTAAGAAGGTATGCTCAAAAGGAGGTAAAAACCATCACATACTATTTCAAAACAAAATAAAATCCAGGGGACACATAAATCAGAACTTGAAAAACTCAAAAGTAAGGTAGCAAAATTTTTTCAAAATTAGAAATAAGGTTGGGAGAAAAACTAAACAATACTGGAGACAGGTAAAGAAGACAAAGCATATGGATTAACAGGAGTCCCTGAAGAAGAAAACCAAGGCAGGAAAACAGAACAAATACAAAGACTGTAACTGAAGAAAACATTCCTGGGAGGGGGAAAAAGACCTGAAACCTTATACTGAAAGAACGTACCATAGGGCGCCTGGGTGGCTCACAGTTAGTTAAGCATCCAACTCTTGATTTTGGCTCAGGTCGTAATCCCAGGATCATGGGATTGGGCCTCAAGTCAGGCTCCACACTGGGTGTGAAGCCTGCTTGGGATTTTCTTCCCTCTCTCTCTCCTCCCCTCTCACCACCCTACCTCCCCCCGCCCCCAGCTCGTGGGCACATGCTCCAGCTCTCTCTTCAAAAAACAAAGCCAAACCAAACCCAAAAACACACCACAAACCATGGAATGCCAACTCAGAATAACCAACAATATTCTAGCAAGATTACTATTATATTAAAAAAGGTTTTTTTTAATGTTTATTTATTTTTGAGAGAGAGCAGAGCATCAGCAGGGGAGGGGCAGAGGGAGGAGACACAGAATCTGAAGCAGGCTTCAGGCTCTGAGCTGTCAGCACAGAGTCCAACACAGGGCTCGAACCCACGAACCGTAGATTACGACCTGAGCTGAAATCGCATGCTTGCTTAACTGACTGAGCCAGCCAGCCCCATAGATTACTATGTTCTAAGAAAAAAAATCTTATGAACATCTAGGCAAAAAGAATATATGGTTTACAAGGGAGAAAGAATTAGATTATCTGACTTCTTTTGACAACAACACTTTATGACAAAAAAAAAAAAAATGGAATAATATATTTACATACTTGAGTAAGGACTGTGAACCAAAGATTTTATATCCAGAAAAACTCACCTTCAAATTTGTAAAGATCACAGACCAGCCATTATCTATGTAGAAGAACTTAGAAAATATTGTTCCCATGAGCCTTTTCTTTTGATTCCATTCTTGAGAATTTCTCCTCAGTGTGGGGCCTGCCCAGAGGCGAGCACTCTCTGGTTGGGTTCTAGTGTACTGAGGTCTAGAATCTACCTGGGAAGGAGCTTCAGATGGTCTAAGTGACTAGAAAGAGGTCGACATAAGAACCTATGGAGAGCACTAAATACGGATGCTTACAGAACTAAGGAGAGGCTGTTAAATATAATGGCTATGTGATCTTGGAATTACAGAGCACCTCATTTTATTTTTATTTATTTATTTTTATTTTAGAGACAGCAAGAGTGGAGTTCGTGCAAGCTGGGAGAGAAGGAGAGGGAGAGGGAGAGGGAGAGGGAGGGGGAGAATCTTAAGCAGGCTCCATGCTCAGCAGAGCCTCTTGTGGGGCTCAGTCCCACAACCATGAGATCATGGCCTAAGCCAAAGGACACTCAACCAACTAAGCCACCCAAGCACCCCCAGAGTATATCAGTACATCATTTTTTTAAAAACAAATTTAATGCTTATTTATTTTTGAGAGACAGAGTGTGAGCAGGGGAGGGGCAGAGAGAGAGGGAGACACAGAACCCGAAGCAGGCTCCAGGCTCTGAGCTGTCAGCACAGAGCCTGATGCGGGGCTCGAACCCGCGAACCGTGAAATGATGACCTGGGCCAAAGCTGGACGTTTAACCGACTGAGCCGCCCAGGCGCCCCCATCAGTACATCATTTTTAAAGAGGGAGAACAGAAATAGCGCAGATTAAAAAGTTGTAGCTTTCCGGGGCTCCTGCTTGGGATTCTCTCTCTCCCTCTCTCTCTGCCCCTCCTCTACTTGGAGGATTTTCTCTCCTTCTCTCTCTCAAAATAAATAAACATTAAAAAAAAAAGTTGTGGAAACTATTTTCAGTAATCATAAACTGATTTATGGTGGTCACAACAGTATTTTTGCTTTGAATCTGTTGTATGTAATAGTAATAAAGCATGAGACATGGGACAGATCAGGGCAGTCTAATTCACCCCTGAGCCCTTCAGACCCCGGATTCTCAGTATGCAAGAAGGTAGAGATGCAATACTGAAGGTTAGATTAAAACTATACAGTCCAGAATTTTAACAGGGAATATTAAAGTGAGGTCACATGGTATCTTATCTTTAAATATATATGTATATTCTAGCCCCATTTACTGCCAAGTCTTTAAAAAGTGATCACCATGGTAACAATGACCATTCCTAGCACCCAGACTGTGATCTAGAAATTCTATTTTCCATTAAAAGAAACCAGAGCAGGGCACCTGGGTGGTTCATTAGGTTAAGCGTCCGACTTCGGCTCAGGTCATGATCTCCCGGTTCGTGGGTTCGAGCCCCGCGTCGGGCTCTGTGCTTACAGCTCGGAGCCTGGAGCCTGCTTCGAATCTGTGTCTCCCTCTCTCTCTCTGCTCCTCCCCCGCTCATGCTATGTCTGTCTGTCTGTCTGTCTGTCTCTCTGTCTCTCTCTCAAAAATAAACATTAAAAATTTAAAAAAAAGAAAAAAGAAAAGAAAAAAAGAAAGAAACCAGAGCTTCGGAGAGAAATGACTGATATGAAGTGTAGGTGAAGAGATGTCCGAGATGAGCACGGAGTGCCTTACCATACCAAATACCAGGGAAGCCATCAAAAACAACCAGGGTATGTCAAAGGACTCAGGAACCTTGAACAAGTTCCTATTAACAAAGAGTGGATGACCTGGGCTTTGAGGTAAGAATTGTAATGAATCAAAACCCACGAAAGATGTTCCAATCCATGAATTCAAAATGACATGAAAGGGGGAAAAACCCTAACTGGTCGTCTTCTGAGGAAGAGAGAGAACCAATTCATTATCTTGAAAACTGAGTAAACAAAAGGAGAGATTCAAGCATCTGTCCTACTTTCCTATATAAACAGTACTACTGGCCAAATGGTAGATAAGAGGGGGCATCCCCTTACAATTTTTACCTGCTAAAAATTGAAAACAAAGTAACACAATTTAATATCACCATTTTGCGACCCCTAAGGATCTGCTGGATCTGGGTGCTGAACATCAACGGCTGCACGAATCATCCTGGTATCACGGGCCTCTTGATCAAAGAACGTAACACTAGCTATCATCTTGCGAAGGGGATCGAGCCTGAACATGATCACACTTCAGGATCCAGCTGCCAATTTATAGGGAATTTAGAGGACAGAGGAATATGTTGAAATGCACCATGCATGTGCAATCATCAGAAACTAAGTTGAAAGATGCAGGTCAAAGGTCGGGCTTCTTCATCAGATTCATTGTCAAGGACAAGAAAACGATGGAAGAGGAGCCAAGAGGTTACAAAAGATGTACCAAGTTCTTTAAAGTGGCAAGACTGAGCTATAGCGTTTAGAAATACATGTTTGGGTGATTAAAACCATGGAGAATGACGAGGGGGAGTAGCAGATACTTTTGGAGGGAGGGAGGTGGGGGGGGTGTTTATGACAGGGAAGGGGCACAGGGAGAGTCTGAGAAGGCTGGCAAAGTTCTATTTCCTGACCTGGGCAGTGGTTACACGGGATTCACTTAACTGAACTCCCTTACCTGTTTATTTAGCGTGTTTTATAATAAAAAGCATTTTTGTTTTGTTTTTGTTTTATTTTTCAGATGAATCAAACTTGCTTCTTCAAGAGAAGTTAATACTCTCAGTTTAAGATTTGGGCATCAAGGGTCTAAACAATGTTCCTTTCCTTTAGTAAAATGTATCTGCAGCCATAAAAATGATCAATTTAGCAAGGCACACTAAGCAGAACAGTTCCTTTTAACATATTTCCTTAATATGATTTGGCTGCCAAAATTAGGACATCACAGGAGGAGCTCTCCTCAGCCAAAAGTCCATGAGGAAAAATGAGTAAATGTTTAAATGACACAGTTCAGGCATTAATTTGTTTATGTCAAATAATTTTAATTAATAAAAAAGCCTTCCAAACACGGTTTCTAAGTCTGGCTCGGTCCACAGAAAATGAAGAGGGAAATAAGAGTGGTCTCCAAGCTCTGCACCTGACACGCGTGAGATCGCCTGTAACTGACGCAGGCACGGCCTTCACTTAGCTCAGCTCTTAATGCATTACTCCCCATCTGTGACTATGTTAACCTTTCAACATATTTGGGGCTAGGATTAAAAACTGATCCAAACCCACAATTACATTTCAAGGCTAAGAAGAACATAATCAAGAACAAGATGCTTGACATTAAAAAGCATCCCAAAGCCTGGTTTCACACATAATCTGCTTTTGGAATCTAAATGGGGGAATGTAAAGAACTTACTTTAAAATTCTTTCATATTGTTTGTCTACCTGAATAAGAAGGAATTTCTTAACCAGGGTCAAACTAGACAGAACACACCTTCTGACGTTAGCTTGAAAATAAGCACTTTACTTATCGCAAAACTTTTCAATTTCCCAATATATGCGATATGTCCCATTTTATATGTATAACTTTTGGCATCTTATTTCACTATAAAGTTTCCATTCATGTTGGTAGTTTCTTTCCTTTTGGGGGAGGGAGAGGAGTTATGTGGTCCAATGGCATTCACAGAATTACTGGAAGGTCATTTTACTGTCCTCAAAATCTTCCCATGGAGCAGACGTGACAACAGCCAATAAGCACGTCCACATGCACGCTCATACAAAAGAAGAAGAAAAACAATAGAGTACAACCTCTTTGATAGAAGGGCTTATAAAAGGCTTGGCTACAGTTGTCCTTTCATCTCACTAAATCATGGTATAATCCAATGGACAATCAAAACTGCTATGACTTTCTGCTTTTCAAGCCTCTGCACACACATGCTTTTTGAAAGTCGTAGGTAGGTCTCACTGGCCTGTGTGCATGCCACCCCCTGGGAGCTTACCATAACCGTGCAGTCCTCTGAACCGCTGGCAATGACCTGATCGTTGTGTGGGCACCAGTCTATGTCGAGCACCGGTCCCGTGTGGCCACATACTGTAGGGTAGGATTTGTCAATTCGACCAGTCTGAAAGAAGAGAGAAACAAACGTACTGTGTAACACCAACACCACAGAGTTTGTAGGTTTGCTCAGAATCATTTTTCCTTTATTACCTCCACCCCAAACTCTCAAGTATCTATATATCATGGTCAATGTCAACTAGTAAGAACTGTCAAGTTTTATGTCCAGAAATAGCTACTGCCAAGGACATGCCACCAAATTACAAGGATCCAAATTTCTAGAACCACAAAGATTTTTATTTAATCAACTGCATTAGCAGACATAGTGAACGAGAATGCTAAATCTTTTCACCAAAATACAATTTGTAAATTACAGGTGTGTTTTTACTGTTAAAAAAAAAAAACAAAAAACTTGGTGTTACTCAAAATGTTAAATACAACTCTTAGTAAAATTAACTAATACCCTTGAATATACAAATCACTAGTTCTGGAAATGAATGGCACTGTGAGCACACAAAGTTAGGGTAATAAAAAGAAAAGCT
The DNA here is from genome assembly GCF_007474595.2 of Lynx canadensis. Taxonomy (NCBI): domain Eukaryota; kingdom Metazoa; phylum Chordata; class Mammalia; order Carnivora; family Felidae; genus Lynx; species Lynx canadensis. Next base: position 76,218,548 of record NC_044314.2, on the reverse strand, counting down.
TTAGCTAATGCTTAGGGGCTCAATCTGTATAAGACTGTCTCAGTCTCTTTACTGTCTTTGATCAACAGAAGAGTCAGCCAGACCAACTCATTAACACTAGCTTAGATCTCACCCGTTATCTAGTCCACGTCTCATTGAGAATACAATATTCAGGGGCGCCTGGGTGGTTCAGTTGGTTAAGTGTCCAACTCTTGATTTCGGCTCGGGTCATGATCTCATGGTTGGTGCAATCAAGCCCCACATCAGGCTCCATGCACAGCGTGGAGTCTGCCTGGGATTCTCTCTCTGCCCCTCCCTCACTCGTGGATGCTCTCTCTCTCTCAACGTAAACAAACATTAAAAAAGCATTTTTCAATGCTGATCATAAGTAACCATCACGATATACTCACGTGACACATCTGAATCTAAAAGTCAATCTGGCTTATCAAGCCAATTTTGTGTTGACCAAGACAAATGCTATTGTAACAGGTACACAAAAGCTATTTCCTTTCTTAAACATGTTGGTGCAATCCATGCCGAGGTCCTGTATGCTCTAAAAGCGAGCGTACAACAAGGAATCATGGCCAAGCAAAACTGAACCTATTTTGTTGTTGTGTTATTCTCCTGTTAAGACAAGTCAGTACAACACTGGGGCAAGGCTTCCCAGAAAATTTTCAAGATCAAGGAATTCTGTGATTTCTCCACTGTGATTCAACTGTGGAAATGTCCCGAGAAGCAATTATGCTAAACACAAAGACCACAGTACTGAGAGTCAGACAGATATGGGTTCAAATCCAGGCTCTACTGTTCAAACAGTGGCTGGCCTTAGGCAAGTCATGTAATCTGAGCTTCAGCCCATCATCTGTGAAAGGAGTGACAATAATACTCATCTCCCAGGATTACCGTAGGATTAAATGAAATAAAGTTTTTAGGCAAATCATAACTTGGTATTACAACTATCTGTATATGGTATGTAAAAAATTTAATTTCAGATATATCTCAGAGATATGGCAGGCTCTGGTACATATCAGTGCAATTAAAGTGAGTCAAATGAAGTTTTCAATTTTACTGTGTACACAAAAGTTGTATTTATACCATACGGTAGTCTATTAACTGTGCGACAGCATGATGTCTAAAAAAACACAATGCATGAACCTTAATTAGGAAGTACTTTATTGCTGAAGAATGCTAGCCATCATGTGAGCTTTCACTGAGTCATGACCACTGATCACATATAAACCATAAATGTAACAGCAACGAAAAAGTCTGAAATATTCCAAGAACGAACAAAATGTAATAGAGGCACAAAGTGAGCAAATGCTGTTGGGAAAATGGCATCGACAGACTTCCTCGATGGGGGATCGCCACAAACCTGGTTTGGGAAAAAAGAGTATCTGTGAAGTGCAATAAATGAGGTAAGCCTGTATGGTGCCTGGAATATAGTAAATACTCAATATAAAACTATTTTTATTACTAGTTCTTCTAGTTTAATACATTAATTTACTCTATCATTAAGAAGGACAAACACGTGTCACTTATGAACTCTCATGGGGCCCAGACGCTGTGCTGAGTATTAGAGACAGAGAAGTAAACATGGCAGCCCTGTCCTGGCGGGACGAAGAGGCCGTGTCAACCACCAAATACGGTGCAGCAGAAGACATGCGCCACAGGACAAGCACAGGTGGCAGGAACACAGAAGAAGGGCATTCCGCCAGGCCTGTGGGGATCACAGTCTTCAGGGAGGTTTTCTTTCTTCTCTTTTAAGCTTATTTATTTTTAGAGAGAAGGACAGTTCAAGAGTGTGGGGGGAGGGGCAGAGAGACAGAGAGGGAGAGAGAATCTCAAGCAGGCTATATGCTGTTGGCACAGAGCCTGACGCGTGATCTCACGCACCATGAGCCAGATGCTTAACCGACTGAGCCACCCAGGCACAGAAAGGTTCTCTGCCGAGAAAAGAAGCAATTCTAAATTGAGGTGTGAAGATGGCCCTGTCCACAGACCTAAAGCCTAGGTTTTTTCACACGCTCGTTTTCTCTTGTAAATCTAACTAAACTCAGTTTGGACCTGTGGAATTGCATCACCAGAAAAGGAATCCTAAAAGAAAGTGCCAATGAACACAGAACCTGGGTGTTATAAGGAGGGCCACACGGGTCATTTACAGGCAGCAAAGCACAGATGGCTGAGAAGCAGACTGCCTGGGCTGGCGTCACGACTCTGTCAGGTTCCAGCTCTGATGCCCTGGCCAAAATGACTTCACCTCTCCACCTCATCTCCTCATCTGTAAACTGAGAATGTCGTGATTCCTTCTATACGAGCTGATGTGAAGACAAATTGAAGATAATCCAGGTAAAGTACTTTCCCAGCACCTGCAGGGCTCAATAAACGTCACCCCAAATTCAACAACTGCTGGAATCCACTCTGTCATATCCCTGATCCCACCTCTCCTTAAAGAAGCAACTGCTGCTGAGGCCTCCAGCCAGGTTGTTTTCCCTATTTTCCGTACTGCATCCTCACAAAAACCGTGTGAGTGACCCAGCCCGGAAGCTACTACTCCCTGTAATATTCTATTTCTCATGCAGGTGGCGGTGGACTCGCAGGTGTTCATTTTACAGTAATACTGTGATATACGTAATATGTAATTGTAGTATCAACATCTTGAACCCACCAGCTAAAAGACAGCATGTCTCAGATTTGATTACAACCAGCTACAAGACATATTTTAAAAGTAATAAAGGAACTAAGTTAAAAAATAAAAAGGTAGGGGTGCCTGGGTGGCTCAGAGTGTCCAACTCTTGATTTCGGCTCAGGACATGATTCCCAGGGTTGTGGGACCGAGCCCCAAGTCGGGCTCTGCACTGCGCACGGAGCCTGCTTGGGATTCTCTCCTCCCCCCCATCCGCCCCTCTCCCCCGCTCATGCTCCCTCTCTCTAAAACAAACAAAAAACAAGAAAACTAAAAAGTAATTAAAGCAGGGGAAGGCCGTAAAAATATATGCCAAATAGCTGAGTGAGGACAGACTTTAAGGTAGAATGCACTATTAAAGATTAATGTCACTGTATAATATTGAAATAATTCACTGGGATGCTAAAGGCACTAGGAAGTCTAATTCCTCTAACTGCACAAATTCAAAATATTTATAGCAAAAGCTGAGAGAACTATGAAGAGAAAATGACAAAGCCATAATCTTAAGAGATTTTAACAAAGACTCACTCTCAAGGAAACAGACAAAAATTAGTATGAATATAGAAGACTTTAACAAAAGTCACAGGCTTTGGGGCTCCTGGGTGGCTCAGTCGGTTAAGCCTCTAACTTTAGCTCGGGTCACGATCTCACGGTTCATGGGTTAGAGCCCTGCGTTGGGCTCTGTGCTGACAGCTCGGAACCTGGAGCCTGCTTCGGATTCTGTGTCTGTCTGTCTCTCTCTCTCAAAACCAAATAAACACTGGGGGAAAAAAAGTAACAAGATTTATCTAATGGATATATCTAGCCTTGGAGCCAATATTTAAAAATGAACATTTTTTTTCAAGCACACATTAAACATTACCTTTTTTAAATGACCAACTAGGATACCACAAAGCAAATCTCACAAAATGCCAAGAAATCAATACCTCATAGTGCATGTTCAGAGTACAACGCAATTCAATTAAAAATTAATAGAAAAAATATGAACCAAAAATCCCTAAGGCATCTGAAAATTTTTTAAATTTACTAAATAATTCACATAGAAAGTCATAATGGCCAATAGAAATGTTAAAACTGATCAATAAATACATGACGTTTCATAACTTGTGGGAGAGGGCTAAAACAGATCTTAACGGTAAATCAATTAGCTTTAAATGCACATATACAGAAAGTCTGAAAATTAAGGAACTGATAATAAGCACATGAAAAGGTTGCCGTATTTTTATATAGAGCACACCCAAAGAATGTAAAATTATGAAAAGAAATTAACAAGAAAGAAAATAAATAATAAGCCACATCAACACAATAGGATAGATTAAGAAAGAAGAGAAAGCACAAATACCAGGAATTTAACAAGGGACATAACTTACAAATATGGTGTAAATTCACATAATATGAAAATACTAGGAATAACATCTGATAATAAATTTTAAAACACCAAATGAAAGAGGCAATCTCCTAGAAAAAAACATATCAAAAAATTGTCAATAAATAAAAAACCTGAATAGACCAATAGCCATAAAAGACCAGTAACAAAAGTCCACATACTACCTACCTCCCCATGAATCTAATCACGTAATACCAAAGGCCACTAGGCCCACGTGGTTTTACAGGAGAGCTTTACCAAACACTCAAGGAAGAGATCGGCTCAGACAAAACTTCCCAGAGAACAGAAAAGAGGAGTACCGCTCAACCCCTCACTTAAGGACTGTACCACCCTGATAACAAAGGACGGTATGACAAAGAGAAACTGAAGCCTACATGACAAACACTGTTGCGAACTCCCCTCAAGAACAACAAAAAAACATAAGCAGAGTGCAGACAAGTTGCAGACAGAGACAATACATATGCAACATCCATATCCAACAAAGTCAACAAACAACCTAACAGAATGATGGCAAATGACAGGAGCACAGGAGCACTGAATTCACGGAGAAGTAAACTTGAAAAGCCCATACAGATGTATGAAAAGATACTTGGTCTCACTCAGTGAACTAGAAATTAAAATGCTATGGTAACATCTTATACCTATTAAAACTGGCAACAATTTAGAAGCCTAATTACAAGTGTTGGCAAGGATGTCAGGAAAGAGGAATTCCAAACAACCGTTCACCGAAGGCTCCTGCTCCGATTCTTTTTGACAGCAATCTGGAAACAGGTAGAGGTGAAGCTGCCCACCCCTGAGCAATACCATTTGAGGTGGTCTGTGGGAAAGAAAGGTTCCCGTATTTGCACAGAAAGAATATTAACCGCAGCATCACTGGGAATGGTGAAAAAAGCAGAAGCAATTTAACTGTCCTTGGTATGGAAATAAATACCACTTACACAAAAGTTTAACACACACAAAAATCAGTCTATGTACAGATACATACACATGTAGCAAAAGTACACAAATAGAATACATACCAACTTCGAGGAAATGATTACCTCTGGTGAAGGAGAAGAGGAAAAAAGGGGAATGGTATTTTAGTTACATCTGTTATGCTTTATTGTTTTTTAAAAAATGGGAGATAGGAAACAAACATGGTAAAATATTAACATCTGTTTAATCTTGTGGGTGAGTACATGAGTGTCCTAGTATTTTGTTTCCTATCTTAAAAAATAATTTAAAAAATAAAAAAACTTTACTCCCAAGGGAAAAAAGTTTTTGTATCTGAATTGTTTTATCTTTGCATTCTTAGGCTCTGCCCAGCAAACCACGTCTGGCATCTTTGATGGCAAAGTACAGTTACTAAACTCTGAGCTTCCAAGGACATCAAATAATTTTTTCTAATACAAGTTCTTAATTATACTGTGAAACTTACTAAATGACTTTTTTTTTAGGTTAAAATTACACAATCGTGGCTTAAAGATACCGTTCAGTCAAGTCAGACATTTGAGAATAGTAAGTAGTAAGCCTCTCTTCCACTCTCAGCTCAGTGCTGACAAGTCCAGAGCATCAAAGTATTAAAGAGCCGAATGTTTTCGCAGGAACTTGAATCCCATTGAGAGGGCAACTGCTACCAACTGCCCTCCTTCCCATCAAAGCCAAATAAGAAGAAAACTTGCGAACCCTTTCAGAATGCTTATGTTACATGGTAGGAACCGTACGAAGACCTTTCTATCTTCATTCTCACCAAGCTGCTTCATGATATAGCATCTTTACTGTCCCCATTTTCTAAATAAAGAAATGGAGTGAAGCAGCACAGACCTAAAGCATCAGTGACGATCCATCTGTACTAGATTTCCATAGGGCAGGAAAATTCCCACTAGGCCATGGGTTGTGAAAAAGGCACAACAGTAATGTTAAAACTATTGGCAGCTGGTCATCAGAAATAGAGCTCATAAAAATGATATCCTGCCACCAGCTGTTTCCTCTGGTTGTAAACATCATCACAAAGCCTTACAACAAATAAAACAGGGAAAGTGGCATCATATTGCAGCAGAACAAAAAGGCCATCGACTACATGTCTGATAGTGATAAAGGAACAAAAAAGGAAGAAAGTGTGAGAAGAACTGGCATCTTAATGGCACACTTGGGGCACCTGGATGGCTCAGTTGGTGCAGTGTCCAACTCTTGATTTCGGCTCAGGTCATGATCTCAGGGGCTCAGCTTGAGCCCCACTTTGACTACTTGCTGGGCATGGAGCCTGCGCTCTCTTTCTAAAAAGAAAAAAAATTTTTTGAAAAAATTTTGAAAAAAATAAATGTGCCCTAATCGTTTTACATACAGGATGTATGTAAATCAATCAAGGGTCAGCGATCACGATTTCAAGGGCTTATACTTGAGTATCTTCTTACCCATAATAAAATCAATTAAGAGAAAAGCACAACATATTTTACCCTATGAGTATATGTTATTAAAAGGGCAGAGCTGGGCACTTATAGACTGCTGAGAGCTCGGTACAAGGAAACTGAAAGAAACCATACAACAGTGGCCGTATATGGTAAAGATGTGGACGCACCGTTCTGAGAAACATTTTGCACTAGCATTTAATGAGAATGTATTTCTCATTCCTACCCATGACGCATCCTCATTCGTCATCCGGTCAACGAACCGAGGCATCCATGTCTAATTGCTGGCGTGTGGGGGGCCATTCAAAAGAGACACCCACTGTAAGTCAGGCTGGCAACATGGCTCACCTGAGCTTCTAAGCAGCAAATGTAAATAAATGCAGAGGCTGGAAAGAAGAGTTACAAGAATTTAATGCCAGCCCCCCCCCCCCCTTTTCTTTTTAACTAAATGGTGGTTCATTTTAAGAACTACCTATCAATTTTCCAAGGCTCCTATAGAGAGTAATTTCATTTACTAACAAATCAGGTCACTGTCTCATTAAGGATGTGTCACACCTCAGCTGCATCATCTAGAATATTCCCACTTTTCTAGCATGGAATTGAAAGTTTAGCTGAGAATAGTCTGTCACTCTTTAGACTCCCTGCTTTAAATAATGTGTACAAATTCATTGATTACTTACTAGTCCCAGCCACTTGCCATGAGAGAACTCTATGTACACCTCTCTAGCTAAAACTCCAAGTGGTGGGAATTGCCAGCAAGTCAACTCAAGGGGCAAAAAATGACCCAGGTTACCAAAGGCTCTGGCCCCGAGCCTCGTTCACACACTTGGGGAATACTAGTGGACTAGGTCAGGGCACCGAGTTATGCACTATCATTATCTGAAAGATCCTTTGGCCTGCCCGGGGCCCAGCAACATGAGCCCCAGGGAAAATTCAGCCTCCAAAGTGCGTGTACAGCTGGCACAAGGCAGAGGTGTGACAGCACAATTTCCATGTGGCTGGCCCGAGCTGAGGCTGATGGCTTTGACATGTTCCAGCCACCAATCCGCATCGTGGCAGAAAACCACCTAGACACCAGCATTATCATTTACTCTGGGTTTGGGGAAAGTTCTCAAAAATTTCAAAGCAGCCACAAAACTCAAAAGAGCTCCTGGAAAACTGATGCTTCAACTAAACCCAAAGTTAGGCAACACTTTCCTCCAACAGGCATGTTTGGAGAGGGGAAAGTGAAATCAAAATTTAAGCACCAGTAAATGTATTCTCTAACTGCTCTAAGAAGGAACACTTGTAATTTTAAATAACTTTGCAAACACATTCCTCCTGAGGTATACAAAATGCAGTGTAACTCTTATGACATGATAGTCCCGGTTGTTCAAGACATTTCCCATCCATTTCAATGGGAAACCGTAACTGTCCCACCTACATCTACCAGTGCACCTTACTTCTCACACCTCATGTCAAAAAGGAACCCCCACTGGGGCACTTGGGTGCCTCGGGTCAGTTAAGAATCCAACGATTTCAGCTCAGGTTATGATCTCACAGTTTGTGGGACTGAGCCGTGCATGTTGGGCTCTGCACTGACAGCACGGAGCCTGCTTGGGGTTTCTCTCTCTCACTCTGCCCCTCTCTCTCAAAAGAAATACATAAAAACTTTAAAATATACACACACAAAGGAATCCATACTTAAGAAGTGAACTCATCCTACATGCTAAGGGCAGTACTGAGCAACCAAAACGCTCTAAATATCTATGGATAAATATGTACAGTAGTCCTCTTGCATATTTGTTCCTATAAAGGAGCTCCACTCTGGGATGTGTCTTTAAAGGAGCTAATGGTGGCTCAGTCCGTGAAGTGTCCGACTTTGGCTCAGGTCATGATCTCACAGTTCATGAGTTTGAGCCCCCACGTAGGGCTCCGTGCTGACAGCGCAGAGACTGCTTCAGATCTTCTGTCTCTCTCTGTCCGTCCCTTCCCCACTCTCTCTCTAGTTCATAAATAAATAAATAAATAATAAATAAATAAATAAATAAATAAATAAATAAATAAATAAAGGAGCTAATGGTATAGCTCAGATGAACCAGCAGACATTTTCACCCTCCCAAACTCCAAAGTCAACAGTAGGAAGCTGCCAACATGACCTCTGCATTCTATAAAAGATCATTCAGAATAACTGTTTCTTGATGTAACAACGACCCCTCACATGATAACCATTTTCAATCCACACATTAGCTTGCTCGCTCTGGGAGCATCTAACGGATGGCTCTTTCAAAATGTTACCATTCGGTACAGCTACCCAGCACTTTGCCCAGCAGGCTCATTCTCATGATAACACAGGTTTCCAAAAAGTTAATAAACTCCCACGGTGTTAAAAAGTGACGCGTTGGGGCACCTGGGTGGCTCAGTCGGTTAGGCGTCCGACTTCGGCTCAGGTCATGATCTTGCGGTCCGTGAGTTCGAGCCCCGCGTCAGGCTCTGTGCTGACAGCTTAGAGCCTGGAGCCTGTTTCAGATTCTGTGTCTCCCTCTCTCTCTCTGACCCTCCCCCGTTCATGCTCTGTCTCTAGCTCAAAAATAAATAAACGTTAAAAAAATAAAAAATAAATTAAAAAAAAGTGACACGTTAATTTTATCAGTCAAATCAAGCATTCCCCCGTAAGACGCTCCTTCCGCATACGACATCTTTCCAGCTGACGTCCTGGCATTCAGCAATGCGGACACCCACACTGTTCCAGGGTGCTGGCTTCTGAGAACAGTCCACACCATCCCTCTTGGCTGGTCCGGCACGGCAGCTTCCCAGCGCCTTTCCAGCTTCGGACCTACAGTCATCTTATCCAGCCACTTTATGACCCATCATTATAATCTGTGCTTATTATCCAGACGGGCTATTCCACCCTCGGATGTAAGGGTCTAACACAACCACTACCCTATCCTGAATCAAGGAACAAGAGACAAAGATTTTGCAAACTGTCCGTCCCTACTTTATCTTCACATAAGTTTTTATTTTAGGAAAAAATGTTAATCAAAATCACTTTATATGCCCAAAGTTCAATAACTTTGTCATTCCGTCCATACATTTGAGGATCTTTTTTGTAAGGCACTGACAATAACTCCTTGCTGGCCTTGGAGGGACACACTGAGAACTCCCCAACTCCGTAAGGAGGACGGGAAGTCAAGCAAATGCTCAGAAGCTAAGGAAAAGTTTTCTGTCAGGCAGAAGGGTTCCATACACACCGTGTGGAGTTCAAAGGAGTCCAAAAAGGATGTCTATTAAAGTGGGCTTTCTGGTTTTTCAACTACCTTTCTCTGGTATCAGTATTCTTTACGTAGATACACGCTCTGCTGAAATCTCTTCAGGCCCTGCTGCTTCACACGAAGATAGCTGGGGAGAGGCACAGGTGATGAGACAGGGACTTCCACGGCAGACTGGAAAGCCTGAGGCACACGATATCTGACTTGTGGACAAGCTGGTCACCAAGAGGGATAGCTCCTGACCCAGGAGTAGTACATTCGGAGGAGGTTTTACTTTAAGAGAACCAAAAACACCAACCTTGAGGGTAAGCGGAGGTGCCCTGGAATAAAACACACAGATTGGGTTACCCAGTCCTGGAAAGTAAGCCAGACACTCGAGCTGCCAGGGAGAGGCAGGGCGCTTCTGCAGAGGCCTCACCTGCCTGTGAGTGAAAAACAACAGTCTTCACGGGTACGAGAGAAAATGCCAAACAGATTATTTTGGTTATCACGGGCCCTCTTTGAAACCTGGGTCTAATACTGCATAGACCATTTTAAAAGTCCTCATTAAGAATCTGAGGGAAGTTACTGTAAAACTATTGATTTCATTATCAGAAAGCAAAAACAGTGGAAGTGAACGTCTCCTTACTCAACTGCACCCAAATATGTAATCGGGAATAGACACGGTATTTCCTAACAAAAAATCTGTAAAGTGAAAACTTCATCACTACAGACATGTAATTCCAAACACTTCTGGTCTGAGAACAAACAAAAAACTAGGAACCCCAGATGAGGTGGAATCTAGTCAAAATAAAATTCAGCTTGAAAGCAGAAGGTGAAAAGCAAAATAACTATTGATATAACTGCAAATCGAGGAAATTAAACCATTCAGTATCAAACCAGAAAGCAGAGTAATCGCTTGCTTGTACTAAGCAAATGACACTGGAGGGGTCTCCCCCAGGACCCTCTGTGAATGACGAAGCGTTCCAGAGCTACCACCCCTTTCGATCCCAGCTCTGCACGGGTTTACATACAAGCTTCAGAATAAAAATCCACCCTCCCTGAAGTAAGTAGGGATGAAAACCAGAAAAATAGTGTAAGTTGTTTTTTGGGTTTTTTTTTTAAGGTAAATGCCTTGGGTTCCATGGCAGAGGCAGTTCACACCTTGCAGCAGTTACAAACACGCAGGACAGGAGGACAGACCCAATTCAGCAGACTGTATCATTTACTCATGACTTACAAAGCTCAGCCAGAAAAGAAACCCAAGTCACCGTTCCTCTAAGAGAGCCAACACGTGCTCCATCACTCACCCCTCCCAGCTCAGCCTCCCCTGGACTCAACTCAGGTCCCACCCCTAACGAGCACAGATATTCAACTCGGCAGCAGGAAATTTGCTGCACATGGTTGTAAGGAGGCTTCTGGACAAATCAGGACTGCAGATGTTTGTCCACTAAACCCTGGGTCTATTTCAGAGTAATCTGAGTTCAGAAACCTTTTCTTTGCCTCTTCCCCAGACTTAGGTTATAACGTTTGGACACCGAGGGCTTCTGCAGGCAGCACTGGCCCGTGTGCTCAGCCCAGATTCACGCTCCAAAAAACCAGCAAAGAGTTAAATGTTCTTTGCACTTGACTCAGTGGCTTCCCTTCACCACACACTCCCAGATCCCACCATTCTGTGAGCCACCAAGCAGCCAATCAAAGCACAGGAAGGAAATTATCCTGGCCGGCTGACAGCCCCAGAGCTCTGATGGCCATATATGGTAAAAACCACTGTCAGAGCCCTGTCAGGCCTGCGGGCCGGCTGCTGTGGACAGATCAGTGAACTGCAGCGGCAGGAGAAGCCGGCCAAGGAAATGTACAAAGGACTGGCTGCCTGCTCATCTCCAGGGGAGGAGGATGGGGAGGGGAGGGGGGAAGCCGTCATCTGCCAGGGCACACTCTGAGTCACAGCCACTCACTGTAATCAAAAATAGCCCCGGGGTACATTGTGAGGTTCCTTCTGCCAGGATTCTGTGCTCCGTTGTTAACTGGGGGTGAGCAGTGTATCCCCCCGCCATGAGCCCCTATAGCAAGACTGTGGCAAACAGTCACTGGGAGAAAATGAAAGGGCCCTTCTGTGGCACTTCATGTGGTAATGAGGCCGTACAGTGCTCGTGTGGCTGGCGGCTCGTGACATAATTTGGAAGTCATTGTTCTGCACCTGGTGCCCTTCCCCTGCATCCTCCTCCCCCCACCCCTGCCTCCCAGCCTTTCAAGGCCCATACAATCGACAGTTTTAAGGTGCTCAGGGCATCAGACAGCGTCTATTTCAGGAGGCATGAATGGGCATCCCATGACACATCAGGATACTGGCACTGAATAAAATTATTCCCTGCCCGTGACACCAAAGCTACCATGTGCCAAACGTCCACATCTGTACAAAGGGCTACTGGCGTCGCTACCCTTGTCCAAAACGGATCACTGTTATTTGTGGGAATGGAAATTGCCTGTCAGCCGTGTACAGTAAGGGGGAGACGCAGCCAATGCAAATCCAGCAGGTGCTGGCAGTGACTGGGGGTCATGGAGAAAAGCACCATCAGGAGACTGGCGTCCCTTTGGAACTAGCCCGTGAAAGAAGGCACTTATCAGCACTGTGCCTGGCGCTTAAAGGACACCCTCAGTAATGTGAAGTGCTGCGAGATCTCCTCGCTGTGGCCGTGTCCTCGAGGCACGGTACAGACCCAGTATTTTCCAAACCCTAAGACAATTCTCTGAACTGACAGAACCAAAGCCCTGACGAGCAAGCGTTTTGTTATTAAGCCTTCTAACCCCAGAGAAAGAATGCAAAGGATTAAGTATCAATTAGACCACAGTTTCTATATCAAAACAAAAACAAAAACAAAAAAATCTTTCGCACTCAGTGGGGGAAAATGTTCATCAAAAATATACATGATATACATGTACCAATCAAATAAAGACTCAGAGACCCAGGTTCTAATCCACAAAAGACCCCACAGCTCTGGGCAATCACTCAATCTGAGTTTTGATTTCCGCAACTGCAGAACACAGGGATGAAAGCCACCCTAACCAGTGCAAAAACTAAGACACCATGTACGAAGGGGACCCTCCAAGCACATTCTGATGTCACACCCGAGTCTCATTTTTATGAATATGACATGACGTCACTGCCTTCTCCTGAGGAAGAAACAGGAACGATGCTGTGTTGATCCAGTTATGACAATCCTAAAATGGAGAACGGTGCTGCTTATTTTCTGGTTCTTGTCCATATGATGATTAAGGAAAACACCAATTTTGCACTATTTACACTGGAAGTGACAGACAAAAAGAATGAAAGAATTGGTGTTTCTGCCAAAAAGCTACCTGTCACCTCCTCTTAATCCCTCTGATGGAACATCCCATTTCACCAGTTTCACCAAACACCCACCTCCACTCCCCAAGATCCAGGAATCTGAGGGAGAATGTGGCTCCCACCTCATTCTCTGTCCTTTTGGGAACAGAGCACCTCTTCAAACTCATCAGTTTAGCGAATTGGCTGGGCTCCTCTTCTGTTTCATCCCTGGTTCCTACACACAGGAGAAACCTGAATTCCAGTAGAACCTTCTCTGTGATGTCTTCCTTGATTTAGGAGCCTCAGCTGGAACTCATCTCTCATCACTGTGTCAGACAACTTTATGGGCACACAAAGCTCCCCACTGGAGAGATCAAGGTCAACCATTACCAAAGCTTTTTAAGAGCAAGAGCCCAGCAAAGGTCCTGGCGTTGAGCAGGTACTCAAACGTCTAAGGACTGAGTATGAATAGGTGGACGAATAAATAAGATTTTTTTAAGGTATTGCTTTAAAGAGACTCTTAAAAACTGAAAACAAACTGAGGGTTGATGGGGGTGGGAGGGAGGGGAGGGTGGGTGATAGGTATTGAGGAGGGCATCTGTTGGGATGAGCACTGGGTGTTGTATGGAAACCAATTTGACAATAAATTTCATATGTAAAAAAAATAATAATAAAATAAACATTTTTAAAAAATAAATAAAAAGAGCCTTTAAAAAAGCAAAAAAAAAAAAGGTACTGCTTTAGACTTCACTCAAGCTTAAAGAACAATGAACTCTTCATATATGTTCTGATAGTATTACTGGTAATACTTTTAGAAATAACCTTTACCTATAATAAGTTCATTGTAAAATATTTTGAAAAAATACAGGTAATTATAAAGTAAAAAATAAAAATCACCTTCAGTCCCACCATCAATGTTAACATTCCTGACTCTTCCCCAAAACCAATAACATAATTTGAAGTTACACACAGGACAGTGACTATGACGTTCCAACACATTTTTTAGGTTATATGATAATATCGTGGAACACAGGATAACCAAATCTTGCCATATAATTTTCTCGACACTGTACAGAATCCCTCAATTATTCATTTAAGATTTATTTAAGAATGTTATATACCTGAATCTATCTACGTATCTACATAAATATGTGGAAAGAGTGCCTAAAACTACCAAAAGGCCTTTTAGGTCGCTACTAGTAACTCATTTATTCACACATTGTGTGACCTAACATTATGAGTCAAGTGCTCCGCTGTATTTGAAGAATACATGTATTAGTTATCAACCACTGCTTAGTAAGTTACCCTGAAACCTACCTATTTAATTTTTTTTTTTTCAACGCTTTTTATTTATTTTTGGGACAGAGAGAGACAGAGCATGAACGGGGGAGGGGCAGAGAGAGAGGGAGACACAGAATCGGAAACAGGCTCCAGGCTCCGAGTCAGCCCGGAGCCTGACGCGGGGCTCGAACTCACGGACCGCGAGATCGTGACCTGGCTGAAGTCGGACGCTTAACCGACTGCGCCACCCAGGCGCCCCTGAAACCTACCTATTTAAAACAGTCAACATTTATTCTCTCATAGTTTGAGGGTTAGGAGTCCCAAAGCACCTTATTTGAGTGGTTCTGGTTCAGAGTTCTCATGAGTCAGTATGTCAGTCAGGGCTGCACGATCCACTTCCAAGACCACTCACTCACATGGTTGGTCAGCTGGTGTGGACTACGGGTAGGAGGTCCCATGACCCCTCCAGAGAACTGTTGAAGTGTCCTCGAGACATGGTGCTTCCCAAAGGGACAAAGTGGAAGCCAGTAAGTTTTCATGACCTAGTCTCAGAAGTCACATGCCATCAATTCTACCATATCCCAGTGGTTACACGTTCAGCCCTATTTACTGTGTGTGTGTGGGGGGGGGGGGGTGGAGTTGGGGGGGGCCACAGGACACCACGAATACGAGGGCAGAATGACTGGAGGACATCCTGTAGGTCCACCACAATGGATTAAGGCCAGATTCTGGAGAACCTCTACCAAGGGCTACTGTACAAACAGCCATCCAGTTTGCATCCTCCATCCAAGTGACTGTCAAAGAGATCAAGAGGCTGTAATTATAATCATCCTCCCCTTATCTGTGAGGTGGCTAAGAAAATAATTCTAGTACAATGTGACGGTGCAGGCTGTGGTACTAGTGGCACAGACAAGCAGCTAAGGGAACCCAGAGGAGATCTTCCCCTGACTCTGAGTCAGAGAGAACACTTGAGTTGCATACTAGACAGTGAGAAGAGGTACTTAGGATACTGACCGAAATGAATCAAGATTTCTTCCTCAATCGTTATGAAAGAAAAACACTCTAAAGCAACCCTTGTCAACCCAGGCTCTGTGAGAAAATTAAGTCCTGATGCTCTAAGGCAACACGTGTATGTGACGAATTAATTTCTCTCGTATGCATCTAGAAGGCATAGCATGTCCCATCCTTGAGAGAACCAAGAAAATATTACTGAAATTATTTTCTGTTGGACTGAATTCTTTCACACAACCCTAGTTGATAAAGACTACAAAAGGAGTTGAAAAGATAGCTCAGAGACATAAATAAAGCAATGTCGCAAATATCCCCACACACAGTTCCTACAACAAATGGGAGAAACATCACTGTGTGTAAGAAGGTACCGCACAGCTATTCCAGAGAACCAGGAGAGGAGACAGTGACCCAAAAGGTTAACAGAGGCCTGGCCCCACACCCAGCCCACCATGGCCCAGAGCTCAACTTCCTTAGAGGCAATTACCGGAAGGATGAAATTAGCCACCACCCCAAAAACCTCAAGTCGGAAGGGTCCAGGGAGGAAGGGAGAAAGCAATTAGGGGAGATAGGAGCCCTCCAATTTGCATCCTCCACTTAAGTGAACGTTAAGAGATCAAGAGCATATTAGTCTAACAGCTCCCCCCCCACCCTTGTTTTAAGTCAGGATTTAGATTCACTGTGATCTGAAGTTTCAGTGTGTAGGTGCACGCACACACATGTACCGTCCCACAAACACCGGTGTTTTGAGCCACCACAGCTCACGACAGGGATGGGAATGCCCCATCCCGCATCACCAGTGCGGCTGCCCCACAACAGCAGAGGCTTGTTCATGCCCACGTGATACAGCACACGGGGAGCTGAAACCTGTATGCTCTTGATACAAGGCAGCTTGTGTAACCGAGCGGGGGGGGGGGGGGGGGCATCCCTACGGTCAAAACCACAAAGCCAACTTCTGTTCTGCAAGACTGCTATTATTCATCCTCTGAAAGACCAAATCCTAAGAAAATGTATTAAGCCACACCTTGCAAGTCATGACAGCACGGCATGCCACAGCTTGAGAGGAACATTACAAAAGAGATCCTGAACCATGCGTGCTAATCGAAATCACTCCACCTCAGGGCTGAGTACTTTCTGTAGTCCTCTAGCAGTGACCTCCTACGATCCCACTCTCCCTAATACAACCTTCTTAACAAAAACATCAGAAACTATACACTTAAAATAAATCTACATTCATTCCTAAGTTTGCCTCTTGCTATGTATGTGTTTTACTGTCTTTGTCTCCGCTACTCTTTCCATTTTAAGTCCCGCAAGACAGAGATCAGGATTTTCCCAGAATCTAACCACAAGCCTCACGAAGTAGCAATAATAAGCCCTATTTACTGCTGACACTAACCAGCTTTGAAGAGAAATTCATGGAAGGCCGTGTTTTTTAACAGGAGCCTTCCTGAAAGAGTCACAATACATCTGAAGATCGATACGTGCATATTCAATATTAACATGCACAGAAAGCCCCAAAGCATCACCAAAACCAACCTGCCTGTCTATAGTCAGAAAGAAGGGGAGGGATGGACATTACTAGAAGTCTCTGAGATGGTCATTAAAAACCATGCCCGTCTCCTACAGTTCACGTTTAGAGTTAATTCCAGACTATCAGCACGCACTGGAGCCCAGCACACACCCAGAGCATCGCTGCCTGCAATCTTGATTTCGGGTATCATTTTGTATTATATGTGAGAATTTGGTTTTTCTTTGCTTTAAACAAAAGCAGCACCTCGTTATAAAACTATCTCAAAGTTGTCAAGACACTGAAACTGCAGGAAGGACAGTGACATATCCGTGTCCCAGTATAAGTCTGCGGTAGAGCCGGGACTGAACCACCCGGCTCCCCAGTTCCGAGACCCGCGCTCTACCTCTATGCCACAGCGACTCTAAGGGCTAAATACAGACACTTTAGGACACAAAAATCCCACATGGTACATGTGAACCCATCGATTACAAAAGTCAGTAACTCCCAAGTACTGACCTCATTTCCAATGGCCAGGCTGTCACCTCCTCCAAAACAAATTAATCTTTGAGGAGCAGAGCCACCCAGACCGTATATTTGTCTGGGAAAAAGACCCTTGAGGCTCCTCCAAAAACTAACACTTCTTCCAAACACGGTAACTTATTCTATCTTAATTCCTACAAAACTGGGAAAGGAACAAAATACCAATGCAAGTGAAAACCAAATCCTAAGATCTAGTTAGCTTAGGAACCACAGGCAGGTCTCCCTTAAGTGGTATTAATGAAGCTCAAAGTTTCCCATGGTTTGTACAAGTAAAGATGGATTCACAGAGCCTTTTGTGGGTGAACTTGAAGAGAACTGTCTCAACTCGGACAAAGATTAGCTATTCAAAAGTTATTTCGGGCTTCTCAATTAGCTTCTTCCATTTCTTTGAAGGAAAAAAAACAACCCAAACATATCCCTCAGTCTATAAAAGGGGGAATAAAAACGCAAACTCCCAAACAGATGGCGGTGGTCTGGTACTGCTGGATCTCGGCTGACAAGCTGAGGTGTCCTCTCATCTGGCCACTGTCAAACCCGCCACACGCGACTGACCATAAATTCAAACTCCCACTCTAGAATCAGGTAAACAGTTATAATACTGTAATGTATTATTTGCCACAAAACAGCCATTTTCTCCACAGAAAGAAAAGTATTCAAGTAGAAAATTAAATTTCAACTTAATGAAAAGATTCTCCTTTAAAATATAATCACCAGCTCTGCCAATAAGGAAGGTACATTTGGAAAACACTTAACAAATTTGTTTCCAAAACGCATCCCTCTCCTATTTCTGTAGTGAGATGGTCCCATTGTGGACTATCGCATCAATCGGGCCACTGAAGTAAAAATCAGGTGTTAAAATGAGTCAGTCATGAGCATCTGAGAGAAAATAAAGTACAGGAGAATTGGAAATTTTCCCAGTGAGAGTTTTCCCAATGAGAAAACACCAAAATGTAATGGGAAATGATACTTTGACAGCAATTCACTTTACTGTAACCACTTTCAGAATCACACGGTCCATTATGAGATGTACCCCTAATATGCATGGCTGAGAGTCAGGGGGACCCAATGTTCTCAGCAGAGTGGAAACAGCTGTAACATGACCCAACACCTGCGTCCTCACCAGTACTGAGCCCTTATCACTAGAGCTCAGGACTCATCAAACTTATTTTCCTCCTAGAAGCCAACTACAAAATGATGCTTTGCAAGCTCTCTCTCTCTCTCTCTCAGCACCCCCCCCCTCCTTATCTGCAATGCTGTGATTTCCTGTTAAAGTAGTACTGAGTTTCATCTATAATATTCAAGAACAGTCAGAAATTCCCAAATCTCCTACCTCCTCCCCATATGGGAGAAGGCTCTCTGGAAGGAGAAAGTCAGGAGACCGGGAAGTGGGGTAAGGTTGAAGGTCACACGTAACAGCTTTCAGTAAAGACCCTTTATTTCTACCACTTATTTGCACTGCTTAGATTCTATGCTAAAACTCAGTCTTGTCCAGACTTGAAACCTGCACTGTTTGGGGACATTTTCTTAAGCTCTCATTCCACTTATCATTCAAAACACCAAAAAGTCTCAAAACTGATCACTCACTACACCTGAGGAGGAGGAGGAGGAGGAGGAGGAAGAGGAGGAGGAGGAGGAAGAGGAGGAGGAGGAGGAAGATTAACTTACAAATTTCTGCTCCTCTTAAAAACTGCACTTTTGAGAAAAACTCCCGCGAGAAGAGGATTATTAACAAAATCATAAGATGCCTGTGCCTGCCCATGCTCACAGCATCATTATAATCTCTTATCCACAGCAGCCACACCCAGAACAGAGTTCACCATTCTGTTTAATGATTCTCTGTTAGAAAAAACTGATGGGATCAGTAAAGTGTGTGGAACTGAGTGTCAATTACATCGGAGCCTAATGGTCTCCGCAAGCACACAAGTCTTAGTGAACTATCAATCCCCAAAGTCAATCTATGACAGAATAAATCGAGATTACCAGAGGGTGTCTCAGAGAATGGAAAGTCAGATTACTTACCTTGTGCAGAGGGAGCACAAGGAACGCCCCGCCCCCACTCGCTTCTATGATTATGGCAACAAATCGGGGATTGACAGCGCAAAAGGAACTATCCCAGGTCACTCGAGAAACCCGGATGTCATCGTAACACTGGTCATTTTTCACCGCTTGTCCAAATACATGCCGAAACTTGCTCTGTCGTACCACTCGCCTCATTGTGTCTGTAGAAGAGCAAAAATTATGTTAAAATCATGCACCTACCTGAAAGCTTTATTTTTACAAATGAGAAACTCCGAGAAAAAAAAAAAGCGAACAAAAGAAAGGAAGAAAGAAATCAGAATGATACGGCATTTTGTCTGCTCTCCTAAGAAGTAGCCAAATGGCAAATACAAATTTCCTTCAGCAGCACATACCCAGAGAAAACTGCAAAATGCGTCAGGGAAAGAACTACAAAGAAATGAAAAATTCCTAATTCAAGATCCAGAAACAGCTCATCAGTTTTAATTTCAGGACAAAGATCAAGGCAAAGAACGAAGGAAAATTAGCCTTTCAGGGTTGGGTGGGAATTGAAAGATAATTCACTCCAACCCTCCCCATTTATAGAAAAGGAAACTCCAGAGTGAATTTACGTGGTGAATTTGAAGCTAAAGAAAAACCTCCAAAAGTTATGACGCTGTGGCTTTTTCCTCAGTCTGCCAAGGTAATTTTTCAGATTTTGAGCATTTTCCCCAGACATCAGCACTCCGCTGAGAACCGTGCCTGCTTACGAGTGTTTCCACAAGACCAGCTATGTGTGGTGGCAAATTCAAGAGACGTAAGCAACCATCCTGGTCTTCAAGAGCCTTCCAATGTAGGAATAATAATCAGAGCAACTTACAACAGAACTCCTGGTGCCAAGTGCCAACAGGACTGTGACTAACACAGCAGACGGGTCAAAAGCCAGGTCTTAGAAAAGAGAAGCAAAGATTTAAATATAAAGTAGTGTAATGAAAGTGCTATTTAGGATGGCAGTAGCATATCAGACGAGGAGAAGCTACAGGCAGTAAACCAGGCCTGAGAAAGATCTGAGACGATCATGGCAGTAGGAGTCAGAGGAAAAGAATAATTCAGGGAGGGGAAACGAAACCAGGTTGGGTTTTCACGTCATTTCACCATAGCCATTTCACCACAGCCATTTCCCAAGTAACCAGGGGACCTGGGAAAGGGGAAGTGACACTGAGCTGGTGTTTCTGGGCTTCCTCAAGGGTCACTTGGGACTCCAAATTCCATCAGGTGTCCCAGAGACATGTGCACTGAAAGCTGCTTTATCAACAGGCCTCACCTGATCAAAGTTTCCTAGACTGCACCCAATATAATTTTCCTGTCTTGCTAATGCAAGACATTCTGTTCCTATTGGCTAGGATAGAAGGAGCCTGGAGAAAACATAAGAGGAAATGGAACATGGTCAAACCTGACAAGTCAGCTGAAAACCAGTACTCCTGACTGCTATGCACAGAGGAAGGTTAACACCTGTCCACTCGTGCCAAATGGGACACATGGTGGGCTGTTGCTAATTCCTTCCCTCTGACGACTCCCTTCCTCATGGCTCTGGGCCCACTGCTAAATGCAGAGGGAGATCATTTATATTTGCCAGAGACTCCTTCTACCCTTCCAAGGCATGTGCAAAAGTGGACTCTTTCCAAGCCTAGGGCATGTGGCTGGGCTGAGGCAACAAACGCTTGGCAGGCAGCTGAGCACCCGTGTTCCTCAGCCCAGCTGTTGTCAGACCTTTCCAGCTGACGACCAGGACCATATATTTAGAGTATTTGGTAGAGGAGATGGCAACTTATTCGCTTCCACTTGGCCAGAGTCTGTCATTTGTGAAACAGTATGAGTAGTTCTCAAGCATGAATAGATAAGACAGCTTCTATGAGGTGGTGAAAACCACAAGAAAATCACATCCATACAAAAGTCAAGGTACAGCCAGCTGGTCTCAGGATCCACTTCCCTATACAACCATCTGTATAAGTTAGCAAAAGCTGGAATCTTCCCCACTATCTTCCAGCAAGTGTTTCGAAAGTAAGTTTACAGAAAAGAAAGGACTGTACCGTTACCATAAGTCAAAGAGGTATCGTTCATATACATATAAAGTTTTTACAAATTCAGAACCTGAAAACCCCAACAGAAAATTTACAAAGGACATGAAGAGGTAATTTACAAAAGAAATACAAACTGCATTTATCTCCACTCCTTCCTGAAATCCTAATAAAATGCTGTAAAGGAATAAAAGTAGGGGGGCGCCTGGGTGGCGCAGTCGGTTAAGCGTCCGACTTCAGCCAGGTCACGATCTCGCGGTCCGTGAGTTCGAGCCCCGCGTCGGGCTCTGGGCTGATGGCTCAGAGCCTGGAGCCTGTTTCCGATTCTGTGTCTCCCTCTCTCTCTGCCCCTCCCCTGTTCATGCTCTGTCTCTCTCTGTCCCAAAAATAAATAAAAAACGTTGAAAAAAAAAATCTAAAAAAAAAGGAATAAAAGTAGGTATAAACACCAAAGGCAAGAAAAAGGACACTGGAAAGCCTACAAAAAAGCAAACGTGGAGGCACCTGGCTGGCTCATTCGGTGGAGCGTGCGACTCTTGATCTCAGGGTTGTGAAAATTCAAGCCCCGTGGTGGGTATAGAGATTACCTAAAAAAAATAAATCTTAGGGCGCCTGGGGGGCTCAGTTGGTTAAGCGTCCGACTTCGGCTCAGGTCATGATCTTGTGATCTGTGAGTTCGAGCCCCGCGTCGGGCTCTGTGCTGACAGCTCAGAGCCTGGAGCCTGCTTCCTATTCTGTCTCCTTCTCTCTCTGCCCCTCCCCCGCTTGTGCTCTCTTTCTGCCAGAAAAATAAATAAACGTTAAAAATTATTTTTTTAACGTTCATTTATTTATTTTGAGAGAGAGAGCATGTGTATGGGGGGAGGAGCAGAGAGAGAGGGAGAGAGAGAATCCCAAGCAGGCTCTACGATGTCAGCACAGAGCCTGACACAGCGCTCAGTCCCATGAACCATGAGACCATGACCTGAGCTGAAATCAGCAGTCAGACACTTAACCCACTGAGCCACCCAGGAGCCCCTAAAAAAAAAAAAAAAAAAAAAAATGTGACAGTGAAATCTAGGAAGACAGAAAGCTATCATGCATGTGTAACGGACTTAAGCATGAATGTTCTCTACTCAGCTGAGTGCCTCAGCGGGAGAATCTCACCAAAACGATGCCCGCCAAGGCCCACTGTGAAAACGCAGAGCACTCAGAAGAAAACTTGTACGCCTCTAAAGATAGGGATGTGGGATACGGCTGTGGAAAAAGTTGACTGAAAGTCTAAAATTAAGAGCAGCTAGACACCCTCCTCCAGCGCTGCACTACCAGGGGACTGCCCCACACCAGCCTCGGCAGAAGCCAGGCTGCGGGCCCTGGACACGACAACGCCCAGCACAGGTGTGAGCACAGGTGTGAGCGGTACGACCGACAACCTGGTTCTGTGGAGTGGAGCCTCCAGCCCTTGTTGGCCCAGACGCCACCCACTCTGCTCTGCAGGAGACCAAATCTAACCTCCCTCCGTGAGTTCCACCACTCAACCAGCCCCGCCACCCACACAAGGCATCAGGTCAGCTTTTTGTGCCTCCTTTGAAATGTGAATGGACGTTTGAGGCCTTCCTCAAGGCCTTTAACTTAAAAAAGAGAGACCCATTTTTCGTCTTTACTCAAATCCACATGAAGTCAGAACGGAGCAGAGCGCTGGCTACATAGCAGAGCAGCGAGAAAAGACCGCGCTTCACGGCACAGTGCTGACTGAGCCCCGCACGTTCAAGTGGAACTTGAAGGGTAGTGTGCACCCATTCACATCCAAGGTCGGACCTGATCTGGGCTCAGCTGTCCACATGTGGCACAGCTGCTTTTGCTGCACACAACAGAGGAAAGCAATTACGACGGCAGGCCCCAGAGTCAGACAGCCTTGTGAGTGAGAAGCACAGCTGTACCATTTACTTTCTGGCCCAGGTTCAGTAGGGCAAGTCACTGAATCTCCTTAGGTGTCAGATTCTCTATGTGAAAATGGGTATGAGATACATAAAACTGAAGTTATTACTAAATGAGCACTTGGTGTTGGGATTGTAGCAGAAGATTAACACGTTAAAGCACCTCGTATGGTTAGAGACACCTAACTAATTATGCAATAAATGTCAGCTATTGTTATCATCCTAGAACTTGACATAAAGTAATTTAGATTAAGATCCCAGTTTTCCCACTTACTAGCAAATTACAAATTACTTAATTTGCCTTTCTGAGCTTCAGCTTCCTCTTCTATACAACGAAGGAATTGGTACTTGTAAGAGTTAAAAACAACATCTGACAAACCCAGGTCCAGATAGATGATTTCACCGCCAAAGCCTATCAAACATCTAAAGAATTAACACCAATTCTTCACAAATTCTTCCAAATAACAGAAGAGGAGGAAACACTTCCAAACTAATTTTAAGAGGCCGGTATTACTCTAATACCAAAATCAAAGACATCACAAGAAAACTACACCAATATGTCTTATGAATAGAGACACAAAAATCCTCACCAAAATACTAGCAAACCAAATCTAGCAACCTATAAAAAGGATTATACACCATGACCAAGTGGGACTTGTCCCAGGAGTGCACAGTCAGGTCAACATCTGAAAATCAATTAGGGTAACATATCAATCGAATAAAAACAAAACTTGTACAATCATCTCACGCAGATAAAGTACCTGACAAAATCCAACACTTTCATGATAAAAACACTCAAGAAACTAGGAATACAAGGAAACTTCCTCAAACTGATTAAAACAAAACAGAAATCCCACAGCTAGCACAATCCTCAATGATGAAAGAGGCTTTCTCTCTTGATCTCCAAGATCGAGAAGCAGATAAGGATGTCTGCTCTTGCCATTTTTATTCAGCAATGTGCTACAGGTTCTAGCCAGGGCAATTAGACAAGAAAAAGAAAGAAAAGGCATTCAAACTGAAAAGGAAGAAGTCAAACTATCTCTGAACATAGATGACATGATCTTACAACCCTAAGAAATCCACTAAAAAATTATGAGAATTAATAAGTTCAGCAAGGTTGCAGGATAAGAGATCAATACACAAAAATCAATTGTATTTCTATATAACTCTTTTCTTTTTAATTTTTTTTTTTTACATTTATTTATTTTTGAGACAGAGAGAGACAGAGCATGAACGGGGGAGGGTCAGAGAGAGAGGGAGACACAGAATCTGAAACAGGCTCCAGGCTCCCAGCTGTCAGCACAGAGCCCGACGCGGGGCTTGAACTCACAGACCGCGAGATCATGACTTGAGCCAAAGTTGGCCGCTTAACCGACTGAGCCACCCAGGCGCCCCTATATAACTCTTGATAAACCATCTGAAAATGAAATTAAGAACACAATTCCATTCACAGTAGTATCAGAAAGAATACAAAACTTGGGAATAAACCCAACCAAGAAGGTGAAAGAAAGACTTGTACACTGAAAACTACAAGAAGACACTGCTGAAAGAAATTAAAGAAGACCACAATTAAATGGAAAGATATCCAGTGTTGATGGATCAGAAGGCTTAACATTAAGATAGCAATATTCCGGGGCACCTGGCTGGCTCAACTGGTAGAGCATGTGACACTGGATCTCAGGGTCATTATTTCAAGCCCCACAGTGGGTATGGAGCATCCTTAAAAAAAAAAAAAAAAAGACAGCAATACTCCCCAAGCTGATCTACAAGTTTACAGCAATCCCTTTCAGAATCTTAGCTGACTTCATAGAAATTAATAAACAGATTCCAAAATTCATATGGAACTGCAAAGGAAACCCCCCAAAAACAAAACCACCTTGAAAAAGAAGAATGAAATTAGGAAGATCGATATTTTTTTATTGCAAAACTTACTACAAAGTAATGAAAATCAAGACAAGGATGAACATGCAGATCAATGGAACAAAATTCAAAGTCTAGAAATACATTCATACATCTTTGGTCAAATGATTTTCAACGAGTGCCAAAACCATTCAATGGGGGAAAAATTGCCTTAACAAAAGGTGCTGGGACCACTGGATAGCCACATACAAAAGAAGCCTGACCCTAACCCACACTATATAAAATAACTAACTCAAAATGGGTAAAGATATAACCCATAAGAGAATTAAAACTATGAAACTCTTAGAAAGAAACATAGAAGTAAATCTTCATGACCTTGGATCTGACAAGGGATTCTTAGACATGACACCACCAAAAGTACAAGCAACAAAATAAAAAGTAGATAAACTGGATCTTATCAAAATTAAAAACCTTTGGCTTCAAAAGATACCATCAAGAAAGGAAAGAAACAACCCATCAGAATGGGAGATTTTTGCAAATCATGTATCTGATAAGGCCTCTGTATCTAGAATATATAAAGAATTCTTACAATTCAGTAAGACACACAATCCAATTTAAAAGGGGGCAAATAACTTGAATAGATATTTTTCCAAAGAAGGTACACAAATGTCCAATAAGCACATGAAAAGATGCTGGACATCATTAGTCACTGCGGAAACGTAAATCAAAACCACATCATGCCCACTAAGATGGCTAGAATCAAAAAGTCAGAGAATAACTTGACAAGGATGAAGTGTTGATGTTGACAAGGATGCAGAGAAGTCAGAACACTCATACCCTGCTAGCAGGAATATGAGATGGTGCTGTTGTTCTGGAAAGCAGTCTGGCAGTTCTTGAAATGATTAAACAGTGACCATATGACCCAGAAATCCACTCCTAGAAATACACCCCAAAGAATTAAAAAGAAGTATTCAAACAAATATTTGTACATGAATGTTCTTAGCAGCTTATTTCACAACAGCCAAAGGGTGGAAACCACCCACTGGTTGCATATCCATCAGACGAATGGGAAAACAAAATGTGATATACTCATACAGTGAAATATTATTTGGCAATAAAAAGGAATGAAGTAGTAATACATGCTACAACTTGGATGAACCTTGAAAATATTATGCTGAGTAAAAAAGGCCAATCATAAAAGTCTACATATTATGATTCCATTCACATGAAAGTCCAGAATAGGCAAATTTACAGCTATAGAAAGTAAATCAGTGGTTGCTGGGGAATGGGGGGGGGGGGGGCTGACAACAGGAGAATAAAAGGTTACAGTTAACAAGTACAGGGTTTCATTCTGAGGCGATGAAAATGTTCTAAAATTGACTGTGGTGATAGTTGCACATATTTGTAAATATGTTTACTAAAAACCATTGAGCTGTATGCTCTAAATGGGTGAACTGTATGGTATGTGAATTACAGGTGACCCCTGAACAACATGGGTTCAAACTGCACAGGTCCACTTGCAGATGTTTTTCAATAAACACTGTACCGGACCGTAAATGTATTTTCTCTTCCTTAAATTTTTCTTAACACTTTCTTTTCTCTAGCTTACTCTATTATAAGAATACAGTATATGATACATGTAATACAAAATATGTGCTAATCCGCTGTATATGTTATCGGTACAGCTCTCAGTCAACAGTAGGCTGTTAGTAAAGTTTTGGGGGAGTCAAAAGTCATGTACAGATTTTTAAGTTTATTTATTGGGGGGGGAGAGAAGATATGAGTGGGGGAGGGGTAGAGGGAAAGGGAAAGAGAGAATCCGAAGCAGGCTCACAGAGCCCGATGCAGGGCTCGATCTCACGAACTGTGAGATCATGACCTGAGCTGAAATCAAGAGTCGGACGCTTAACAGACTGAGCCACCTGGATGCCCCGAAAGTTACTGTGAGTTCTGACTGCACAGGGGGTCAGTTTCCCTAACCTCCATGTTGTTCAAGGGTCAACAGTATATTTCAACAAACCGGTTTTTTAAAATGTCTGCAAAGTACCTAGTACAGAATCTGAAGCATAGTAAGCACTATCCAATGAATGTCAGCAATTATTATTTAAGAGCTCCCTAATAGGTTTCTCTACCTGAAGAGAAAAGATCCAAATCAATTCCCTACTGATTATGGGCCAAGAGTATAATTTTCACATAAGAGAACTAGCATCAGTTATCAAGGACCCTTCACAAAATTTATGTTCTCCTACCTCAGCATGGTATTTACTACACTTCAATTTTCCCCTTAAAGGAAAAAATATGATCTATCTCAAATAGAAAAACCCTCCTCTCAAGAGAAGCTGCTTGCATTATGAAATGGCATTAGTGTTTGACTGCTCTTGTTTTTTTTTTTTTTTTACGTGCTCAGCCATAAATTTCCAAATTGAAATGTATCATCCAATCTTAGTTCTTTTATTAAATAATCTTGTCCCAAATTATAGAACTGAAGTGTCCCCCAATACTAAGATACTTTATAAAGAAATCTAGGGGCGCCTGGGTGGCGCAGTCGGTTAAGCATCCGACTTCAGCCAGGTCACGATCTCGCGGTCCGTGAGTTCGAGCCCCGCGTCAGGCTCTGGGCTGATGGCTCGGAGCCTGGAGCCTGTTTCCGATTCTGTGTCTCCCTCTCTCTCTGCCCCTCCCCCGTTCATGCTCTGTCTCTCTCTGTCCCAAAAATAGATAAAAAACGTTAAAAAAAAAAAAAAAGAAATCTAATGCTCAATTATAGTAAAAAGAGTAAATGAAAAATCCTGAACTAATACAACAGACACAAAGTCCGAAGAAATACTAGGTATAATTTTAAATGTCTTGTCAGAGTTGGCCCCTGGAGATGTCACCTGTTCATTAGGTCTCTCGAGTACAAATTCTTAAAAATCCGTAGGGCTCTTTCTTTGCAATTGTAGGACTGTCACAGCAGTGGAGAAGATGTAGCAATAACTCATTCATTAAGCAAATCAAAGAATTGTTCACAAATTTCAAAATAAATTGACTTTAGATGTGAGAAAAAGCAACGTGGTTTTTAATTTCCACGAAGTGTAAAATTACAAACCTTATCTAAGGCTTTATAATATGAAAGTTTATCATTCTACCCATATTTCTAATAAGACTGGGACTATCCTAAGATGGTTTTCATTATAAAAAAAAACTGAGGTCCTTGAAAGATAATGTGAGAACAGGCTGAGAGCATAGGCTCAACTATGAAATGTCCTCTCTGGGGTTTAGCTGAAACTCTACTTTAGAAACATGGGCAGTCATCTCCTCTGCCCAAATCCCCAGATAATACTGAACGCCAGAAAAAAGGATTAAGAGTTAGGTCTTGACTGTCCAGAGACTATCATAATAAATTTATTTTTTTAAAGTTCTTTACCTTTTCTGTGGTCGCCATGCTGTAAATTACAGCCCCAAGACTTATGTATCTGAACAAAGTCTGTTACCTTTTGATCGCCTTCACACATTTCATCCACCTCACTCCCCCCACTTCTGGCAATCACTGTTCTGTTTCTATGAGTTCTGCTTTGGCTTTTTTAAAAAACGTAAGTGATATCATGCAGTACTTGTCTTTGTCTGACTGATTTCACTTAGCATAATGCCCTCTAGATCCATCCATGTTGCCACAGATGGTATAATTTCCTTCTTTTTTATGGCTGAATAATATTCTAACATATGTATTCTATATACATACATATACATTTATATCTATACGTATGCAATACATACACACGTACCACATTTTCTTTATCGATTCATCTGTTGATTGCACACTTAGATTGTTTCCAAATCTTGGCTATTGTAAATAATGCTACAGTGAACGTGGGAGTGCATATATACCTTTTCAAGATAAAGATTTCATTTCCTTTGGATAAATACCCAGGAGTGGAATTGCCAGGCCATAAGGTAATTCTACTTTTAATTTTTTGAGGAACCTCCGTAATGGATGCACAGATTTACATTCCATTTTCTTTCCATAATGGCTGCACAAATTTATATTTCCACAAAGATTTCTAAACAGTAGATAATATACTTCTGTTTTCGCTTCAAATAAAAATCTAAAAGCTGACTACTGACATTCACAATGCCTAACAGTTCATCTACGGAAACAAAAAAACAATTAAAATTTTCTTCACATGTTGGGTGATCATCTTAACCAAGAACAAGCTGTTAAAAATAAGGTCTATCTCTATGGGTTAAGGACTTATTTTATTTTTTAAAGATTTTATTTTTACGTAATCTCTATACCCAATGTGGGGTGTGAACTCACAATTCCAAGATCAAGAGTCACATGCTCTACCAAATGAGCCAGCCAGGCACCCCAGATAAGTTGTCAGAGGAAAGTTTGCTAAAAATCACTCTCAGAATAAAACTTCGATCTTACGGTCAGTTGATAATCCCCAACCTCGAGGAGAGTGTAAGAAGTCTTATGGTGCTGCCAGGTTATACATAGAAAATTTATTTCATAGGTCATACAAGAAATGTGTTGGATGTGAGGAGGAAAAAATGTAGACAAGACAGGGTGTTTATACTGTAATGGTACCAAATAAAATACACTCAAAACACCTGAATAAATGTTACTACATTTTCTCTATTCTCTGTCTACTTCCATCAATCTCATAAAAAAATGACCACAATTTTGACATTTTCCTGTTTATTGAGAAGTTATCTGTTTAAAGATTCCAGCAGATGTATTTCTACGGTTCATATAAAAGGAAACACATCCTGCTAGGAACACATACAGGAAAACCCCTACTAGTAGCAAAATCCTGCCCAGCACATTTGCTGAGACTGTTCCAGAGCATCAATTACTCAAGGGCTCACAAAATGTTCCCTAGCCAGCAGCAACCACAGGAAGACTCCAGAATGTCCCAACAGGGAAAGAACATGTTCTCTCTAAGTTGTTGCTTTTATGGCAGGCACTTTTTAATGTGGGAGAAATAGGATGCATTATTGAATAGAAAATGCCAAGTGAGACAGCGGATGAGGAAACAAATGTCTGAAAACCAGCTATTTAAATGGCAATACCAACAGTTAAAATTGTTTTTAAGAAGCTGGAAATGGAATATGTAAGCCTACGTAAAATACACATTTAAAGAGAGCAGACACCCAAAGCAAATATGGGAAGTGCTCTGATTAAATACAAAAATTCAACATTCATCAATTCTGGATAGGAGATGGCTCAGCTCTTTTGAATTTTCTTAAACAAAATCTACCAGTGACATTCGAATTCATCCAACAAATAATTTTCATTGCATCCAGTCCCTTAATTAACAGATTCATATGTGACACACTCCAAGAAAAAAATATATGTAATTTGCCTCCTTTAATAGAAGCTGTTTTAACAAGGAAGAAATTCTAAGACCACATGCAACATTTCTTACAAAGCACAACAGACCTCACACACAGCAGCTATGGCTAAAAGAGATCTAGACTCCACTAATGACAATGAGGTGCTGGAAAAGAATGGTTTTTTTCTAAAAAAACTGCTGACCATTTATGACAACTGACTGCAAGCATGGAACAGCCTTGATGTTGGTTCAATCTGTCATGACATGGAGAACAGTAAGAGCAAAGCAGGAAAATTCATCCTCATTACAGCCTCCCAAATAGTTCTATCCCATCATTGTTATCCATCCAGGTCATAGGCAAAATGCCAAGTAATCAGGCATCAATTATAAAGGCACTTTGTTTTGATTCAATAACCCATTATCATTTTACTTTTTAAATGTTTCCAGGAACAACAACAACCAAAACAAACAAACAAACAAATAAATAAAAAATACCCCACAAGATCCACCAAGAAGCATCCAGGCTCAGTCCTCACAGAAGCCCGGAGTGGAAAAGGCTCCAAAGCTCATCAATTCCAGGCCCTTCATTTTCAGTGCGGAAACATTATGTGACTTGTCCAAAGATAAAAGACTTCTGGAGAGACACAATGACCTTGCACCACAAAGTACAGGGCAGTTCAACTTTCCGTCCCCTGAACTTTCATACTTTTTCAATGATAAACTCCCCCTCATACATACAATTTGGCTTTCCCACGTCAGCCTGTAATGCCACTCAGCGCTCTCACTGGGGTGTTGCCTCAGCAGTTCAGGGTTCCACTAGGCCTGTTTGTGCAATTTTTAAATATGAAATTACATTTTGCTCACATTTTATAAAATATAGAAACTGGCTGTACACATCCAAATACAGAGAAACCAAAGAGAGCATTAAGTATGCCAAAGGAGGCAAATCTTTACTTCTGACTGAAAACCCTTAGGCTTAATGCCAGAGGACTATGTACTCAATTGTCCAAGAGAACAGCACGAAAGGACATGCATAAAAAGCCAGAAATCTATATATCAAGGACAATTTCTGAAAGGTGAGGAATAACGAATCGGTTTATATTTTTTAAAGCTTTCTAAGAAAACAATTCTTACTTTTACATTTTGCAATTTTGTACCAATTTAAGAACTTGTTATAGAGAAAAGCTGAGGACAATGGATGGTGACTTAAAGGCTCACTGATGATTTGGACTAGAACGGGAAACTATGAAAATGACTGCTAAAAATGAAGTCAGACAAGATATGAAATGAGCTACAGAACATAAATCAAATCACCACAATACACATTTCAAATATCTTATGATTTTATGTCAACTACACCTCCTAAAGCCAAAATGTAATAAAAGCAATGAAATCAGCATATGGGGGCTCCTGGGTGGCTCATTCGGTTGGGCGTCCGACTTCGGCTCAGGCCATGATCTCACAGCTCATGAGTTCAAGCCCCGCGTGGGGCTCTGTGCTGACAGCTCGGAGCCTGGAGCCTGCTTCGGATTCTGTGTCTCCCTCTTTCTCTGCTCCTCCCCTACTCACACTCTGTGTCTCTCTCAAAAGTAAATAAACATTAAAAAATAAAAATAAAAAAAAGAAAGAAATCAGCATACGAACAGCAAAATAGCAACATATAAAGATCCTAAATGCAAAAAATATGAAAATCTTCAAATTCTCTCACATTTGTATTAAAGAGACCCTTTATCAACTAAAAGATGCCCTAACAGGGCCTATAACTCGCTTAAAATATAACAATAATGACACACATGACAGAAATTTTACAGTTACTAAAACATGAGATTGTGAGGTTTTAGAGGTCATCTCTCACTCTTCAATGACAGAAATATATTTTTTTTTATTGCACTATCAGAATAAGAGCAGATTTTTCCTACAATAATATGCAAGCATGACATGTTTACTATCCCTCACATTCTTCCAATTTGCTGCTTATCGCCAAATCTTCAGAAACACAACCACCTCTACCCATCCCCGGAGCTTTGAAAAAGAACTGTGTAAGAAATCTCCATCACAGAGGCTCTACCTGCCCAGAGAACACTGCGGACCCGACTCAGGGGCTGCACCCCAAGAGACTAGTCTCAGAAGCTGAACTCTGCCTCTTCTCATCAAAGAGCCAAATTAATCCCAAGAGTCCTCGTATCAACTACAGAACTTTCACAGACGTGACTGACCCAGCAATCCCACTTAAAAATTAATGATGAATGTGTTTCCAAATAGTCTTTCTATACCAATGACCTACTTCTCTTATTAACAACTGCTAAAAAGCACACTGTGTATGACTGTTCAAACTCACTAAGTCTGTTTCCACCACTTAGTCAGATGGTGTTACTCTTGGAATGAAATGTTAATAATTCTTTGCCAATATACTTGTACCAGGAAATGAAATTACCGGACTCCCAGATCTTTTGAGGGTTTTTTAAAGGCATTTTTATGAAGACCCTCAAAAGGCTAGAGTCACAGGAGAAACTACCAATGTCAAAAACAAAGTAATCACCTCCCACTGAAGAATTTCAGTCTTCCCTTTTTAATGCCCTATACCCTGGGCTGTGACTAAACATACACACCTGACGAATGTTTCAAGGGAACAGTGAGGTAGAGTAGGAAAACTGTGGCTTAGATGCAAGATGCGAGTTTATCCTGACACAGTCACTTAGCCACTAAATCATTTCTGGTCCTACGGTTGCTGGTTTCTTCATCTATAAAATGGACAAGTAAAATAAGTTATTATTCTATGGTCCTATTTTAACCTGAAGCCTACAAGTCAATACGAAACACTTGTTTCACTGGGATCCAGTCCACACGCCCCCAATAAAAGGCACACAATTCACTGAGAACTCAATTAGTTTTTACAACTCACAGGGGTATACGTACAACGCGTACCCTCAACTGTGAATGCTGAGCAGGTCTTTAGTCCTAGTCATTCATCATTCATTTATTCCACAAATATTTATTGAGCTTTGGTCATGTGCTTGGCATCATGACAGACACGGCAGATGCAGTGGTGAGCAAGGAAGGAGGCCTGGCCCGAGCTCTCATGCAGCTCACAATCTGCTGGAGGAGGACACATCATAATCAAATATTCCCACTGACATTAATGTGCTGCTATGGCAAATACTGGGATGCAGTGCACACAGAAGGACAGAAGGAGTCAACAACCAGGGCAAAGAACCACCTCTTACTAGTAACTCCAAAGAGCCTTCTCTTTACAAGTAGTGTATTTGAAAAGAGAAAAAAAAAAAATAGAGAAAAAATTTCAATCACTTATTGTACCTTTTCACACTGATAACTGGATTCATGGGTTTAAAATTAAGGTACTCCATCCACAGACGTGCCCAGAGCTTGAAGGTAAACATACTGAGCACACAATTTCAAAATTAAACTAACAACTAACACTCTTTAAATCTAAATCTCCCTGTCTCCAGAATGTTCAGACATCCTATAGAAATAGGAAAGTATACCTCTTAAAATCTTACTACACCTCAGGGCAAAACATTTTGTCTGATCCTTTTTGGTAAAAAAATACAAACTACTGGGGTACCTGGGTGGCTCAGTTGGTTAAGCGTCTGACTTTTGATTTTGGCTCCGGTCATGATCTTGTGGTTTGTGGGTTCGAGCCCCACAAAGTCTCGGTGCTGACAGTGAGGAGCCTGCTTGAGATTCTCTTGTCTCCTTCTCTCTCTGCCCTTCCCCTGCCCCCTCTGTCAAAATAAATAAACTTTAAAAAATTACAAATTACTTCCTTATCAGCACACCTCTCTTCAAAAGGAGCAGGGGCAAAGACTCCCACAGAATATCAGTATCTACAACACAATACAAGAAACTAAAGACTGAAAATCCACTGGGGAAAATATAGTTACGACAAATAACTACTTTGCCACCACCCACTACCTTCCGAAGGTCTCCATTCTTCAGGAAAAAACATCATACATCCCATTTCACCAACAAAATGAAAAAACCTCCAGGGAAGTGAGAAAAACAAATAAGGCCCTCTTTGGGGAAGAAATAGTTCAGCTAAGTATTTTGGGAGTGAATATTCCATAGCTTTTAGTAGCCTTGGTTAACAAAACTAACACAACCCCTCCCCGCCAAAATCTACCTTCCTTCCAAACTGTATGAAGACTTGAAAAGAAAATCACAGTCCATTTTTTATGTTAAATTAGACTATAACTAAAAGACAAATTTTATATGCCTTAAAAGAAAGTACAAAGAATCCTCTTTAAAGCACTGTGATTAGGAAACTAGCAGAAAGATCAAGGGGCTTCCCATCCCTAATACTCTCTTAAAAGACTGCATTTATAGCAAAGAGACAAGCAGAAAAACTACATTTATAATTTAGTAACCTCTAAAAACTGCCAGAAATACACACATATACCACACACAAAAACAATTACAAAACAATTCTTTTTTTTTTCTCTATGACCACTGTGGGGCTTGAACTCATGACCACGAGAACAAGAGTCCCATGTTCTACTGACTGAGCCAGCCAGGGGTCCCTACGAAACAATTCTTATGATCTCTTATCACAATTACAATGTTTTTTGTGATCGCTCATCACTAATATGATATAAACCAAAACCTATAGTTTTTGAAATTTTAATACTGCACCAATGAACCCCCAAATGATTCAACAGTTGGAATGGTATACAATTTGCCCGATTTTAATTTGGCCATTTCTTGTCAATTTCTCAAGTCAAATGAATCCAAACGTATTAAAACCTTGGAGCTCCAGGAGCCACTGAAATGAGCTTAGATGCATCAGGTGATTTCTCTGGGGCTGGCCTGGAGGCCCCTCAGGGGCCACCGTGGGCACTCGACAGTCAGTCAACGTGTTGAAGGTTAAGAAACTTAAGAGAAGAACGACAGGAAAGACAAACTCGGTTTTTTCCATAGCTACCTTAACTTTAAATCTTCATCTTGATACAAATAATGGTTCTTCTCATATGTATTTTGACAAAAACTCACAAAATGAAAGCATACTTCCACTCTGATGTTACTTCAATTGTTTCTAAAGTCAAAGTTGCTAACCAGACTACAAAACAAAGACCTAAAAACCCCATGCTACCAATATTTTCAACTTATTCAAGAACTAGGGTAAATTTGCAATGGTGTACCCATAGGTAATGTAACTCTTCTTTTTCATCAGAATTCATGCTTTAAATAAATAACTCCAAAATGTGCTTTACAAATAAAACACGTTTCGGGGCGCCTGGGTGGCGCAGTCGGTTAAGCGTCCGACTTCAGCCAGGTCACGATCTCGCGGTCCGTGAGTTCGAGCCCCGCGTCAGGCTCTGGGCTGATGGCTCAGAGCCTGGAGCCTGTTTCCGATTCTGTGTCTCCCTCTCTCTCTGCCCCTCCCCCATTCATGCTCTGTCTCTCGCTGTCCCAAAAATAAATAAACGTTGAAAAAAAAATTTAAATAAAAACAAATAAAACACGTTTCAATAATTAAATGTGTACATATACACCACGTACTGCTTACAGTATTTATAATAAAAATTATAGGGTTAGATTATCATAAGATAATTTAATAAACAAATGTTTACAATCAGCAATCCTTCTACACCATAGAAAACATCCCCATCAGGACGCCTGGGTGGCTTGGTGGGTTGAATGTCTGACTTTGGCTCAGGTCATGATCTTGGGTTGGTGAGTTGGGGCTCCACGTCAGGCATGCTGCTGTCAGCGCAGAGCTCACTTCAGATCCTCTTTCCCCCTCTCTCCTTGTCCCTCCTCCACTTGTGCTCACTCTCTCTCTCTCTCAAAAATAAACATTAAATAAAGCAAAAGAAAACGTCTCCTTCATTACTTTCATCTTCTAGTAAAATGGGAAGGAAGACTGAAAATCTCTATCACAAGTGTATCACATAAAACTGAAACTCAATTATTCAACTAACGTTTATCGAGCACCTACTGTGTCTCAGGCAACATCCTGGGAAATGGAGGCACAGAAAATGTAAGACGTTCTCTGCCTTCAAGGAACATGGAATATGGTGGTATTAGTGTTCACTTTCACAAACTGAAAATTAATAATTCCACACAGATATTTATTTTTACTTATTTATTTTTTTAATGTTTTTACTTATTTTTTGAGACACAGAGAGACAGAGCACAAGCAGGGGAGGGGCAGAGAGAGAGGGAGACACAGAATCCGAAGCAGGCTCCAGGCTCTGAGCTGTCAGCACAGAGCCTGACATGGGGCTCGAACTCACAGACTCTGAGATCATGACCTGAGCTGAAGTTGGACGCCTAACCAACTGAGCCATCCAGGTGCCCCCAGATATTTATTTTTAAATTTATATCCATTTAACCCAAAATATAATTCACAGTAGTATAGAAATCATTAACATTAGTGACACCCACAAATTATATTTTCATCTACCTTTGTAACTCCCCATCTAAACTCTATTTACATTTTACCTAAATGTGCTGTATAAAAGTATACTCTATTATGACTTCCCACAATCCAGGCCATCTTCTCTATCTACCTTACACTATTCCTCCTCTCTTACACCTGTTCCAAATCAGCCAAGTGCTATTTTGCACACCCTCGGGCAGGACCTCAACCCTGTGTCCCATAGATACTGACCCTCCAATATCTTGCCCTCTCAACTCCCGGGGAGCTCAGTCCCCACACAGAATTTGGTATTAAGAATTATACACTCAAGGGGTGCCTGGCTGGCTCTGTCAGTAAAGCATGCAACTCCTGATCTCGGGCTTGTGAGTTTGAGCTGCACATTAAGCATAGAGACTACTTTTAAAAAGTTTACAAGGAAATGGAAATATAGAGAGATCAATGCCTAGCTCTAGCCAGTATAAGCCAATCCAATTTACAGCCATTACCGTGCCCTGATCCCCTTTTCAAAGGTCAAAGCAACCAAGTCAGTGCTAAAACCTAAGACCCTTTCAAGAGTGGTTCCAAATGGAAAAAACAAAAAAAAAGGGATCATGAGTATTTCGGGAAGGGGGGGGGGGCACGAAAAGCCAAAAAAACACAAAACTTACCAGATTAACTGTTTTAGAGGTAACAGGAAGAACCTTTCAAAAGCGGGCAGGGCTTCTTCCTGATTGCAGGTACCGGGGCCAGCCTCTACATGGGCCATGCCTGATCCCACATGCATCAGTTCAACTTTCCGCTCCAAACCTTGTTACGCTGACTGAATGCCACAATTTCAGAGAGATGATTTATCACAAGGAATCTCCTTTTTAAAAATATTAATATTGTACCCCGGAAAGGGTTGAGGGATGTGAGAAAAATAATATAATGAAAGCCCTTCGTCACCCTGGCACTGATCAACAGTGGTAGTCTAGTTGTAACTGTGGCCACCCAGGAACACATTAGTGAAAATGCATTTGAATCATTTGCTTTACTACTGCTTAAAGGAGATCAGCTTAAACAGGGGAGAAGTTTCAAATTAAGAAAGATGGATGAAGCACACAGAGGACTGCTGGGGCAAGAGGCCACTAGATGTCAACACAGGCTGGTGGGGGAAGAACATGGCTCCTTCCTTCTTTTTCACATGACTCCCAGCTCCCACGATCTAGGATTCCACTATCACCATTAAGAGTTTAAAACCCTGGGGCGCCTGGGTGGCTCAGTCAGTTAAACCATCTGACTCTTGATTTTGACTCAGGTCATGATCTCATGGTTCGTGAGTCTGAGCCCCACATCGGGCTCTGTGTTGACAGTGTGGAGCCTGCCTGGGATTCTCTCTCTCTCCCTCACTTTCTGTCTCTCTCTCTCTCTCTAATAATTAAACTTTAAAAAAAAAAACAAAAAACAAAAAGAGTTGAAAACCCTGTGCTATGAATTAAACAGAATTCTTCAGTCTAGGCTGGAAACTTACCCACCACTTATAATACTGACTCCATACCAAAAATGCCATGCCATCTGAGTTCCAAATAACTGAGTTCAACTTTGGAACACAACCCAGTTCTGGGTTGAGGACTGAATGTATACAGCGCCTACAAAACAGAAACTGCAGCTGGGCTCTCCACAGTTTTAGAAAACCGCGCGGTTCACAACTATCCTTTGCAGGTAATATGCATTATTTGTTCCACTTGACAATGTAATTCAGCCCAGCGCATGCAAGATATCTCTGCACTACATAAGAACAAACTGAAAGTCTCAAGGTATTAAAAACAAAAACAAAAACAAAAAACCTTCCGACTTACCTTTTCCTATAGTAGCACTGTAAGCAGTGGCTCAAATAAGGAAGTCTAAGGTTACTCTATTTCTAAAACAGACAACAAGCATCTTATTAAATACCACCCCAAA
This sequence comes from Lynx canadensis, assembly GCF_007474595.2. NCBI lineage: Eukaryota > Metazoa > Chordata > Mammalia > Carnivora > Felidae > Lynx > Lynx canadensis. Next base: position 76,179,731 of record NC_044314.2, on the reverse strand, counting down.
GAGCTACGGCCAGCACTTGTTGGCTGAGGCTGCACTCTGGCTTGCCAAGAAAAACTAGGATGACAACGTTAAGCTAAAGACACCACTAACCGCAAAATTAATTCGCCATCTAGCTTGTAAAGTGATGAGTCTCCCAATAAACCCTTCTGCTTAAGGGAGATGATAACTCAAGTTTACATGTGTGTCTCAGTCACCACTCAGGCAGCATTTGAGTTTTTATATTAATAAGTCAGCCTCAATTCTTTAAGTTCCTAAGAATGGAAGGAATTAGAATCTTTAACCAGAAAAGAATGCTTGACCATAATGAAAAGGAATTTAAGTATCTTTCATGTGCAGTAAGCAAACAATAGTGATTAAACATTTGTGCTAAGGAGGGGGTGCTTGTGAATTATTTTCAAGAACCCCTAAAATATCCAGAGTGGAAAATACCCTCTCAAAGGCTTCACTCCCCCTACGCTACTTTCCCACGTGTGTTTATGGCCTTTCATGAAACTGAAAAATGACAGCTTTGTTCATTCAGGATAAAGACCTCAGCAGTTGTCAGAATATGGGGACACACATCTGATTCCACAATGGGGCAAACAAGGCTCTCGCACCAAACTGCCAGGTGCCCAGATTCCCAGAATGTCTCGGTTCTGTGGAGACAGAATGACCGCACTGTGAAGCTGTGGTCAACCGCTAATCCCGAAGAGTTTTCACGCTGCCTGTTACAATCTGTGTAGTTCCAGTACCGGGTGCGTGTTGCCCCTCTCAAAATTAGCATCTTCATCTACACGTGGCCTAGTAGTGCCGATTATTCTGGCAAGACACAAAGCAAAGGCATCTCTGCAATGTTAATTGGCCTTTGAAACTTTTGCGATACTTACAACTACTGCTTACTAATGGTCAGATTAGAAGATTGAAGAAGTAAAAAGGGATTTTTTTTACACTAAAACTAGGAAAATCAAATCTAACAAAGGCTTATCCAAGAGATTCAGTGTATTTTTAAGTTCCCCGAAAACGCATCTTAAAAAACCTGAAAAATCTGGACCAAGCTTCATGTGCAATCTAAAGACATGAGAAAACACACAAACATTGGTACAAACACTGACAGCGGTGATAAACTGGAGAAGTACAACCTCTGTGAGTAGATCTGGCAAGAGACCGTGGTGGAAAGTCAAGAGGGAACTGGTGCATTCAGTCAAGGACTAAAAAGAGAAGGCACACCAGGTTCACAGCGTCTAAAAAAAATTTTTTTTTTCACACAACACTATAAATCAACACCACCAACTCTAAAAATGAATTCACACTACACATGGAAAGAGGTGGAAGACAGCTGGGGGAGGTGGGAAGGGACCGTTAAGTGCCTGATCATGGGCGTATCGCTCATGCTCCTGACCACAATCCCCTCATCTGTAAGATGTGGAATAGACCAGTAAGGTACTTTCCACTCTGGCTGTGATTCAGAGTCACCAGGGAGGACAAGCCCAGGCAGCTGTATTCATAAAGGTCTACAGCTGATCCTCGTGTGCAGTCCAGAATAAGGGCCTCTGGACTTGAGGAATAATCTCCCAAATGCCCCCAAAATGATATATTCTTAAAAAGGTGGTAAGATACTGGTCTATGTATGATCCGTTTTTATCATTTTTAAAAAGTAAATGTAAGGCGATTTCATGACCCTAAAGGGGGAGGACATATATTTGTGAAAGTATTATCTTTAGCCATACAAAATATAAGCCTTCCTACCCCTTTGTATCACAGTTTCTCTCACCCTGACCTTTGTATTGATCTGATTTAATTTCTCTTTACTGTGGCAAACAGGAGGAACTCGTTTCGTTATTAATGTGAGATTCAAATGACAAGCCCCATTTAGCATCCCATGAAACTACTGAGGCTCTTTTCCCACACAGAATGTTACAGTTTATCACAATGCTGCCATTCACATCATAACCAGATGACCATCTATCTCAAGCACCGCAGCACGGTCTCCTTCCAAACCCTAAAAAGATCAGTCTTTTCCAGGAACTAAACCACCTTCCTCAAAATTGACAGAGACTGAATACAAGGGAGGCCTGAGTAAGAGAAGCTTGTCTAATAGACATTTCCAATTCAGATAGAAGGCAAAAACAAAACCAAACCAAACCTGCCTTATCTTTAATATTACCTTCCTACCCTAAAATTAGACTTTTTTTCTCTCTTCAGTAATTCAACTTTGATTTGAAGTCTAAAATGCTGAGGTGGGAGTAGGAATTCATACATTAATAGCTTAGTATCAGAAATTAAATGTATTAAACTTACTCTACTTGATTCTCCCCAGTTCCATTCATTAACAGACATGAAGAGTGAAGACGGAGGGAACACAAACTTATTCACTGTCTACTTGATGACCCAACAAGGCACCATTAGCATCTCCACACCACAGAAGAGGAAACAGGCCCAGGGAGGTGAGGTGATTGGCAGTCACAGCTATTCAAAAGTGGAGCCAAGGGTGAAACCCAGCTCGGTCCAGCTCTAAAGGCCTGCACCTTTCAATTCCTCAGTTTCTTTGTATACAAAACTCTGTGGCAGCTCAACTATATAAGGGAGAGATGAGAGCCCAGTGAGACGAAGAAATTTTTCTTTTCTTTACTCCCTTACCATAAGCCAACCACTTCAATAGAACACGCACACAAAAGAAACGTTCCCAAAAAGTCGACTGGTTTCTCCTAATTTTTTTTTAATGTTTATTTGTTTTTGAGGGGGGGGTGGGCAGAGAGAGAGAGGGAGACAGAGGATGCAAAGCAGGCTCTGTGCTGACAGCAGAGAGCCTGACGCGGGGCTCGAACTCACAAACCCTGAGATCGTGACCTGAGCCAAAGTCGGATGCTTAACCGACTGAGCCACCCAGGAGCCCCTGGTTTCTCCTAATTCTTAAGATGCTAAGTGGAGTCTTTTCAATGAAAGTATTAAAAATGAACATAAGAACACAAAATATAACTAAAGACTACTACCTGAGTCAGATGCTCTGAGAGAAGAGAGCAGGGGAAAAAAGAATGAAAAGCAAGAAAGCGTGTGCCCTGAAAACCCAGTTTACACCTGTTATCAGGTATACACAGAGGTAGTTCCAGTACTGACCGACTCCACACCAGCAGGGCTGGCCTCCATTTGGCGTGGTAAGTCCTACCAAACTAAAAATGTTCCCTGGCCATCTATCCTACTGAGAAGGCTGTCCGCTGGTCATCAAGGGGAGAGAACCTGCGAGGATGTTCTGCCCTTGGACAAATGCTTCAAACGCTTGGTTTTACGTCTGAGCAATTTTTTGGCAACAGCTGGACTTGGGTGCCAGAAAGGCAGAGGGGAAGCACTCCGCATTACTTCAGCCCAGGCCACAAAGACGTGTATAATAATCCGAGACGTGCGCTGACCTCAAGATCTTTCCAATTAACTTCAATCACCCTTCATTCAGCAAACAACCCAACAGGCACTCGAGACCAAGCGGTGAGCAAGGGAACCCGGTCTGCCTTGCAAGTGAACTTCTCTCTCACATCCTGCCTTCTATGGAAGGCGCCTCTCAGACAGGAAGCTCGAGTTCAGGTCCAGCTCCTTGTAGCAGCAGACAGTAGTGATGGATGGAGGATGCACGAAGACAAGGACAATGTCTGCCTGCAGGGATGAGGAAGGAGGCTCCCAAAGGACAACTGGGACTCAGCAGATGGAAGGAATGGGGGGTGCGCAGTAATGAGCTCATCGCGAGAAGATCCGAAGGCTGGGATGTTTGGGGAAGTGGCAGCAACGATGAAAACATAGGTAGGAGAGTAATGAGAGACGAGGCAGGCTGAAATCGGAGACACCTTGATCCACAACCCCACTAAGCCTGAACTTTAACCACAGACGAGGAGGTAGGAAGCCACTGGAGGATTTCCGCAGGGGAATGACATGTTCCTGATGAACGCTTTCTGATCTAGAACTAATTTAATCTTTCCCTGACTCTTTCACATTTGGCTTTTAATTTATACAACCAAGATACTGATGATGAGGTGATTTGGGGTCTAAACAATTTTTAACTCCATTATCAATTCTGACTCAATTATGCATAAATTGAATGTTACCAAAACGTTGTGCTTCAAAGGACACCATCAAAGAAAGTGAAAAGGCAACTCACAGAATTGGAGAAACATTTTGCTCATCATACATCTGATAAGGCACTATATAATCTAAAATATATAAATAACTCATAACAATAAAAACAGAACCCAATTTAAAAATAAGAAAAACATCTGAACAGAGATTTCTCCAAAGAAAATATACAATTGTCTGCTGATGACTTCAGGAGATGCAGGACATCCTTAGCCATCAGAAAATGCAAATCAAAACTACGATGAGATACTGCTTCACACCCACTAGGATGGCCAGAGTCAAAAAGTAAGAGAACAGCTAATGTGACAAGGATGTGGAGAAACTGAAACCTTTATACACTGCTGGTGGAATTGTAAAATGATGCAGCTGCTTTGGAAAACAGCGCCTGGCAGTTCCTCTCATAGTTCAACACAGAGTAACCAGTATGACCCAGCAATTCTCAAGAGAAATGAAAACATGTCCACACAGAAACTTGTACAGGAATGTTCATACGGCAGTATTATTCATAATGACCAAAAAGGGGAAAACACCCAAATGTCCATCAATGGATGAATGGATCAACAAAACACGGTATATCCATACAACAGAATATTATTCGACCGTTAAGAAAAGAATAAAGTACTGATACAGGCTACAACACAAATGTTGAGAACATTATGATTTAAAAAGACAGACACAAAAGACCAGTATGGAATGATTTATATGAAATTTACATGAAATGTCCAAAACAGGCAAATTCATAGTGACAGAAAGTAGACCAGCGGTTGCGTAGGGCAGGGGAGGGATGAGAATGGGGGGGTTGGAAGACCACTAATAAGTCTGGAGTTTCTTTCTGGACTGATGGATACGTTCTAAAATTGTGGGTGAATATAATAAAAACCACTGAACTGTACACTTTAGACAGGTGAATTGTACAGTATGTGAATTCTACCTCAAAAAGCAGTTATAAAGCAAAAAAGATCCTGTTATGCACTATTAAAATACAAACAAGCTCTCAAAAAGGAGTATAGAATCTTGCTCACTCATTTTAAAGGATCCAAACTAGGGCAAAGAAAACCCAGAGAGATTCTATTACTTAAGATTCTTGGTACTAGGTCATACTGAAATATTCATGACGATTTCCATGTTTTAATACAGAAAAGGCATCTTAAGTTGAAAAAGACAGAGAAGTGTCAGAAAACAGTTTTTTTAACTCAGAAACAGGATAACATAGGGAAGTCACCAAATGAAAAACGAACATGTATTTGTACCCTGAATATGCAAGAGGCACCGCAATTTATTATTGTTTCACCTCTGAAAAAGTCAAAGGTAAAACAGCCCAGGTAACAATATCTGTTTCTAAAGTACCAGTTTGTGACAAATCAAAGCATTAAGAAACAATCTGCCATTATAAAGAACTGAATCTCCACATTCCCAGTCACATAACTGAGAACTTATCATTTATCCTTTTGAACATTCCATTTCACAGGCACTGGAGTGACTCTCCTCCTCATGGTTGAAGTGGATCCCAAAAGTGACAGGTGCATTAAGCGTAAAATGTAAATCAAAAAAAGTAAAGTGTTTAAAAACTACTATTTGTCACCCTGAACCTAATTCTAAACCATATATAAATTAATAGACATAAATGCTGATTAGCACAATCTGCAAAGTAACAGATGACCATGCACATTCAATACTATGTGCAGTGCTAGCTCACCGGTACGTGTCTATTAAAATTCATCAGGCTTGGGGCGCCTGGGTGGCTCCGTCGGTTAAGTGTCCGACTTCAGCTCAGGTCATGATCTCACGGTCCGTGAGTTCTAGCCCCGCGTTGGACTCTATGCTGACAGCTCAGAGCCTGGAGCCTGCTTCAGATTCTGCGTCTCCCTCTCTCTCTGACCCTTCCCCATTCATGCTCTGTCTCTCTCTGTCTCAAAAATAAATAAACGTTAAAAAAAAAGTTTAAAAAATTTTAAAAAATTAAAAAGAAATTCATCAGGCTTTAATGTACCTTCCACAAATAATAAAAAACAAATACGGAAAAGGCACCTTCTGGATTTATCAAAAAGGTGTGTACCCGACTTTTATACCAATCTTTGTTCAATCCTCAGTACACAAGACTATCACCTATCACAAAACACTGAACATCAGGCCTAATTTACAACACAATTCCCAGTTTTATTTCATTCCCAGCCTCCACATATTTATGCAACCTCTCAGACCCCAGGGTTACTACTAGTAGACTTCACACCCAACCACCGTGTCTCTGAAATGTACCTCCACTCTGAAAAGAAAATTAGTTTCCTAAAGTTAGTTTTCTGAAATACACAGAATCAAGTCCAAAACAGATTTTTCCCATTTCTTCAGTTTTACAGAGAATGCAGAAAGTGAAGATATATAAACAGATATCTATTTGCCTTCACAAATGAACAGACGGTACAAAACAACTGCTTATACTTAATCATGTTTTTGTCTATTCTAGCAGGCCCTGGTGTCAGGAGAGAGTTCTGCCAGATAAGGACAATGAAATGCATTATTATATGGAGTGACTAAGAGCCCTACAAGTACTGTTTTACAACGTAATCCCAGGCAGGAAGGCTGCGGTAAGAGGGCCTAATATTTTGTGATAACTATTACCGAAACTAAAGACATTCACCACCCAGTACCAGTTTAAAACCTCGCACTATATTCAATTGTTTAAATGTCTTACAGGAAAGAAAGGCCTTTGTATCTTCCTATCCTGGGGGAGACGAACAACTTGCAATTTGCTTCTCACACTGAATCCCACGTTTCCAACATGTAGAGGAAGTACTTTGGACACCACAAAACAAGGGCAGCCTACATTAAGGCCAAATATAGGATGTGATTCTAAACCATGATGCCGTAAAGCCTACGTTTCCTTTTCCAGCGATCAAAAAAAAAAAAAAAAAAAAAACCCTTTGAACGCTCCCAAAAAAGGACCGCAGGGCCAGCGCCTCCCTCCAAGAGGAAGCCCCTTTCTTCTCGGCGCTCCCTTGCAGCCTGCCACTTCCCCCAACACATTCAAATCATTTGGGAGACGGAGAGCTGGTGTGTACGCGCCCGTGCGGACAGGCGGGAGAGCTGGGTTCCTGCATTTCCACCCTCAACATCTGACCTCATCCCCAGTCATTTAGGCGCAGCGGAGCCCCACCTGCACCTCGCTCCTTTTGACTGCGTCCCTCGCCAGCTGCTCCGCTATTGGGGGAGCACATCTCGGAATCACCCAGTTCACTCAGACGCTCCTGGCCCCCGACCCTGCAAGCAGCGTGCCAGCTCCGTTCTTCCTCGAGACCAACACCCCCCACCCCCCGCCAGTCCCAGCCCTCCCGGCCCGCCGCTCCCACCGCCCGGCTCGTCCGCTTCCCAAGCCGCCCCCCACCCACGTTACTCCAGCTCCAGCCGTGCCCCGCCCTTCCCGACCCCGGAGCTAGAGCTTCAGGGCCCGGCGCTGGGCTCGCACCCACCGCCAGCAGTCCTCGGGCCAGACCGCCGCCCTCTACCCCTCCCACGCAGGGCCCCAGCTTGCCCCGGCCCCACGTGAGCCCGGCCCCGGCCAACCCCCCACCCACTGGCTCCCCAGGGCGGCTCAAACCCCGCCCCCAGGCCCGGGGGCCCCCCAGCTGGGCGCCCTGGCCCCGAGCAGCCCCTCCCCACCCCAGGCCCCACCCAGCCAGGCGAGTCCCCAGCCCCTCAAATCCTTCCTCGGGCAGCCCCGTCCCCCCTCAGCCCGCGGCTCCTCACCCGGTCGGGAAGGGTCTGGAGCCCTGAAAGCCTCCCCTGGGCAGCCGCCTCCCAAAGGGATCCCAGTTCTCTCTCTCCCCAGGCCAAGGGGTTCGGTCCCGAACCTCGGCCAGCAGCCCCGGCTGCAACCCGAGACACACCGGCCGGGGGAGCCCCGGCCCAAGGATCCGCGCCCCGCGCGCCCACCACAGCCCACTCCCCTCCACCGGGCCCTGCTCCACGCCCCGCCGGCTCCTGTCAGCCGGCGCCGGCACATGCTGAGAGGGCCGGTCGGCCCGCCGGCTCGCTCCCGAGCGGCCCCGCCCGGCGCGCGCTGCTCACCAGGGCCGAAGTGCCTGAGGCGCCGCCGCCGCCGAAGTCCCCGCTGCAAAGCCCGGCGTAGCCTCCAACCGCTGCCGCCTCCCGCCTGGCACTGAGCGCCTCGCGGGGGAGGGGCGCGGGCAGCCACCGCCGCCACCGCCGCCGCACGCAGGCCCCGCCCCCGCGCCGCGCCGCGCCCAACCAGAGGGTCCTCAGGCTGTCGAGCGCCACGCCCACTTCCGGGAGGGGAAGCCCACTTCCCACCCCTCGTTCCACGCCCCACTCTCCTTAGCGCCCCCTCTGGTCGCGCCGAGGGATGCGGGTGGGCTGCGGGGGAAGGTGGTGCCGAAGCATACGCACCGCCCACTAGTCAACTAGCCGGAGGGCCACGCCCACTGCTCCTCAAAACGGGGAGCCGCATTCTTAGAGCTCCGCCCACTGACCCGCTTGGCTCGGCGGGGCCACATCTTCCAGCTCCTCAAAGGTTCCCAGAGCCTCTCCAAACCGGAACATCAGCTCCTCTGAGCCCCGCCCACTGCCCTAACCAAACCCTTAGCCGGCCCCCGGGCTCCCTAAGCCCGCCTACCCTCTCGTAGCCGCCGAACTGGCCCAGCGGCCCCACGAAACCGCGCCCCGCTTCTAGAAAGCCCCACCCACGGGCCAGCCACCCTAGTCTCAGCATCCCACGGGCCCCGCCCACTGCCTATCTAAACCCGTAAACCTCTAAGCCCCGCCCCGAATTCTCGAACTCGCGCCTCCGGCTTCCGAAGTTCTGTCCTTGCTGCCCTCGCCCCCTCCCACTTCCACTTCTGGGGACTGCCAGCGCTCAGGCCCGCCCTGCACTTTCCATTGTCGCATTCCTAGCACAGGGTGGCTGTCCCTGGACTGGGCCACACCACTACTCAAGGAGGTCCCATCTTGACCCCATTTTGCAGATGAGGAAATAAAAGATACAAGGTCCTTCCCTTCTTTTTCCTGGCCAAAGCCCCTCACCCGTTTGCTTAATAACTGGGCCAGCCAGGCCAAAGGGCAGTGGATTCGAGTCTCATCTTGGCTGCTGTTCAGACGATGTGTCCTAGGTCAGTTCCCTTCGCCTCTTCAGGCCAAAATTTCCTGATCTTTCGCGTGAAGTTGTCCTGTTAGTAGAGTCCCATTCTGAAATACCAAGCTCTGAAATACCAAGATTTGGGGAAACTGGACTGAATCAACAAAGCAAGGCATCTTTGCAATTCGCAGGGAGGGATTTTTCATTTTAGGCATTGGCCTCAGAAATGTGTGTTATGTAAATCACGGTCCACCTTGAACCAAAAGAGCTAGAACCGCAACTTACTTACCCTCTCTAGGCCTCAGTTTCTTTAGCAGTAAAGTGGGGACTGTAGAAGTCACTCCCTGGAAGGATTCCTTGAGCTTAGTAATACATTAGGTAGGGCGCCTAACTTGTGATGAGCCCTCCACAAATGGTACCTGTTGCTGCTACTGCTGTGCCTCAACAAAGTGGAGGGGTGAGTTTCACTTTGCCTTCAAGCAGCCACTAACAGGAGGGACTGAGCATCCCTTCCGCAGCAAGACTTGGCCGCTTACTTCGTCTAAATGAGAAATGATGATAGCAGAGCACCTAGCGCAATGCCAGGCATTTGGTGATGCACAAAAACGCTTGGCTATTATTAGGATTCCTATTTTTAATGAAGCAAGGGCATTGATAGCAGCAGAGCTCTGAGTGGCTTGGGGAAAATGAAGGTTGATGCAGTGCTCTGAGAAGGAACCAGGAAACAAGCTGGCTTACTCTTTGGGAACAGATTATCGCCAACATTTTCCATCGCTTCTATGTGCCAGGGACTATCTGAGTGCTTTGAACACAAAATCCCCTGAAATCCACCCCCCCCCCCAACAATCCTATGGCTACAAAAAACAATTCTTAATCCTCATCAATAGAGGTGAAGAAAATAAGAAGTGGGGCGCCTGGATGGGTCAGTCATTTGAGCAACCGACTCTTGATTTCAGCTCAGGTCATGATGTCACAGTTCCTGAGTTCGAACCCCACGTCGGGCTCTGTGCTGACAGTGCAGAGCCTGCTTGGAATTCTCTCTCTCTGCCCCTCCCTTGCCCCCCCCCTAAAATAAACTAATAAACTTTAAAAAAAAGTTAAATGAATTGCCCCAGATCACACAGCTTGAGCCAGGCAGAGTTAATGATAGAACGCACGTCCCCCTAAAGGCAGAATTTGCACCCTTTGCCAGTTAGCCCTTACACTCAACTGCCTCTATGGCTGCATGAAGGAACAGAGAAAACAGGGACTTTAGATCCTGGCAGACTTGGCCTTACGTTCAAACTCCTCTACTCACCAGTTGTGTGACCTTGGGCAAGTCATTTTCCTTCTCTGAGTCTTACTCTCTTTATTCAGTGGGGCGCATCCAAATGCTTACTTCAGGGAGGGGATTTGAAGATTTCAGGAGTTCAGATTCAATGCATTAAGGTATGGCAAAGCATCCAGTACAGTTGCCTGTCGTACAGCGGTTGTTTAAAACTTGTTGATTCACTTATCCCGGGTCTTTAAATGATTAAATTAGAAGTAAAATCTCCCACGACACCAATTCCCCCCAGATGATAACACCATAGAACAACCATGGAATACAATGAGAAAGAAAGATCTCCAGACCTTCCCCTTCCAGGTGACTGTTTCAGTTCCTGGTTTTATCGCTGGGTTGGGAGAGGTGATTCTTGCACAAGAAACAAGGCCAGAAGCAAGGTCACTTTACCACCCCACCCCGCACCTGCTCTGAATGTGGTCAGGTGAGAGTTCCTACTCCCAGAAACAGCAGGAAAATTGCATAACCCTTTCCTGGGAGAAAACTGCCCCATCCCTGTTCTAGAAACCATAGCAGTCCCTTTGTGAGCCTGAAGGAAATCTTGGTTCTGCCCAAGCCGGCCCTTACATGAAGGGACCCGGATCCGGGTGAGATGCTGGATTTTATTTTATTTTTTAATGCTTATTTATGTACTTTGAGAGTGGGGGAGGGGCAGAGAGAGAGAGAGAGAGAAAAGCAGAGAGAGAATCTCAAGGAAGCTCTGCGCCCAACACCAGCCTCAATCCCACCAACTGTGAGATCGTGACCTGAGCTGGAATCAAGAGTTAGTCGCTTAACCGACTGAGCCACCCAGGTGCCCAAGATGCTGGATTTTAGAGTCTTCTCCAGTTCTCAAAGCCAGTGATCTTTATTTTTAAAAAAAAAAATTTTTTTTAACGTTTATTTATTTTTGAGACAGAGAGAGACAGAGCATGAACCGGGGAGGGGCAGAGAGAGAGGGAGACACAGAATCTGAAACAGGCTCCAGGCTCTGAGCTGTCTGCACAGAGCCCGACACGGGGCTCGAACTCACGGACCGTGAGATGGTGACCTGAGCCGAAGTCGGACGCTTAACCGACCGAGCCACCCAGGCGCCCCGCCAGTGATCTCTAAAGTGACCTGAGACACGTGCTAGATGAAAGGGAACTTAATGATCAGGAAAAATAAGAGTGATTCCAAATCCTACATGACACAGGGGCCAGCTCACGTATGAAGAAGAAAGGATTGTAAAACCTACATTTGGAGGCTCCTTAGCACATGCTTTTCCTGGTTTCTCTTTGTACCCAATGGGGACATTCGTCTTGGGTTGCCAGGGCAACCTGGAAGCTGAGTGAATTAGCCCTGTGGAAGCATTAACAAATAATAATAATATTAAATAAATGAGACTGAAAACCCCTGGAGTAATCTCAGCAGGCAAAACCCCTAATTGAGTGACAGAAGAGGACAAAGCTCCGAGAATATTAAAATTCACACCACATTGATAAATCTTGATCCTCACCGCTCTGAGTGCCTCTTTCTGCAAATGAGGAGTTGGAAATGATTGAGCAGCCACAGAAGGATTGCCTTTTTTTTTTAATTAAACATTTTTTAAATGTTTATTTATTTATTTTGAGAGAGAAAGAGCATGAGTGGGGGAGGGGGAGAGAGAGAGGGAGAGAGAGAATCCCAAGCAGGCTCGGAACTGTCAGCCCAAGGCAGGGCTCTGTCCTAGGAACCGTGAGATCATGACCTGAGCCAAAACTAAGAATCAGATGCTGAACCACCCAGGTGCCCTTTAATTAAATTTTTCATTTTGAGATCATTGTAGATTCACATGCAGGTGTAAGAAACAATACAAAGAGATCATATGAACCCTTTATCTTGGTTCCCCCAATGGTAACATTTTGCAAAATGATAGTACAATATAACAACCCAGATGTTGACATTGATATAGTCAAGATACAGAACACTTCCAAAACCACAAAATCTCGTTGCCTGTTCAGAGCCACACCCACTTCCCTCCTACCTAGCCCCCCCTAACTCTTGGCAACCCCTCATCTGTTCTCAATTTCTCGAATTCAGCCATTTCAAGAATGACAAACAAAATGATATAGAATGCAACTTTTTGGGATTGGCTTTTTTTTTTTTAATGTTCGCTTTTTTATTTTTTAAATTTTTTTTTTTCAACGTTTATTTATTTTTGGGACAGAGAGAGACAGAGCATGAACGGGGGAGGGGCAGAGAGAGAGGGAGACACAGAATCGGAAACAGGCTCCAGGCTCTGAGCCATCAGCCCAGAGCCCGACGCGGGGCTCGAACTCACGGACCGCGAGATCGTGACCTGGCTGAAGTCGGACGCCTAACCGACTGCGCCACCCAGGCGCCCCAGCTTTTTTATTTTTTAGAGAGAGAGCATGAGTGGGACTCAAACTCATGAACTGTGAGATCGTGACCTGAGCCAAAGTCGGACACTCAGTCGACTGAGCCACCCAGGCGCCCCATGGGATTGGCTTTTTTTCACTCAGTTTAAATTTCTGGAGATGTACCCACGTTGTTGCATGTGTGAATAGTTTGTTCTTTATTATTGCTGAGTGGTATTCCATGGCATGGATGTACTACAGTTTAACTATTCAGCCCTTGAAGAGTTGTTTCCAGTCTGGAGTGGTTTATTATATATATATTTTAAAAGCTGCTATAAACATTATAAACACTCACGTACAGATTTATGTGTGAACATACATTTTTATTTTTCTGTTAACAAATAATTTCCCCATAGTACAATGGTTAGGTCATATGGTAATTGTATGTTTAGTATTTTAAGAAACTGCCAAACTATTCACCGGTGTAACTGTACCATTTACATCCCTATCAACCAGTAAGTCATAAGTGATCCAGTTTCTCTGCATCTTCAACAGCATTTGGTGTTGTCATTATTATTTTTTAGCCATTCTGAAAGGTAAATAGTGATATCTTATTGTGGTTTTAATTTGCATTTCTCTGATGGCTAATCATGGTGAAATCTTTTCCTATGGTTATTTGCCATCTCTTCATGTCTTCTGCCCATTTTTTTTATTGAACCATTTGTCGTTTTGATTTTTGAGTTTCAGAGTTCTTTATATATTCTACGTACTAGTCCTCTGTCGGCTATGTGGTTTCCAAAAGTATCTCCCGTTATGTAGTGGTTTTTCATCCTCTTAATGTAGTCTCTCACAAAGAGAATGTTTTTAATTTTATTCAATATGTCGGTTTTCCTTTTAAAAAAATAGTTATTTATTTATTTTGAGAGAGACAGAGAGAATGTGAGCAGGGGAGAGGCAGAGGAAGAGGGAGAGAGAGAATCTGAAGCAAGCTCCTTGCTCAGCTTGGAGCCCAAGGTGGGGCTCGATCTAACAACCATGAGATCATGACCTGAGTTGAAATCAAGAGTCAGATGCTTAACCGACTGAGCCACCAGGCACATCAATTTTTCTTTTTTAGATTATGCTTTTGGTATTAAATCTAAGAAGTCTGTGATCCATATTGCACTATTGTTTATCTTTTTTTTTTTTTTTTTTTTTTTTTTTTTTAGTAATCTCTGTACCCAACGTGGGGTTGGAACTCACAGCCCCAAGATCAAGAATCACATGCTCTTTCAACTGAGTCAACCAGGAGTCCCTTTGTTGAATTAATTTTTGTATAAAGTTTGAGACTTAGGTTGAGGTTAATTTGGGTGTGTGTGTGTTAATGTTTATTTATTGAGAGAGAGAGAGAGAGAGGTAGAGCACACAGGGGAGGGGCAAAGAGACAGGGAGAGAAAGAATCCCAAGCAGCCTCTGCACTGTCAGTGCAGAGCCCAATGTGGGGCTTGATCTCGAGACTGCAAGATCATGACCTGAGCTGAAATCAAGAGTCTGATGCTTAACCTGCTTAACCAACGGAACCACCCAGGGCCCTGAGGTCAATTTTTTTTTTTTTTTTTTTGCCAACAATTGTACAATTGCTCTAGTATCATTTTTTGCAATTGCTATCTTTCCTCCATTGACTTTTAATTTTGCACCTTTGTCAGATATCCATTGGGCATATTTATGTGGGTCTATTTATGGGTTCTCTATTTCTTGCATTGATCTATTTATCTATCTTCTGCCATTAACACACAGTCATGATTACTGAAGTTATATAATAAATCATGAAATTGGGTATACTGTTTCTGTCCACTTTTTTCCCTTTTTAAGAAATGTTTTAGTTATTCTAACTTCATTGCCTTTCCACATAAATTTCAGAATAATCTTGTTTATATCTGCAAAAACGTCTTCCTGAAGTTTTATAGGAATTGTGTTAAACCTGTATATCAGTTTGGGGAGAAGTGACAGTAGCTTTATTGTGCTGTTTTCTAATCCATAACATCATATGTCTGCTTATTTGATTTCTTTCATTGTGTTGTCTGCTTCAGTATATAAGCCCTATACATGTTTTGTGAGATTCACACCTAAGTAATTTTTTTTTAATTGTAAATAGCATTGTATTTTTAAATTTCAGTGTCTGTGAGTTCCTCAGAAGTATATTGAAATATAATTAATTTGTATGTTTAACTTGCATCCTGCAACCTTCTCTTTTTAATTTTTAAAAATTTATTTTTCTTGGGGCGCCTGGGTGGCTCAGTCGGTTAAGCGTCCAACTTCAGCTC
Organism: Lynx canadensis; assembly: GCF_007474595.2. Classification (NCBI taxonomy): domain Eukaryota; kingdom Metazoa; phylum Chordata; class Mammalia; order Carnivora; family Felidae; genus Lynx; species Lynx canadensis. Next base: position 76,164,608 of record NC_044314.2, on the reverse strand, counting down.
ACGTCATGATCTCACAGTCTCTGTGCTGACAGCTCGGAGCCCGGAGCCTGCTTCGGATTCTGTGTCTCCCTCTCTCTCTGCCCCTCCCCTGCTCATGCTCTGTCTCTCTCTGTCTCAAAAATAAATAAAAACTTCAAAAAAATATTTATAAAAAATAAAAAAAAATTATTTTTCTTATGTTGGGGGGGGCTGTGAGTGGGGGGAGGGGCAGAGGGAAAGAGAGAGAGCATCTTAAGTAGGTTTCACGCAGAGCCCAATGCAGGGCTCAATCCCACGACCCTGGGATCATGACCTGGCCTGAGATCAAGAGTCAGATGCTCAACCGAGCCACCCAGGCACGCCTCTTGCAAACTTCTTGAACTCACTGATTAGTTCCAGGAGGTATTTTTTAGATTTCTTGGGATTTTCTACGTAGACAATCATGTTATGCATAAATAGGGATAGTTTTATTTCTTCCTTTCTGATCTGTATGCCTTTTGTTCCCTTTTCTTGCCTTATTGCACTGGCTAGAACCTCCAGTACTATGTTGAGTAAATAGTGAGAGCAAACATCCATGACTTTTTCTTGACTTTAGGGGGGAAGCATTCAGTCTTTCATCATTAACTATGAGGTTAGCTATACTCTTTATCAAGTTGTGAAAGTTTCCCCTTTATTCTTATTTTTTTTTTTAATTTTTTTTTCAACGTTTTTTATTTATTTTTGGGACAGAGCATGAACGGGGGAGGGGCAGAGAGAGAGGGAGACACAGAATTGGAAACAGGCTCCAGGCTCTGAGCCGTCAGCCCAGAGCCTGACGCGGGGCTCGAACTCATGGACTGCGAGATCGTGACCTGGCTGAAGTCGGACGCTTAACCGACTGCGCCACCCAGGCGCCCCTATTCTTATTTTTTAAAAGAGTTTTAATCATGAATAGCTGTTGAATATTGTCAAATATTTTTCTACATCAAATGATATGACCATATGATTTTTTTTGGTTTAGCCTATTAATAAGGGAAGTTAGACTGGTTGATTTTTGAATATTGAGCCAGCATTATAAGCCTGGAATAAATTCCACTTGGTCATGGTGTATAATTCTTTTTATATGTTGCTGAATTCTCTTTGCTAATGCATTTTTAAGTATGTTTGTTTCTAAACTAATGAGGGATATGGGTCTATAGTTTTTTTTTGGTACTCTCTGCCTGATTTTGATATCAGAATAACACTGCCTTAATTAAATGAGGTGGGATGTGTTTCCTTCTCTTCTATTTTCTGAAAGAGATTGTGTAGATTGCTATTAATTCTTTAAATGTTTGCTAGACTTTTCTAGTGAAACCATATGGATCTAGAGACTTTTTCTGAGGGGGAGCTGTTAAATTACAAATTCACCTTCCTTAATAGTTATATTGTTCTTCAAATTGTTCCCTATTGAGTGACTTAAGATAGTTTGTGCTTTTTAAGGTATTGGCCCATTTCCTTTAAGTGGTAAGATGTATGTGTATAGAGTTGTTTGTAGAATGTTCTTATCTTTTGATGTCCGCAGGGTTTGTAGCGATAGTTCCTGTTTCATCCTGATACTGGTTAGTTGTGTCTTCTTTTTGTCTTGTTTTCTCGATCATTCTTAGAGATTTGTCACTTTTACCTATTCTTCCAAAGAACTGCTCTTTGTTTCGTTGATTTTCGCTATTGTCTTTCTATTTTCAGTTTAATTGATTTGTGCCCTTTATTATTTCCTTCCTTCTTGCTTTGGATTTATTTTGCACTTCCTGTTCTAGGTGCTTGATGTGGGAACTTAGATTACTGCTGTGAGACTTTAGCTAATCCTATATAATATATAACACTATATAATTCTTTCTCAGTACTGCTTTAGCTTGTGTGACACACATTTTGATATTTGCATTGTTGTTTTCATTCAGTTCAATGTATGTTTAAATGTCCCTGGAGACTGCCTCTTTGACTCATGAATTATTTATAAGTGTGTTGTTTAGTTTCAAAGTGTTTGGAGATTATCCTGTTATGTCTCTGCTATTCTTTTCTAATTTGATTTCCTCATGGTCAGAGAACACATTGTACGATTTCTTTAATTGTTTTAAATTTGTTGAAGTTCCTTTTTAATGGCCCAGGATATAGCCTATGTTGGTATATGTTCAGCGGGTACTTGAAAAGAATGTGTATGCTGTTGTTCAACAGAGTGTTCTACAAATGTCAATCAGATCCTGTTGGTTAATAGCGTCCTTGCTATTGACCAAAAAATACCAATTTTTTTTGTCAAGTTGTTCTTTCGGTTGTTGGAAAAGGAGTGTTGAAATATTAAACTACAAGAATGGATTTGTCCATTTCTCCTTTCAGTTTTGTTTTTTGCTTCATATATTCTGCAGCTCTGATGTTTGCTGTATACACATGTAGGATTATTAGGTCTTCTTGGTGGATTGCCCTTTTATCATTATAAATGTTCCTCTCTGCCTGGTAGTTTTCTTTGCTCCGAAATATACTTTATCTAATATTAACATGGCCACTCTTGAATTCTTTTGATTAATGCTTCCATAATATATCTTTTTTTTCCATCGTTGTACTTTCAACCTGCTTATATTGACATATTTGAAGTGAGTTTTGATCCACTCTCCCAATCTCTACCTTTTAATTAGTGTATTTAGACCCTTTACATTTAAAGTAATTGTTGATTTGTTAAAGCTTGATCTGACGTATTGTTTTGTGATTTATGCTTGTTCTACTTTTCATTTGTCTTGTTCTCTGTTTCCTGCTTTCTCGTGGGTTCCTTGAACATTTTTTAGAATTCCACTTTGATTTATCTCTAGTGGTTTTGAGTGTATCTCTTTGTATAGCTTTTTGAGTGGTGGCTCTAAGTATTACATTATAGATAGGCTAAGCCTATATCATGTTCACAGTCTACTGGGGTCATTTCACCAGTTCAAGTACCGTCTAGCAAACTCATTTCCTTTTATGTCTCCTTTGTTTATCATATAACTGTCTTAAAGATTCCCTCTACATACATTTAGGACTGTATCAGACACTGGTAAAGTCCTGACTCTCTATTTTGCTTCTCTGATGCCACCCTAGAGGAGAGAGATGAACACATCATTTCCTCAGTGGGGGTGGAAATCCAGACTTCTCCTGTGGTCTCCACTGACACCAATGGGCAAAGTCTTCATGACTACCCAGTGGGGATGAAAGTCCCTACTCCACCCCCTACTCAGCCTCCTCTGACACCACCTCGCGACGTGGGAACATCCACGAGAAAACGCATTTCGCGCACTTGGCTCAGGGCCCAGCACATGCTGGGGGCTGAGTCCATGCCTGATGGCCGTGATGGACTGAGCTGATGATGGTAGAAACCCTGGTGTCATGATTGGCCCTGCCACCGGTCCTGGTTCTGTGATTTTGGGTGAACCATGCCACCTTCTCGACGTCTCAGGTCCTTTATCTCTTCAATGGGGAAAAATGATACTGACCTGAGATTCTGTTTGTAAGAGCACCTGCCACAGATGCTTACTACAAATAAATATTATAACAGGACTGGTACTCACTGCTCACCAGGCCCAGTGTTACCAATTTGCCAGATTCTAACTCAAGGAATCTTCATTCTAAGCTGATGAAAAATAATGTGTTTTTTTGTAAATCTCCATTTTACAGAGGAAACTGAGGTTTGTTACGTAATAGGAGGTGACTGATACAACCTCAAAAGAACTCAGAAGGGCTATTCTATGTTAGCTCATAATTCCATTCTCAGAAATTTATCCTGAGGCAATAATCATGGTTACATGCAAAGATACAGTTAATTCTCATTTTTCACTGTTGTTCTATTCTATAATGAAGTCACCACAAACACCGAATACCAAATCCTTGCACCTAGGGGAAATATAGGGTTCGGTTCCAACAGGTTTCCGGTCACAACAATTTCATCAACCAGTGACCATATAACCTTGTTTTATGTGTGTTTCTGTTTAAAGACACCTTTTTTTAGGGACACCTGGCTGACTCAGTTGGTAGAGCATGTGACTCCTGATCTCAGAGTTGTAAATTCAAGCTCCACACTGGGCATAGAGATGACTTTAAAAAATAATAGGGGCGCCTGGGTGGCGCAGTCGGTTAAGCATCCGACTTCAGCCAGGTCACGATCTCGTGGTCCGTGAGTTTGAGCCCCGGGTCAGGCTCTGGGCTGATGGCTCGGAGCCTGGAGCCTGTTTCCGATTCTGTGTCTCCCTCTCTCTCTGCCCCTCCCCCGTTCATGCTCTGTCTCTCTCTGTCCCCCCCCCAAAAAAAAAAAAGTTGAAAAAAAAATAATAATAACAAAATGGGGCTTATTCCGCGGCTCAGTCAGTTAAGCGTCTGACTTCAGCTCCGGTCACAATCTCGTGGTCCGTGAGTTTGAGCCCCTCGGCGGGCTCTACGCTGACAGCTCAGAGCCTGGAGCCTGTTTCTCCCTCTCTCTGCCCCTCCCCCACTTGTGCTCTGTCTCTCTCTCTCTCTGTCTCAAAAATAATAAATAAACATTACAAATATATATATAATTTAAAAAGATAATAAGACACCTTGTTTAATATATACGTTGTTAATTAATGTATATTTATATAGTTGATTCATTAACATTGAACTTACAGCCAATAGCACTATAACTCAGGCCTGAACAAAGCTTATCTAACGCATGCATTTTCTCCCTAAGGCACATCGCCGCCTCCTTGCACTTCCCAATCTCAGACCACACATTAGCACTACAGTTGGGGGCCACTTTAAATAGCCAATCATGGCCCAAATGCCCACAAATGCTAAATATACGGTGAAAGGACACTTTTTTTTTTTTTACATTAGGAGAGCTAAAATAAGGCAGAGCATTGCCTCCTTCCATCTCAGCTGGGATGAGTAACATTTTCTCTGCTGTGTGCACATGCCCCCGAATGACTACAAAAGCAGGGGCTGCAAATAAATCGTAACAAGTAGTTGAATTTGCAAGTACAGAGTCCACAATAATGAGGGTCAGTTGCAGTGCGTAAGGACATTTGTTGCTGTTTGGGATGGAAACAACCCTTGATGAAAACAAGAAGAGTGGATGGGCAAACGCATTCCAGTGTAGTAATTGGAGCGAACACTATAGGTGAGGGATGTGGCCAGAAAGACAGACTGAGGTCAGGCACTGGAAAGAATGAACAGCGGCCAAAAGTGTCTGTGCCTCATCCTAGAGGCAAATGTGACTTCCCAGAATCCAACCTCTGCTCTCCTCCTGCATGAGGTCTGTGGTCTTCAGCCCCCACATGCCCAAGTAACACCTGCAAAGGACGGGTTTGCCACAAACTATGGACTATGGCTTCAGCCTTTCCCCCTTGTGAAGCCTGACTCTTCTCAGTCCACTGGGAGCCACAGGTTTTTAAGCAGGAAATAGAAAAGAATTTAGTGGAAGAAGATTGGTTGCCCATTTCTATGTCCCATTTCTATAAACACACACGCACACAATAATACAAATTATCTCTGAGTGACAGGATTCGAGTTATGAGTGAGTTTCCTTTTCCTATTTCCTGTTCTGTGTTTTCTCACTTTTCTGCAAGGGGCATTCAACGGTTGGAAATTTTGAAATGTCCCCTCTTTGAAGAGGGTGAAGGAATTCTATAAATTCAAGGTGTCCTGTCAAGACCCCCAGGCACCTGTGAAGATTTTTCAAAATTCAAATACGAACCTCGGTACAAAGACTACTCGCTCACCCAGGCAAGTAAATCTCGTTGAGATCATAAGCTTTCCAATTGCCTGTACCATCTGCAGCAGTGTGAGCAACAGCTTCCAAAGTCTAACTTGGCTTTTGCTCCCCTCACAAATCAGATGCCTCAGCCTCACGTGAAAAGGAGATTATTGTTAATTTGTTAATTAATAACAACGATAAAGGCTTAGACCAATGTTTTCTCAACTGAGGGCAATCATACTTCCCATCTCTGCCGCCAAGGGGACATTGGACAATGTCTGGAGACATTCTTGGCTGTCATGACTAGGACAGTGCAATGGGCATCTAGGGAGTAGAGGCCAGGGATGCTGCTAAAAACAATGTACAAGGCGGCCTCCATCTCACCGACGACAAAAGAAGTATTAGGTCTCGGATGGCATCGGTAGCAAGGCTGAGAAACCGGGGCTCAGACATACGGAGCTTTACTAAGTCTTACTGGGCCAGGGGTTTCACAGGAAAGATCTCATTCAATCATCACAGCAATCCTAGGAGAAAGGGCCTATCGCCATGCCCATTTTACAGAAGAGGAAACTGAGGCTTCAGGAGGGGAAGCAACTTGAAATGATATGGCTCCATTTTGCATGTCTCTGACTTCAGAGTCTGCATTCTCCCCTCCCCAGCCTGTCTTTCCAAATTGCTGAGTTACCCTTGTTTGTTTATGAAGGAAACTTTCAGAGATAAGCAAAAGCAAAGAAACCAGTTGAACGGGCCCACGTGTTCCTACTCTCCAGCTTCGGGGCTACACTTGGGACCTCAGAGACATGATGCTCTCCTGGAGAGTCAGAAATGCCTGAACACACCAGGATAAATCACACCAGGCTTGGACCCTTGCGGGGGGGTGGGGGGGTGGGCACATGAGCTCCTCTCCGGTGGTTTGGAATATGTTCCCTTTTTCCTTTACAGGTTTTGACCATAGCCCCCACCAGCCGTTGCCTTTCCCAGCAGAAAAGCTGGGTATAATAAGATCATCTGTTCTCTCCCCAAGGAAGTGCCACCTCCTTTTCTGGAGAGGTGAGAAAATGGCTTTTCCCAGAGGACAGTTCCAACGGGAGAACACCCCTCTAAGACACAGATGCTTTGTACACCAAAACTGTTGGTGGCAGGAAGGTATTGTTTGCAATGTGGGGACCAAAGTGGCTCTCTCTCTCTCTCTCTCTCTCTCTGTCTCTGGGTCTACATGCATTCACAAGTTCTTAGGATGGGAAGACGTGGCAATATCTTTTATTCCAGCAAATGCTCTCCGGTTTCTGCTTTGCGCCAGACTCAACTGCACCCCGGTCCCAGACTACTACAGACAACAAGCAGTAGTCGGCTGGCTTCTTTCAGATGAGGCCAGACCTTCAAGGCAGGGCAGGAGAAACAGGGTTTGTAACCCAGAGAGGGGCCTCTATTAGTCCCTATTCATATTCGAACTGAAATACGTGTGCTGGGAAAACAGCAGGAGGGATGGCTATGAACGTGAGCTTTGGAATCAGACAGCCCTGGGTTCAGCGTCCAGCTGTTTCAAGAATTAGCTGTGTGATGCTAGGCAAGTTATCCATGTCTTCGAACAACAGTTCCCTCACCTGGAAAGTGAGGATTATTCACTCAGTTTGTTTTGAGCCCCTACTGGACGCCAATAAGTGATTTCTGTTAAGTTCATTACTACTGAGAACCGTATCATTTCTCATTTGTTCTTCCCAATATCCCCGCCAGGGATGCTGAGGTGAGATTGTAAAAATGATTATAAACTCTCCTCCTTCCCCTAGCCATGCCCTGTGGAGTTGCTCTCCACGCTGACTCAGGCCTTGACCTTGGGACTGGCTTTGGCCAATGGGACATGAACAAACATGACACATGCAAAGACCTGTGAACTGTTTGTGTGTGGAGCTTACCCTCTCTTGCTCTACTTGGATCCCAGCCACCATGTGAAAAGCCCAGGAAGACGAAGTTAGCCTGATGGATGATGACAGTCGCATGACCCAGACACATCCCGTCACCCCAGCCAGCAGCCACCAACCTCCAGACATACGAGTGAGGACATCCTAGACCATCCAGCCATGATCAACCTTCCATCCGGCCACAGCTGTAAGAGCAAACCCACAGCCAAGTTAGCCCCCCAGTCATGAGCGAAATAATGCATGTTGCTTCAAGCCACTAACACTTTGGAGTGGTTTGTTACACAGCAGTTGGTAACTGATACAAAGCCCTTATCCTCCCATTTTCTAGACAAGGAAATGGAAGCTCACAGAAGCTTGCCCAAGGCCATGGAGCCAAGGCTCACTCTCCTTCTGTGAGGCCCCCTCTGCCATCTCCAAGTCCCTAAAGCAGGGCCACTAATTAATCAGACGGCTGACGAGGTGAGGGCTGTATTCACTGCCTCTGCTCAGTGGCCTGCTGGGAGACCTGGAATTAGCTTCATTAGCCTGGTGGACCTGTAACTGGCTTCTGAGGAGCTCTGTGGAGATATGTCCAGCTCGGAGCACGGCAGGGAGACCCACACAAGGAATTTGAGGATACAGGCTCTTGGAGAACTCAACATTCACTGGGGGGGCCCTCACATGTTCACCAGTCTCCCCTGTGTCCTACCCTGTATATCTGACAGCCAGCGAGGGAAGGGGGTATGTATGACCCTTCTGAAACACGCGTGAATGAGAAAACACCTTCCTTGGAGAAGACCGACTTGCAAAAAATAGCAAAAAATACCAGCAGCCTCCTTTACCGAGCACATCACATATATATTGTAGACCTTGGGTCTACATCGAATTTTATCTTCCCCCAGACCATGTCATGGGGATATAAAGCTGCAGCGTTAAAAAGTTCAGAGCACTGGCCAAGGACCCTGACTGCCTGGGTTTAAAACCCGTCTCAGGGGGCCTGGTGGCTCTCAGTCTGTTAAGCATCCAACTTCGGCTCAGGTCATGATCTTGTGGTTCGTGGGTTCCAGCCCCATGTTGGGCTCTGTGCTGACAGCTCAGAGCCTGGAGCCTGCTTTTCTGCCCCTCCTGCCCCGCCCCCTCAAAAATAAACATCAAAAAAATAAAACAGAAAACAAAAAAAACCCTGTCTCCTGGGGCACCTGGGTGGCTCAGTCGGTTAAGTGTCCGACTTCGGCTCAGGTCATGATCTAGCAGTTTTTGAGTTCAAGCCCCACATCGGGCTCTGTGCTGACAGCTCAGAGCCTGGAGCCTGCTTTGGATTCTGTGTCTCCCTCTTTCTCTGTCCCTCCCCAGCTTGCGCTCTGTCTGTCTGTCTCTCTCTCTCTCTCTCAAATAAACATTAAAAAAAAAAATTAAAACCTGTCTCAGCCACTGACTGGAGAGTGACCTAACTTCCCTGTGCCACACCTTGCCCATCTGTAAGATGGGGATATGATAATAGCACCTACTTCGCGGGGCTGATGTGAAGACTCAGAGAGTTAAAATGAAGGTAAAGTACTTAAAACAAGGTCCGACACATCGCTGGCAGTCAGTGCAGACCAGCTGTCATCATTGACGGTATTTTACAGATGAGGACACTGATGCTCCAAGAGGGGACTGCATTGATTAATTTCACTTGACTAAGTCAATGGCGGAGCCGAAGTTTGGACTCTGGTCCGACAGACCAGACCCTTAATCACAGCTCCACTGCTCCTGGAACTTCCGGGATCACCTGCCCATCACACAGAGTCCCGCCCTCTGCAGCCAGCGTTCCTGCCCCGAAGTCAAAGGAGAACTTGCTCTTTCAGGGTCCTCTTTAAGGTTCTATTACGCAAATGGATCGCAGGCCGGTTCCTCAGAAATCCACACCCCTGTACAGACCTTTGCATTGATCACACTGCATTGCAATGGTTTGTTTTTCTTTCTTTACTTTTTTTTTTTTTTTACGTTTATTTATTTATTTTGAGAGCATGTGAGCACAAGCAGGGGACTGGGGGAGGGGCAGAGAGAGAAGAGAGAATCTCAAGCAGCCTTGACGCCGTTAGCACAGAGCTCGATGCAGGGCTCAAACTCAAACCGTGAGATCATGGCCTGAGCCAAAACCAAGAGTCGGACGCTTAACCGACTGACCCAGCCAGGAGCCCCACAATGGTTTGTTTTTCTAACCATCTTCTTTGCTAATAGAAATATCTACCACATAGGGGCGCCTGGGTGGCTCAGTCGGTTGAGCGTCCAACTTCGGCTCAGGTCACAATCAATCTCACGGTCCGTGAGTTCGAGCCCCGAGTCCCGCTCTGGGCTGATGGCTCAGAGCCTGGAGCCTGCTTCCCATTCTGTGTTTCCCTCTCTCTCTGCCCCTCCCCTGTTCATGCTCTGTCTCTCTCTGTCTCAAAAATAGATAAACGTTAAAAAAAAAATTAAAAAAAAGAAACATCTACCACATATTGTGAGTCTCCTGTGTGTTGAGCATCAAAATGTACACGTTGCCTTTTAATCTGCATGACAACCCAGCAAGGTACATTGATTGGACCATTTCTACAGATCATGGGTAGGAAAAAAAAAAAGCTCACGGGGCACCGTGAGTGTTGGCTCAGTCAGTTGGACATCTGACTTCAGCTCAGGTCATGATCTCGTGGTTTGTGAGTTCGAGCCCGGCATCGGGCTCTGACAGCTCAGAGCCTGGAGCCTGCTTCGGATTCTGTGTCTCCTTCTCTCTCTGCCCCTCCCCTGTTCTCCCTCTGTCTCTCTGTGTCTCTCAAAAATGAATAAACGTTCAAAGAAAGAAAGAAAGAAAGAAAGAAACGCTCAGAGTGGAGAAGACATGTGATGCACACACTTGGGATTCAAATATAGGTCTGTCTTATTTGTGATGCGGGCTTATCTGAAGCATGGTGGGATGTTTCACTACTGAGAATAATACACTCTACAGTAGTTAAACACATGCCATTGTTCTAGGTCCAGTACTAATCGTGTCACATGTGTATCTCCTTTCATCCTCAAAACATTGCAAATAGATTCTGTTGTTATTTTTTCCTTTTAGAAGAGGAAACTGAGGCCCAGAGGGGTATAGAAACCCGTCCAGGGTCACACAGGTAGACGGAATAGTTGGGACTTGAACCGAGTATCAACAACAACATCTATGGACTTTCTACTCTATTTTCGGTCTCTCTGAATGACCTCAAGCACAAAGACCATTATTTCCACTCCTTAGAATGTTCTCAACAGTGTCTGGGGTGCTAAATAAATATTCACTGAACATGTTAATGATTAAATGAATGGAACCCTCAGGGTCTCTCCAAGCACCCATGCAGCTTCCCTGGGTCTGTGCAGCGAGTGGGAGATCTTTGGAGGACGTGAGCCAAGCAAGTGGAAGCTTGGCTTCCTCACCATAACCCTCACGCTGGTTGCATGGCCTCTGATGACATATTCTTCCGTGAGCCAGATGTTTTCGCTTACACTCCTTAAAAAGTTTTTGCGAATCCAGAGAAAGAAAGGGGGCAGTTAACTTATAACAGGATTGGCTTTCTCTGCTGCCTGGCTTGGGCTATTAGATGGCTTAACTGGGCACAGACACAAGCCGGGAACATCTCTCCCTGAAGTGCACATGGCCACAAATCAAAAATCAATCTTCATGTGGGAACAGCGTGCAGAGGGCTATTGCTCACATAGGGGGCTTTCCAAAGCTCTGCATCCCCAGAACTGATAGGAACTCCTATCAGGAAGCCACTTGAGATCATCAGACCAGTTAGTTGCAAGTCAGTGTAAGAGCTGACAATCTGGCAGAATGAAAAGGAAAGAAAGAATGACTCCTGACTCCATGAGGAGTCTTGAAAGTGGTCTGGTCTTCAGCCCAGTCTATGAATTATCCGCGGCTGTAACACAAATCACCCGAAATGTATTAGCTCAACACAAAAAAATCATTTATCATCTCTTGCGGGTTGACAATTTGGGAGCCGCCTCACTGTGTGGCTCGGGAGGAGGGCTCCTTAGAAGGCTGCAGGCAGATGAAAGTCGGGACTGCGGTCCGTGGAAGTCTTCACTGAGACCCCACCCCTGCTTCCAAGTTGGTTCGCCCACATGGCTAACAAGCTGGTGCGGCCGTTGGCGGGAGGCCTCAGTTTCTCGTCAGGTGGGCATCTTCCCTGGCTGTTTGAGGGTCCTCATGACATGGCAGCCGGCTTCCCCAGACTGAGACATTCAAGAGCCCACGGCAGAGGCTGCAATGCCGTTTATGACTGAGCTTTGAAAGTCACACACTGTCATTTATGCCTATGCAGGCCAGCCCTGATTCGATACGGAAGTCAGCTTCCTAAAGACGTGACTACGAGCAAGCGTGGATTGCTGGGGCCCCGTTGGAGATAGGCTACCGTTTCTGAGAATCGGGTCTAAGGAAGGATGGCAGGTGCTACAAACGCATTAGGCATAAAGGTGTTCACCGCAACGTTGTTCAACGGGAAGAAATTGGAAACAACCTATGCGTCCTTCTTTTGAGAAGCCACACAATGGAGTCACGATGATCTGTGTGCATGTGCCGAGAGAAAGAACTGGGAAGGCATCATCAAGACATCATCAGACTCTGAGCCCTGGTGATTTCTGTGGGTGGGCGTCGGATTGCGTAGGATAGGTAGCAGATTGTGGCTCAGGGCGCCCAAATGTGGAACCGACGAGGGAAGGGAGCTGGCTCTTCACGTATAAATCCTTCCTGCTGGGCTGCTCTCTCCACGACACTCCCAGAAAATTGACGCTGAGCATTTTGGTGACTGAGTGCCTGCATGGCTGAGATACGCCTTTCACCAGGCTAGTTTCAAACCGGAGTTTTGGCGGCTGCCTACAGGGTTTGATTCTGGGTAGTAAATGGTCCAGCTAGGCGTCAGGGACTGGTGCTCATCCACCTACACTGATTGGGACACTGAGAATCTTCTGGAGCACCCAGGATAAGGAAGGGCCGCAGAGATATTACCATTTCCTGCTAATTAGAAACAGACGTTTGTCCCCTGCCCCCTTGCCCTCCACCAGCTCAGTGAGAAATGACCAGTCATTCTTCTTGACCCTCAATACATTAGCCATCCAGGGATTGCAAAGAAAATGAGACCATTTCTGGAAGAAATCTATGGCCCCATCTGTCCCTCTTTCCCTGAGGCTCCCAGGACTCAAGCTTTTAAAAGATGCAAATACAGTTTTTTCTTGTCGCCAGATTGCAGCGGCCCCCTGCAGCTGAAACCAAGTCCTTTCCCAGGGCCTGGGACAGTCACATCCCTCAGGGAGAAGACGCTGATGGGGTGAGAGAATTGGATGCTAACCCTTCCTCCGCCTCAGTCAAGCCAGAGGAGATGGAGAAAACGAGCAAGACTTCCTGTTATCATGTTAGCGCCATCGAAGCAGTTTGGCAGATGAGGCTTTGGCATTGAGCAGACCCCTTTTTGATTTCCATCTCTGCCGAGGACATGCTGTGTGGCCTCGGGCAGGTCCCCCTGCCTCTCTGTGCCTCCATTTCCTCACCGCAAAAAGGAGAGCATTGTGGGGCCTACCTCTCATGGTTGCCGTGAGGTCGAACGAGATCCCATTTATTTTTTTTAATTTTTTATTTTTTTAACATTTATTTTTGAGACAGAGAGAGACAGAGCATGAACGGGGGAGGGGCAGAGAGAGAGGGAGACACAGAATGGGAAGCAGGCTCCAGGCTCTGAGCCATCAGCCCAGAGCCCGACGCGGGGCTCGAACTCACGGACCGCGAGATCGTGACCTGGCTGAAGTCGGACGCTTAACCGGCTGCGCCACCCAGGTGCCCCACGAGATCCCATTTAAACGCTTAGCAAGGTATACGGCACACGAGAAAAGCATAGTAAATGGCTGTCAGGATCACACTACCGCAGATTCACAAGGTACCGCATTTGGGAATGGGATAACGGCGAGATACTTGGGCTGTAAATTTGGAAAGACCACAGGAACGTGACCAGCGCCCCGTGCTCCTTTTCTCTGCCTAAATTACTTGCACTTGAGAACTGTGGGGGTTTTGTGTTCTTTTTTTTTAAATCACTTCATGGTTGGTTTTTGTTCGTTTGTTTGTCTTTTTTTTTTTTTTTTTTAATCCCCAAAGGAGGAGAAGTGTGAAGAATGGAGCCTTGGAGTCAGAGCCGAGAGGAATTGGATGCCTGCAGGCGAGACCAGGTCCTGCTGGCCCGGATGGAGCCTTTGTGAAATTAGGAGAGGCTGAATCACTACCATTTCAATTCCTTGTCTCTCCAGCGGGGATAAACAAGACACAGCCAGGCCCACAGGGATGCTGAGGTGAGCCGGGTGATCTGGTGTAGACCGCCAAGCCTGTCTCAAACCCTGCCTGTGGGACCTGATTGTATTCAGTGCACCTGCTCTTTGCCTTGGCCTTCAGCCACGCCCCTCACCCCACTAGACGCGGTGCACCCGGAGGCCCGCAGGCACGCAGGGCCCGCAGCTGGGATGCTTGCACTGGAGGCCGGAGGACTCAGGAGGCGCCGGGCCACGCGTGGTCTCCTCCAGACCGTGTATCGTGGGCCAGGTAGAAGGAGGAAGAGAGTGGTCCCTGGGGTCCCTGGGGGGGGGACCGGGCAGGCGGGCAGGGGAGCATCCTGTGGGCGGGGCTGTAGAAGGCAGCGCTGCCCATAGGCCCCCACCTGGCCCAGAGACCCCCTCCCTGCCTCCTGGGGCTGCAGAAACCATCCGGACACCCTGTTGCCACCCCTGGGAGGCTTCTGGACCCACAGGGGTGGGGACATGAGCGACAGGGGCCCTTCCTTCTTGCACTTTGGGAGCTTCTAATAACATCCCAAGCCCAGAGGCTGCTGACCTCGTGTTTCCCCTTCACCTCCCTATGAGGAAACAAGGACCTCAGCAAAGGGGCTGTTTCTACTGCTCTCTTCCAACCCCTCCCACCCACTCTCTCAGCCTTAGGGAGACCCCTGCCTTGTCTACCCAGAAGCCAGGCCCTGCTGATTGTCTTGCGGCTGAGCAGGGAGAATGGCTAAGGCTAGAGCTGGACCCAGCAAGATGCACGCTCTGTGACCTTGGACAAGTCACTGGCCCTCTCTGGGCCTCAGTTTCCCCGTCTTTGGAGACAGGAGCTATCCTGTAAAAACTGTGGCCCCATCTGCGAGTGCCTTTAGAGAGCGCTTACTGTATGCTCCACAGGTACACTTATAGAGCACTTACTGTATGCTTCACCCTTCACCTGCTTCCCAACAATCCTTTGAGGGCACTAGTGTTACTGACAGTCCGATGTCCAGGAAGTGAGGCTCAGGGAGGTGGGGTGACATGTCCACAGGCACACAGCTAGGAGTAGTGGTGCTCGGCTTGAACCCTGCTCTCCTGTTTGACTAGCTTCGACCTCTTGGGGTGCAGGCCTAACTCTGGAGGGGCTTCCACTGCCACTCCAACCTTCCCTACCTCCTTTCCAGCCTCTGCAGGGAGAGGCTAGCCGGGAGGAGCTGCCATCCCACCTCCACTGGGCTCAGCACAAAGGCTGAGACAGGGCCTTGGCTCCGTCCCCATTTAGTCGGGAAGTGAAGTGGAAAAACACCCGAGAGCCGGCTCCGGGTGGGGAGGGCGTTCTGGGAACTGCTTCGGCTCTCTGGGCCCACAGCCAAACAGCCACAGAAATGAGATTCAGTTCCTTCAGCAATCTCAGCGCCCACCATGTGCCTGGTATGGAGCAAGGCCCTGGGGTAGAGTAGAAAAAGTGGGAGAACTCACCCCAAATCACGGAAGCCCATGTTTATGGGGGACTTACTATGTGGACGCTCATTTAATCCCAACCACACCAACCGATTGGTGCTGTTATTATCCCCAAGTGACAGATCTGGAAAACGAGGCCTGAGAAGGAAAGTGAGTTGTCCGAGGCCACACGGCCAGTCGGTATTGGAGCTCAGATCTGGAACCCTCACCGCCTGACTTTGAACCTGAATTATCTCTCTGCAGTGTTGTTTACTGAACACCTACCCTGTGCAGTCAGTGTAGGTCATCTCCACCCCTCCCCACAGACTGTAACCCTATTTTACAGAGAGGAAAACGGAGGCTCAGAGAGGTTAGGTAATTGGGCCAACGTCACACGGCCAGGAAGCAGCAGAGGAAAGATTCAACGAGATCTACCTGCCTCCCCCAAACCTCTAATGGCCCCAGAGGGGAAGAGGTCAGCCCCATCATTCGTCATTTATTTATTTATCCGTTCATCGAACAAATAGTTATTGAGTGCCTATTATGTCAGGCCCAGGGTGAGCCACAATAAACCTGACTCAGCACCCAACCTAAGGGGCTCACAGTCTTGCACAGGCCAGTGGGGTACTCCGACTAAATACTTCTCTCTTCCAGATGTGGGTGGGGGTAGGGAGTGGGGGGTGGGGAGTGGAGGGCCGGCTGCTGTTAGGGATGGCTTCCTGGAAGAGGTGGTTCTGGAAGTCTGTCTCCCTTCTGGCCGGGCTACCCGGGTAAATCATTCAACTTCTGAGTCTCTTCACCTGAACAATGGTGATGACAAAGCCACCTTGTCTGGTATGGCTCAAGACTTGTCACCTGTTATAACTAACATTATGATCTCAACCTAGCTGCCACTGCAGGGCGGAGAAAGTGGGCGGAGGGAAGAGGCGTGGTACCGCTGAAGTCTGGGCCCCGCGCAGGCCCGGGGAGAGTGCTAAAACTCTTGGAGGGCAGGAACACGGGCAAACAGGGGAGGGCCCAAAGGCCCCAGACAGGGTGTGGCCTTCATAAGTCTAGGGCCAGAACCATGACCTCAGCTGGACCTCTGGGGCTTCCAGCACGAATGAGGTCAGCACTGGGGGCGTGTGGCCTGAAAAAAGGAGTGGACCTGACGAGGTGTTCAAGAAACTAAGAGAAGCAGCAAAGGGCGGGGGTGGTGGGGGTGGTGGAAGATTCTGGGCTTAAAGCTCTCTAGTGTTGGTATAACCTGGATTCAAATCCAGATCAGACACTCACTAGTGACCTCGGGCAGGTCACCTACCTGAGCTTCTGTTTTCTTCCTGTAGAAAATGTGTTAATACCTGCATTCCCAGCTGGACGTTCGGGATCAGATTTTAACAGGTTTTTTTTTTTTTTTTTTTTAACAAATGCATGTATAGCAAGTACCACGGGCCTTTTATGCATGCGTATTTTTAATGAGAGGTATGTGGCTCAGCCGCTGGCTCATGTACCAGGAGCGCAGCTATTGTCGCTGTGGACATCATGTGATTTTGATACAATGACTGTGTTTTACTTTCTAATCAGGAAAAACAACAATAACAACCAGGAAAGCAAATTCCATTTTAGGCGCGGGATGGGGCCTAGGGCAGATCTGGGAGCCCGGCTGTGAGCGAGCTAGACCAGGATGAGAATTCGGGGCAGTCGGGGGGGGGGGGGGGGGGGGGGGGGGGTGAGGAGAGGAGGGGAAGCCCTGCTAAGGCTTCGCGCTGGCCGGCGATCTTCTCCCAGGATCTCCAGCAAGAAAATCGGGAATCGGGAATTCTTCTTCCCTACGGGGCCGAGTCCCTGGAAGCCTCCTAGACACATTGTGCGCATGCGTGTGCGCGCCTGCGCGTGCACGTGTCGCGGGGAGGTGGCGGGGGTGGCGGGGAGGTTTCCCAGATCGCTGTCCGGCTCGAGTCCTGCTCGGTGTCGCGCGCTCTCAGCCCCAGCCTCCCTTGCCCGGCCCCACTGCCAGCCGCCGGCCACAGCCGTTTGTTGTGGCAGATGTTCGGCTGTGCCATGGCAACGCCAGAACAGGATGTACCTCTGGATCGCGGCAGCGACCAGCCCACGCTCACGGGCCGCCCACGCCGTTCCCTTCCCCGGAGGCTTGTTGTGAAGAACCACGCGGGTCCGGGTCGGGGTGGGGGGACGGACGGTGTTTGTATCTGGAGAGAGGCAGAGGCAGGGTCCTCCGAGGGGTCAGGGCGGGGGAGGGGGAGCGTATGTGTGCGCATCCCAGCCGAGTACCTACCCGCTCTGCCCTCCAGAGCCGTGCACAGGAAGCAGGGTGGGGAGGAGAGCCGTCCATCAGCGGCGTCTGATCTGTGGGCGTCTGGCCTGAGACCAGCGTCCTCCCCGCTGGAGGATTACTCTGTGTCGGGGCCCGTGGTAAGTACTTTATGTAACAAATTAACAGTACGATTCGGGGGCACGTACTTTGTGCTCACCTTTTATCACATCACTATGAGGTTATTTTTGTTCTTCGTCTTAAGAAACTTGAGTCCCAGGGAGGTGAAGTCCCTTGCTCCAGGTCACAGAATAGGTGAGTCAGGGAGCTCGTGCTGGGACCCCGGCCTGCCTTGTTCCGAAGCCCTTGGTTGGAAGGGGGATCCTGCCGGGGCTGGCTACATGATTTGCAGGGCCCAACGCAAAATGGAAAGGCCTGGCCTTTGTCGAGGAATTACAGGGATTTCAGAAGAGCGATAGCGGAGATTTAGGCCAATCGCGATGCCCTTGTTAAGTGCAGAGTCCTGTGCCGCCAACCACGAAGCCAGCCCTGGACGCTGCCCTGCCACGCCAGATACTCAGAGGGTGGGCCTGAGCAGCCTGGAGAAGCTCACAGACCAGGGTAGTGAGGCACTGCCATCCGGGATCTCCCTGTCCATTCCCGGGCGGTGCTAGCTCATCAGAGGGGCCCAAAGACCTTCCCCCGCAAAATGTCTGGAACCAGGAGCCTGGGAGGTTGTCCTGCGAATCGTAGCTCAATACAAAAGCATCCTTTCATTAGCTCTTTATGTTTCCCTTTTTAATTTTATTTATTTATTTTTGTAAAAGTTCGTATTTAAGTAATCTCTGTACCCCCAAATGGGGCTCCAATTTGCAACCCTGAGATCAAGAGTCACATGCTTTCTGACTGAGCCAGCCAGGCGCCCCCCCCCCCTTTTTTTAATAAAAGTAACACAACCCTGCTTGCTGCACAGATGTTGGAAAATAGGTAAAAGGAGGAAACAACATAAACCTTGAATCCTACCTGTCCAACTCCCATTTCCGTTAGCAGGTGGTATATTTCCTTCTTGTCTTTTGCAAGAGGGTTTTCTGTCAGGACCCCCCAGGGATGAAACAGATGGTCTCCTCTTTGTCCCCAGGGCATGACACATGGCAGGGGAGCTGAGAATGGGGGAAGAATGCAAGAATGGATGGATGTGATAAAGGGACCTGGCTTGGGTGACCTTTCAGATTCTTTTGGACTCTGAACAACTCAGGATTCTTAGAGTCATAGCTAATGCCCCGTATTGACCTAAGTTTCAGTCAAATGTGCCAAGCCCTTGCTGGGGTCCAGGTTGTGACAGACACTGCCCTTGCCCCGGAGGAACTTGGTTTAGGCAGGCATGGGTGTCCCCAAACTTTTTAGGCCTTGGCGACTGAAACTACGGTTCACTGTCACAGCGTATTTCATTCATGTGCTCACTCGTTCACAGTCATGAGGTATTTATTGAGCACCTGCTATGCTAAGCATTGCACTAAGTACACGGTGGGCTATTCTCTTTGGAGAGAGGGTGGTGGGGTAGAAAGTAGATGAATTAGGAGTCAGACACCCTGGACCTCTGTCCCTTTCTGGCTGTGGGGCTCTGACCCATACTCCCTAACCCTCTGAGCTTCCAACCGTCATTTGTAAAACGGGCTCATATCTGCTGTGCGGACCACCGCTTGTCAGTAGTAGGTGCTCGGTGTACGTTACTTCCTTCCTGCCTCCCTCCCCTCCGTCCCTCCTGCCCAGTACCAACAATAACGGCCACCGTCGATTCGGCGTGGACGGTGTGCCAGGCAAAAGGGGGTTCCGTACATTATCGGCTAATTCTCAAATCACCGGCTCCATGAGGTAGGTAACATTGTTCTTAACCCATCTTGATATCGGGGGATATCAAGGGAGCTCACCACCTCCAACATACCACCTGCAGGAGAACGTGTCTCTTAGCACCAGGGCCCCCTGCATCCTTTTCTGTGCCCGGAGGCTGCTTGTGCCAACACCAACATTTTATCTGCTGGAACCGTGTACAACAAGAGGACCTTTGAGCTGAAATGGGACCCTTTATAGATATACTTCAGGATGCACGAGCAGTTTCCCTTTAAAGGCAAAAAAAACCACCAAAACCCAAAAATGGTGGATACGACTTGGGCAAGAGACACACACCTTACGTTGTCCAAATAGCCTTTGGAGCTGGACGTAGGTCAGATTTCCCAGGGGCAGGAGGGAGGCTTCATTTCTGACTCCTGTGCTTTCTTGCTGACACCTATAGGGAGATCAAGAATGCAGCTTCAGCTTGCTTCTTGGCAAGGTTTTAGGTGGGGAAGAAGCAGTACTGACTGGCTTCGCCGCTTTCCACATGTGACCACGGGCCAATCACTTACGCTCTGCAGGCCCGTCTCTTCACGCGTAAACTGTGGGTAACATCAACAGGGCTGTCTGAAGGACTCAATGGGACTCCTTCCGTGAAGTGCTGGGTACACGGAAGGACCAGTAGAATCTGCTCCCTACCGCTGGGGCGCAGGGTGCGTGGCTGGTCTTTCCTGGGCAGGAGACGTCTTTAGGAAGGGCTTCCCCTCCCACTGCCTTCCGAAATGCCGTTCTCCAAGCTCTGCCTTCTGGAGCCCCCTCCAAGCGTCTTGCCAAGAGGGGCTTCTCTGGGCGTAAACACAAACAGGCAGGAGCGTCCTGGTGTGCAAAACTACCCCCCCCCCCCGGCTGGAGGCGTGATCTGGGATCTCGCTCCACCTCAGGACTGTTACTGTTGAGGGTGAAATCGGGGTAAAGTCAGCCAATGGTAGGAACATTCTGCTAGGGCCCTGGGTAAATGAGTATCTGGTGGGTTTTGGCAACACCCCCGCATTCTGTTAGAGGGATGTGGGTGTTGTCTCTAGAAAGCATGCATGGAATGTGATTGTAACCAGCTAAGTGGAAGCCTGCTCCACTGTGTCACATTCTTATTTTGATGGTGTTTGAACTTGGCCTTTAGAATTCCCAGGGAATCCATCGGGAACATACAGAGTGCTGGGCCCGATCCCTGGGCTCTGATTCATATTTGGAGCCTGAAGAGAATTTATGAGGTGTCTCCAGCCTTGCCAACGAAGACTGTCCTGAACCATGACCCTCGGTGGTTTGATTTCAAAAACATCTTACAGAAAGGACTGCCCCGCAGCTTCCTGGCGTGGCCCATTAGAACCACCTCCCCAAACCTTCTGCTTTGAGTTCATACTCAAGAAGCAATTCCTGACCGTAGTTTGGCTTCAAATGTAGATTCGCCTAGAGGACTCAATGTGCTAATTGGCAAGGGAGGGTAATCTGACCTGCTTGACGGCTAATAATTCTTGTTCTAAAGTAATCAGCTTGCATTCCGGTTTATCCATCTGTCTTCTGGGAGTCCAGGTGACAGACCCAGCAAGCCGGGGTGAACTCAACAAAGTATTTCGCGGATCCACAGGCACTGGAATTCAGTGGTCGCGCCAAGGTCCCTGTGGCAGACGGTGCTGCCCGCCAAGCACGTGTGCCCGCACACCTCCCGGCGGTCTGGACGTGTGATGTATTGCGTCCAAAGGCCGTGAAGAATGAGAGTCCCCATGCTCTTTCCCCCGACTGCACAGCCAGAAGCAAAGAACACCAAGATAGCACAGGGTTTAAAACGCCAAGTAGCTCAGCTTCATGAGTCACCAAGGCTGGAGAGCCACCCAAAGGTCCTGACCTGCCATGGATTGTGACCTGGGCGTGAGATAAGCCTCTGTTGTGTGTAGCAACTGAAGTTCCCTGGGATTCCTGCCTCGGTCGCTAGCGATAATTAGCCTCCACAGTCCCCTCCCCCGTGACGTGTGGCTGGCATAGCTTAGGTGGGTCTGAGGAGCACACGCTAGTTAGCTGTCTTCTGCTTGTGCAAGAAGAGACACCAGCCAGCGTCCAAGTCCCATGACCACCCGCAAGTGGGCCTGTTCTTCCTCACTGACAAAACCAGGAGGAAAACCAGACAATTCCTGGAGGAGCTCACATTTCTGCCCTTGGTTCGTTCTTCGGTCTAACGTGTCTGGGTTTTTCGTACAGGGCTTAGCGCACAGTAGGTGCTCAGTAAAGACTGGCTGTCGGGATGACGCAGCTATGTCTGACTGTCTTGGCAAGGATTGAAGAAGCAGTTTCCTTTTGCACAAGTTCATAGGTCATCAAACACGTATAAAGAAAAAGTTTATTCTCATCACGAGAAGCACACGAACTATTACAGTACGCACCAACAGAAGAAAAAGTGCGTTATGCATCTTCTACTGCAAATTCACAGTACAAAAGATACTGCCTTTTAAATATATGTATATAAAAAAACAAGAAGAAAAACAATATAATAAAAAAAAATCATCGATACCGTAACGCAACACGCTGGAACCCACTGGCAGCTTCTGAAAACCAAAGAACTTATCTTGTAGAGTTCCTGATTTTGCAGGGGGTGGTGCCTGCACCTGCGTTTTGTTGCAGCGAGCTCAGGACACCGGCACGGGGGGAGACAGGGTGGCCTCGGTGGTAAGAGATCTCTATGAGACAAGAGTACAATCGTGTGACGGGGCGGGATGCCACCCCCCAGCTGGCTAGCAAACCAAATTCCGTGCTTTCCTTGCAACTGTGGGGCGCGGCGTGAGCCAGCGCCTGCCTCGCCTGCAGGAACCCCTGATGCTCTTGGACACCTGCAGGTCCCCCCACCCCCACCCCACGCACGACCGCGCAGCAGATGAGCGCATGCGTGGGGCAGGGCGAGCTCCGGCCCGCACGCCAACCACCACCGACAAGGCAAAGGTCCAATCACAGGTGAGAGCTTAACAGTTTCCCATAAATACACAGTATTCGTAAACTATTATTAAGGCACTCAATTGTAAAATAACAATTACAGTGTCGGAAGAGGGGGGAGGAAGCAGCCACCTTCTTGTGTGGCATGGCCAACACAAAGGACCGCGGAGGGCTGGAGGGCTGGTTATAAAGACTCCTATTTAAGAGACTGACTGAGACCAGGGCACCGGCTGCAAGACAAAAGGTGGTCACGTCCAGGTCTGCTGTGGGGACCGCTGCACAGCCCCACTCCAGATGGGTCAAGGTGGTCCGCTTCGGACTCGGGGGACACGGCGTGGATGTGGGTGGGACAGAAGTGGCCCACAGGATGATGTGAGTCAAGCTGTAGATCTATTGATGCGGCGTGAACCCCTACACACGGGGATTCAGTTACGGAACGCACACAGTCAGACCAAGTAGCTGAGCGTGGGGGTCGATCAACTACCTGTGTTTGGCATGCAGCATCGGCAAGAACCTGCGGGGTGGGAGCAGAGCAGGTGAACCTGCACCATGCTGTGTCACAAACTCCTTAGCCTGCCTAGTGCTCCTGTCCTCGCTGTGTCTGCGGGAAGCCCCGCCAGGTGGCAAGCCAGAGGAGCGCTGGGTGAAATGTATTCCAGCACCGGGCATTTCCTGTCAACAGAGGGCACGTCTCTCTTCAGACACCTTGGGTAAGGTTACTTCTATGACCTTGACGATGTAGCATTTCTTCTCACTGGGGAGAAATGGTCCCAGGGGAGCAGGGCGAGTCATGAACCTTCTGGGATCTGGCCGGTGTGGAGAGACAGGGGTGCCTAAGTCCAGGGCTGTCCTGAAGAGGTTAATTCTGTGGCATCCTCTGGGCTTATCCGGGAGGGAAAAGGCTCTAGAAGGGGCTGGAATGGTTTCTGGCGAGAGGTGTTGGGGGGAACAGAAGAGGCTGGCACAGTGCAGCCATCTGTGAGCAGCTAGTGAACGATCTCATGCATGACGGACAGGGTACCGCTACCCACTACCCAGGAGCCTGCTGTTGGGCACCCAGAGCTCGGCATGGGTCCCCACACCGTGAGATCAAAGCAGCAGGGAATGCCAAGAGTGGGCAACTTTGTTCTCAAGTTCACGCGGTGATGGACATTGCTCCAAGGCCCTGCAGTCGCTACCCGGCCAAGAAACTGAAATCGACATTGTCAGATCATGACCAGGGGGTCCTGTGGTTTCTCTCTCCGTGACCAGTTTCCCCCGAATACTTAAAGCTTCACAAGAAGACCCTCCCCACCCCGAATCAATGCAAGATGAACATCTGGGGAAGTTGAGTCTAACTTCTGGCATGCCACAGGAATTAAAGCAAAAGAGAGAGAGGCGAGACAGTATGTGAAAAGCGGTTCAAGGCTCAGGGAGATCATCAAGCTGACTTAGAAAACTTTTGCTCTCTGTTTCAGGAAGGGCGTTCTCCGAAGAGGGTGGTCACCAAAACCAACGACTTTCACAGCAAAGACCCCGCCTCTAACTTGTGCCACCCATGTTCAGAATTCTCGCCATCAGCAAGGAAGACGAGACGGGGCATCGGTCCAGACACGGCATGTCGTGTGGCACAAACTTCCTCTTCCAGGGGCCAGCGTGAGCCTGTCTTTGCCAGGGTGCCCCCAAGCCTGGCGGGGTGTTCTTGCTCCTCTGGGTCTGGGAGAAAAGCTTTGATCCTTTCCTCCAGGCCAGAGTGGTAGCCATTAAATCAAGAGGGCTTCATTTTGCTCTGATAATGGGGACCTGGGCCCTGGTCTGTGTAGACGCTGAAAGGCGAGCCGTGCTTCTGAAGACAAATGGGCAACCGGAAGCCAAAGACTCACTCAAATTCCTAATCCTCCTCCTACACTTTGAAAATTAAAAACATCCGGTTCTCACACACAGACCTGGTCTTAAAAGAGCAACCCAAGCCTGTCAGCGTCAAATCTAAAGGATTATTTTGACACAAAAATTGAGCCACCACATGAAATTTAATTTGGCAAAATGTATTGAACTTGGTATGTTTTTTGAGAATATGTTTCTTTTGGCCAGGGCGGTGGCGGGAGTGGGGGGGGGGGGGGGGGGGGTACCCAAAGGGTTTTCAGGAAGAAGCAGATAATCACCTTTTAAGGTGGTTTGGATTGACAGGTGGGAAAATAAATTCCTATAAAGTAACGTAATGTTAGAAAAAAAAATAATAAAAAATAAAAATAAAAAAGAATGCCAGAGAGGAAAAGTTCCTGGAGAGAGCATTTTTGCACAGACTCTACCCGTTAGTTGGAATGTGGATCACCCTTGTTCCTGAAGATCCTTCCCGGAGTGCTCTCGGGGGGCCCAGGTCTGACCAATGTAAAACGTAAGAGGGCGACTCCTTCGCCCACTTTCGGAGCTTGGCTGGGCCCGGGAGGCTTGTAGTTTCACTGAACCAATCTGGCCGCCAGCGGAGAGCCAGCTATACTCTGGGAATGCTTCGACCAGCAGCGCCCTCGCACCTACACAGCGACCCTACCCTGCGTGAGAGCCGCGCGGGGGGCGGGGGGGGGGGGTTGCTGGCAAGGTCTGGGTCGGGAGAAGGCAAGGGTTTGGCTTGAGGTGTCCAAGAGGCAGGGAGGGCCTTCAGATTCGCCAGTTTTGTTCTGGAGCCCCGAGGTGTCCAATAAAGCCCAGGGTCCGCAAACTTTATAAAGGGCTGGAGGGTGAGTATCTTAAGCTTCGCTGGCTACCTGGCACCTGTTGCGTATTGTTATTTTTTTTGTAACCTCTTAAAAATGTTCTTGGCCCATGGGTCCGTACACCAGTTTTCTGCCTCCTTGGATGAAACCTTTCTGCCTTACCCACCGAGCCTCTTTTCTCTCTCTCCAAAATATTTTAACAGGGGCTCCGCACCACACCTGCGGAGCCCCTCCCCCCCCTCCCCCCCAGCCCAGAGCAGGTGACAGCATGACGTGTGCAGCTCACTGGATTCTGAAAGGGGGCTACCTGGAGCCCAGGCCGGGACTACAGACCTCTCCTCCGCTCCGGCCTCACCGCGAGGAAGAGCCAGAGAGAAACAGGAAGCAGTGTCCTCACCTAAGGAAGGGGCAGCTGTAAACATCTGGGAAGCTTTTCCATCATCTCGTTTCTCTGAGAAGCTGCTGCAGAGTCGCTCCCCAGGAGGGAGACCCCCTCTGCCTCCCCAAACACGCTCCTGTGACCCAAAGAACCCGAGGGCCGGGGCTCCCGGCAGGACGATCGATCCAAGTGGCAGCACCACCGTCCCCACCAGACGCTCAATCACTTCCAAAGCCTCAACACAACCGCACCGGGTCCAGCAGCAGATGAGGGACACGCAGTGCATCGTGGGTCCTCCTCCCCAGGTTGGGGGCAGCTTAAACTTTGCCATTGGCAACAACCAAGGACGTCACGCACGTTCCCGCCCCCTCGCCCCTCGCCCCGGCGCTGACCAGACGCGCATCACTCAGCGGTAACAACACAACCAGGACAAAGAAGTCAACCGTACCGATGATCTCCACGCGCCATAGAGTTGGTTCAACAACGGCACTGGACGACTTCGTGTTCACTTTACCTAGCGGCGCTTGGTGCGGTCGACTTAAAAGTCTTAACACTTTTTGGGGTGGTTTTTTTTTTGGTGGGGACCAAAAAAAAAATTCTCTTTTGGAAAAAACCTTTTCTGACACAGCATCATTCCCCGGAACGAGCCTGGGTCACTACTGTATCTTAAAAACAAAAAGCACAGCAAGAACAGAGGTAGGACTTAATATTGCCATCCAAGGGTTTCCCCGCGAGGGCCCGAATGAGCTAGGAACGTGCGCGTGGCGACGGAGCCATCTCTGCTCCCGTTCTTTCGCACGGTGCCAAGGGAGTACGTGCGATGTGTCTGCACATCTGTATATGCTTTTTTAAAACAGGATTCTTCCTGAAACCACAGGACCTGGGGATCAGGGTTTTGTATCTACTGGCCGACAGCTTCTGGCTCTCCAGGGCCACACAGCTGGCTTCTTCCCCCTTTCTTCTTGGGCTACGTTATTTTTTGTCTCTTCCCCTCCTCTCTGTGGCAAGAGGGGGAAAGTCCGAGCGTCCACTGTTTAGGAGAAATCAAGATACAAGGGGCTGACCAAAACCCCCGGTGAAACGCACGGAGGGATCGCGTGATGGTGTCCGTCCAAATGCAGCAAGAGGCGGGTCAGCTCCTGCTCAGCCACAAGGGGCTTCTCAAGTTTTCCGAAGCAGGTTTCCCTGATGGCGGAGAGGTTGCAGCTGGGTTCCTTGGGTTTGCCCGGGGCTCACACGAGAAGGAAGACTCGCCCAACTTAGCGTCCCGGGAGTCGGCGAGGGTGGACGCGTCCGCCTCACCGGACAGGTCCTCGGTCGAGAAGTTGAGACTTCCGAGCTTGGCCAGAGAGTGTGAGCGTTTCAGCGGGGACGAGACGGTGAGGCCCGCCAGCCGGAGACGGGTCTCGATCTCCTGCGTCCGCTGCTTCACGAGCCCGGGCTTGCCTCGGACGCTGTGGATGCTGTCGCTGCTGGAGCTCCGGGTCAGGTTGGAGCTCATGGAGGAGGAGGTGGGGGTGTAGCAGATCGTCTTCAGGAAGTCTTTTGAGAAATGACTGGTGTGATCCAGGCGGCAGAGGAAGGGGGTGGGACTCTTGAGTGGGGCTCCTTCAAGTGGAGCGGGGAGGGCCTCTGACTTCTCGTCACTCCCAGAGAGGCGAGGCAGCGGCAGGGGCCCCGGCGGAGCGGGGTTCTCCTCGGGGATGCTGGCCTCCAGCCTGCTGGTCGTGCCGTCCCTGGAGGGAGAAGCCGGGTCTGCGGGCGTGCCCTTTAACCTCTCCAGTTCTTTGGTGTGCTTCCGGACCAAGCCCGCCTTCTGCAGCTGAATGATGGATTCCTGGTGCTGCATCAAGTAGCTGTTGGTGGTTGGTTTCTCGGCTTCTTTACTGAACAGAAGCCGCAGGTCCTTGGCTGGCTTCGGATCTTTCTTGGGTGGGGATTCATCCTTCGCCACTTCCATGCTTGGAGGGTTCTTATCACAGTGAGAGTTCTTCAAAAGGAGGGACTTTGGCAGGGCTCTTTGGGTTTCTCTGGAAGGTTCCGAAAGGCTAGCCGGTAGCTCTGGGGCGGCTTCAGCCCCAGAGCCACCACCGTCTGACCTCCTCGAGCCTGCTGGTGGTAGGAAAGGGGGACTTTCGCTTGGGCCAGAGGCCAGTCTCTCTAAAGCTCGGGCCCTGCTGGACGTGTAGGCCACAGGGGAAGACGTGAGGTGGGGCAGGAAGGTTGGCTGGGTACAGATGGCGGGGGCACCGGAGTTCTCGCCCCGCCCCCTGAAGGCCTCAGGAGCCCCGCTGGCTGTAGGGTACATGCAGTCGGCACAGGATTTGTAGGAAGGCTTCACCTTGTTAAGGATCCCGAATATAGCATCGTGCTGAAAGGAGACGAGAATGCGGTGAGTATACGGTAACGGGCCAGCGGCCACGGAACACGAGGAGGGCGTGGGGTGGGGCTGGGGCAGGCACTGGAGAGGGGGCCCCCCGCTTCAGCCAGTGCAGGAACAGAGGCCTCTCAGAACCCCCTGGGCCACGAACAGTGGCGGTGAAGGATGCCGAACCAAACTGTCCAGAAGCTACGTGCCCACGATCCCGGGGAAATCTCCGGCCACACAGCCAGCAGGGCGGTCAGGAGCAGGGCCTGCTCAACCCCACCTCCGCCATCTCACATGGATGCCTCCCCCGTCCTTTCCCTCTCGGAACAAATCTGTGCTTGGGGAGTATGTGGCCTGCAAACGGGGCTCTGCCCTTCTAGCATGAATACAGCACGGCTCCAAAGAACCACCATGTAGCCGTGGACTGTGGTCTTCACAGTGAGGTGGCAAAGGGCAAAAATGGCTTTGGAAAGACCCTCTTAATCTTACCCACCCAAATACGGGTGCCCATAGTCTCGGATGAGGGAGCCAGGCTGAGGTGGTTCTTTTTTTTTGTTTGTTTATTTATTTGGGGGGAGGGGCAGAGAGCGAGGGAGACAGAGGACCGGAAGCGGGCTCTGCACTGCGAGCACAGAGCCTGACACGGGGCTCAAACTCACGAACCACGAGATCAGGACCTGAGCCGAGGTCAGACGCTTAAGGGACTGAGCCACCCAGGCGCCCCTAAGGTGGGTTTTATGTACCAAGGGAGAACACATTTGCGATGTTTTCCGAGGAAAACCACCTGCCTCTAGGTCAGTGTGACCTGTGCCTCCACACTGTGCCCTTCTGATGGGCGGGGCACCTGCTCACCTCCCTCATGTGCCCATAGGGCTGCTCCTATGGGCTGCGGTGGGGGAGGCCGACCCTCACCCCGACAGTGGTTTAGCTGTGAGATTCCCAAGCTGGTCTGAAACAAAGGCTTTTTGGCGAAGGGCTGATACTGTAGGTTTCTCCCTGTGTCCTACCACTGGCCCTGACCGTCAAGGATTAATCCCATCTGGCGTCACAGACGTAGGTCCCCCAAGCTAAGAAGTCACGGGGTAGTCCAGTCCTGGAGGAATCCTAAGGAAACCCAGCCATGATTCCTCGAGGCTGCAGGGGAGCATATGGAGAGCGTGCGGTGAGGGAGGCGGGGGGGGGCCTGGTCTCCCTCGGAATCCTAGCCTACTCAGGACTCCTGGGGCCGGCTTCCAGGTCAACCAGTGAGACCAGATCACTCCCGACCTACAGCCTGAACTTGCAACCCGGAACTCTGACCAAAGTTTTCTTCTAAAACCTTCAGGACCTAACGTTCTAACACGTGGTGAAATGATCCCATGGTGGGAGATTTAAGACCACCTTCGGAGCCCGAGGAGCAACAGGCTGGGAGAGAAGTCACTCGTCCAGCTCCTACTTAGGGAGCACCTGTCACACATCATGAGCTGTATCAGGCGCAGGGGCTGCGAACAAGACATGGTCCCCGCCCTCAGAGGGTCTACTGTCTTCTAGTGAAAACGGACCAGGACGCTGAGTGAAGGCATAGTCTTACAGATGAACCCTCACCAACCTGGAGCCATAGCTCACAAACAAGAGTTGAACAAATGAATGAATGCTTGTGTCTTGGTCCTATTCCCTTGATCACGTCACCCGTTCAATCAAATTCTGGCCAGGGAAGGCAGGCTGTGTCCTTCACGTACCTTCTTACCCAAGCTGCTCGTCTCCTCCATTCTGCGACTCACCCCATGCCCTCTGAGACTGATGGAGGCACTACTGTCCTGGGCAGAGGTCTTATGTCCTCTCTCTTTATGGGTATTTGCTCTTTGAGGGAAGGGGGAGTGGCGGGAGAAATTCCTGAGTCAGGAACATGGCGTCTGGAATGTTTTATCGTTTGGAGGTCGGTGGTGGGTCGGCTCCACTTCATTCGTATTAAAAGGTGGCCAAGGCAAACCCTCTGTACGGGGGATGCTGGCACCTGCCGGCTTCCCGAGTGCTCTCGCCGTGGCGAGCCAGCGCAGAGTGAGGGGGGACGCCGAGAGTGGGCGGCACGGGACACCCCCCACCAACCCATCCTCCGCCCCTGGGCCGCTCAGAGGAGGAAAAAGCCTGGTGGAATTAATGATTTTCTGAGCGAGCGCCAGCTTGCCAAGACCTTGCTGCAGAAACCCACCACACAGGAGAGCCACAGGGGACTGCTGGAGTCGAGCATCCGAACAGTAGTCGGAAGACCAGACCCTTGATGATATGGAACAATTCCCACCGGTTTCTTAGAGGTGATATTGTGGTCGTGTCTCCACCGAAGCGACACATCTGGGATTTGTTTCAAGACAATTCAGAGTGTGGGGAAGGGAGGGAGGGTATGAAATAAGAATGGTCTTGTGTTGATCAACGTGAAGCTGGGTGCTAAGTCTTGCTTTCCATTTTATGTAAGAAAGAAACCGAGGGGCGTCTGGGTGGCTTAGTCAGTTGAGCGTCTGACTTCCTGATCTCAGCTCAGATCGTGACCTCACAGTTTGTGAGCTGGAGCCCCGTACTGGGCCCCACGATGACAGCACAGAGCCTGCTTGAGATTCTCTCTCTACTCTTCCCTGACTTGCTCTCTGTACCTCTCTCAAAATAAATAAAAAAGAAAGGAAAGAAGGAAGTCGAGCTGGAGGCGCAGCCCGAGCTGAGCTGTGACTGAGCGCCCCGCAGACCCCCGACCTGGGCACGCCTGCCCCTCCCCTCCGATGGCGCCCGCTGGCAGGGGGGCAGGACGGGCCAGCCCTGCGCCCACCTCGAAGTCCTCCGGACAGCTCCTCTTGCTGTTGTTGTTGTTCAGGTTTTCCCGGTTAAGCAGGCTTTGGTCCAGCTGGGGCGGGGGCCGCCCCCACCGCCCTGCTCCCGGGGCCTCCTCCCCTTCCATCTCCTCCACTTGGGGCGACCAGCCACTCCGGGCCTTGGGGCTCCCGAACTCCAGCTTCTTCTTCACCTCCTTCTCACAGGGTCCGGAAGCTTCCTGGGGATGTGCGGCCGGCCTGTGTGCTTCAGTCGCCTCGGCTGCTTCCTCCAGGAGGGCGTCCCTCTCCAGGTCCTCCAGGTGGACCATGCTGCGGGTCTCGCCGCTGGGGGGATGCAGGAGGGGGTCTGAGAGTCGCCGGAAGCAGCAGGGAAGGGCGGCTCCTCCTGGGGCCCTGCTGTCTGGGAACCCAGGCTGGGCAGCGTCATCCAGGCAGGGCAGCTGGGCCTCTTGGGTGCCGTCCAGGGTCTCCGGCAAGAAGTCCCCAGACCCTGTGGGGTCCTCCATGGGCGGCTGGAGGCAGGTGTCGCCCTGCTGGCGCCACAGCTTGTTGTGTCGTTGTTTGCTGTGGGGGAGGAAGGGCAGAGGAAAGTCAGAGGGGGCCAGTGCCCGGAGGGTCCCCGGAAGAGGGGTTGCGGGGGGAGCCGGTGAGGGACAGCCCGAGGCCGACAGAGGTATCACGAGGACCCTCAGCCACTGGGGCGCACGTCAGGAGCCTTAACTGGCTTTGTCACACAGGGACTCTGTGGCGGGTAACGTGAAAGCAGTGTAGACCCCAAGGGTCAACACGGTCTTGGGGTCCCGTGTCATTCTGTGAACTTAGCCACTCTACTGTGTGTTTCATCTCCGTCGCGCCATCTGTCAACGAGGATGAGAATCCTCTCCTCCCCACACCGTAGGGAGGCAGTGAGGACGGCAACAGACAGCACATACAGATCTCACGCTGACCTGACTGTGTAACCACAGAATGTGCGCTAACTTGGGGCCATCTGAAAAAACTGGAAATATGCATTTAGGTCAGAAAGATTACATGTGGGCCCCTGGGCGGCTCAGTCAGTTAAGCGTCTGACTCTTGGTTTCGGCTCAGGTCTCGATCTCGCGGTTTATGAGTTCAAGCCCTGCACTGGGCTCTCGGCTGACAGTGTGGAGCCTGCTTCAGATCCTCTGGACCCCGCCCTCCGCCCCTTCCCCACTCGCGTGTACGCGCTCTCTCTCTCAAAAATAAACATTTAAAACTAGGTCTTATAACACTGTAGTAGTATTGTTATAACACATTTTTAAAAAATGTTTACTTTGAGAGAGAGAGAGAGAGAATGTGTGAGTGCAGGGGAGGGGCAGAGACAGTGGAGGGAGAGAGAAATCCCAAGCAGAGCCCGACGTGGGACTCGAGCTCACAAACCGTGAGATCATGACGTGAGCCGAAATCAAGAGCTGGACACTTAACTGACGGAGCCACCCAGGTGCCCCCGTTATAACACATTTTTAATGTAAGGATGAAAAAAAAAAAGAGAAGACAAAAGTTTAATGTGAAATAAGGTAAGTCAGTCACCTCCACGCACCTTAGGGCGACAGTAGCCAACAGCATGCGGGTATGCGGGTTACAGCGAGAGAAGTAAACATAAGAGGACAGCGTGAACTAAGGCCCTGCTGTCCGGCAGTGCACGGGAGCACCAAGGCCATTCGAGACGGCTCTGTGTGCGCATTCGGGCAAGGCCGAGAGGGCCCCCAGATGGGGCTGCGAGTCACGGTCGGTGTCTTGTGGCTGTGAACTCAGCCTGAAGACCCCTGGTGAGGCTGCAAACTCCTGATGGTGCAGCAAGTGACTGAAGGGCCAAGGGAGAGAGCAGGACCACCCACCTCTTTCCCTCCCTCGCCTCCTCCCCCTCCTCCCCCCAAACCCCTCCTCATCGTCCCTGGGCCCTGCCCGGGGATCTGTCCAGCTGCTCCCTGGTTGACAGCAAAGGGACTCCAGAGACGTCTAGGGCTGTCCTCAGACCCCGTTCAACCCTGCCGGAGCACTCCTGCTTTCTCACACGTGGCCAAGAAGCCAGTGGACTCAGTTTGTGGCCTCCTCACAATACCAGTCAGAAATAATCCAGGGAGGCTCCAAACCGCCGGAACAGAAGGGAGTCCCAGAGTCCAGCGGGGATCCACCTTCATGGGGCCTCCCCACACAGGAGCCTTGGGAGCCCACGGACTTGTGGAGTGCTCCCTCCCCTCTGCCGCGTACTCGCACACGTGTGGGACAAGCTAACCTCGTGCACCTGTTCCTCCTCCCTCCCCCCCTCCCCCCCAACATGGGGGATAACCTGTATTCTGCAGACCTTTTCTGGACGGGGGTTAGAGATTTCAAATGTCACCGTGGGCCAGCTATGGCAAAGCACCTGCAAGGGCGAACTTGTGCACTGTTCACACAAATCTCAGAACCCTATCAGGGAGGCTTTAATCCCAAACTCAGAAGAGGACACCGAGGCTCGAGGCTTGGGGAGATGGGCGAGCTCGCCCTGAGGGGCCCAGCTGGTCAGCACCGCGAGTATCTGCTCTGCAGCCCTGGGAACCGCCCCGTGGCGAAGCCTGGCACGCGGCTCGGCGCGAAGCAGATGCTCAGGAAACGGGGACGTCCACGTGCCTGTGCTGCACATGACGTCATGCCTTGGATTAGAAGCTGTGCACCGTTCCCTCCGGCAGCAAAACAGCTTTCTGTGTGTGCCAACAAAATCAAACAGATCCCTCCTGGAAACCACTAATCAAACCCCAAACAATGGTTGTTTTCTCAGACCGGCACCGCACCCCCCCCCCCTACAGAAGCAGGGTTTTAGCTGCGGAGCCCGCTCGGTCCCCTCGATCCTTCTCAGCAGGCGGTCACCCACCTTGCGTCCAAGATGCCTTCATACTCAGACAGCTGCCTCATAAAGCCCGCGTTGGGGCGTGTAATGCTGCGCTTTTGCTTCACGTAGTTGTACGCTTTTTCCAGAGGCCAGCCAAACTCCTTCATCGCGTAGGCTATGACCGTGGAAGCGGATCGGCTGACACCCATCTTGCAATGCACCAGGCACTTGGAATGGTTCCTCCTGCAGGGGTGGGGTGGCGGGGGGGTGGGGGTGGGTGGAGGAGAGAGTCCAGAAATGTCAACGATTTCCTTCTCTCAGGTGTTACCCAGTGGAGTTTTATAAACCCTGAAGTTATCTCCGTGCCCAGACCCCCCCCCTTATGTCCTGATATTTGTGCAGCAGATGGCCACACACCCTCTAAAGGAAATAGCTTCGCTGCAAAATCAATTAGCACACAATGGGAAATCGAGATAAATCTGTCCCTGTCTTGCCAAGCTGTGCAGGGAGAGCTCCCAAACCGGGCGGCCTTCAGGGACGAAGTTGGATCGCTGGGATGGGCCAGGAGATCAGAGGCTCTTTTGCAGGAAGCCAAGGGGCAGCTGAAGGGACATCTGCAAAAGCCACACAGCTGTGACAGCAGATGGAGACAGGGAGCGGGTGACTGCAGACAAACGGGGTCAGCGAACTGAAGGCTGCAAGGCCCTCAGGAGAGCAAGATGTGCATCAGACGGGAGGGTCCAGGAGCCAGAGCGAGGGCAGCAGCACCCTGGACTCAGACGGGGGGGAAGAACCCAGGCGGACTGGTGGTTTGCAGGGAGGCCGTACTGGCCCGGTCGGGGCTGATTTCACGGATACGGCAAAGCCGAGGATGGTGTTTCTCGACACCTCACCTCCTCGAGAATGGAAGGGGCTGGCAGGGTGGCACCTGGAAGCTTTATTTGCACAGCACGTAGACCCACCGGCCTGCCTGTTTACACTGGAAGCAGCTGGCCGGTCAGGTGGGTCCAGGCTCGCTTCCTAGACCCCGGGCTTCAAATTCATCCCCGTTATGTGCATTTTGTTTTGTTGGTTTTTTTTTTTGTTGTTTCACTGCTGGTCTGAAATCTAACCCCCACCAAAAAATGCAAACAAACTGAGATTTGGTAAGGACGTGTTGCATAGCTTTGCCCCTGATGGGGTGCAAAGCAGAAGATGGGGTTTCTCTCGATAGCATCACAGAGGGTTTTCTCTCAGTGAGGCAGAGTTGTTCCATAGGAGAATAAGGGGAGGACTAAAGATGGGGGACACCAGTGACAGGCACGGGGCAACGGGGACCTCTGATGGTCTGCTCCTTTCCATGAATGAATAGGAAAGTTGCATGAACACAGGTGCACAAGCTGGGCCATACCTTGGGGCACCTGCCTGAGCAGCTTTCTTGGCAGACGCAGCCCCAAAAGTGCCCACAGTCCACATATGACCTGGCCCACCCCCCTTCTCCTTTGGCTGAGCGACTCCCCAAAGGCAGAGCCCCCAAGAATGTCCACTTGGTGTCAGATCCTTTTCTGATACCACTTTTGACACCAACGACAAAAGTGGGGTCCCATGTCACAGTCAAGGATGGGGGAAACGAAGGCTCACTGGGGCCCCCACCTTGAGATCAGTGACCGTGTCCCTTTGGTGCTACGGGTCCTGTGGTTTAAAACCAGAGGTCCACCAGACATCAAAGGCTCCACAAACCGGGAGACGGCGGTGTCTGGGATTGCCATTAATTTGTGCCCACCCAGCATCTGCCAGTTTCCTCCTCAGACCAGCTTCTTTCGCTTCTCCACCCACTTACTTTGCTTTGTTTATAAAATGGTACGCCTCGTTCCAGTGGGCAAGAAGGTCTGTTGTTTCCTCGTCATAGACTCGGATGTTATGATATGCAAATAAGCCAGGGAAAAAATTATCTATTTCTCTAGTGACATTTAAAATGTAGTCAACACTGTAATGAGAAAAAAATAAAGGACAAATTTGGAGAATCAGAATGAGGAACTACAAAGAACAAAGTAACAGAAATACTGAGCAAAGAAAAAATTAAATACATGCGCATAAAGGATATGTGTTTATGGTGGGGTTTTTGTTTCTCCTTAATAGTCATTAACACACATTGGTGTGCTTTCTAAATGCCCTCTGTGTGATGAGAACATATTATATTTAAAATAAAAAAAACATATTCCTTTATAAAAAACTCAGGAAAAAGAAAGTTCAAAGCATTGCTAAGCAATATGAATTCTGGAAAGCAGACATGTGTATTACTTAAATACATTTTCAAACGCTCTTGAAGTTTCAAAATTCATTAACTGTTATGAATATACTGAGGCTTTAAAAAAAACAAAGTCTCCACTTTTAAAGAGCTAAAAAAAAATAGACTCTATCCATCCATTATTCATGTACCTAAGAACTGCCTTAAATCCTTCTTGAAACAAGGCAGACTAGAAACAAATAAATTGTTGAGAAGGTCCTCAAATGCTGGTTCTGTAGTTCTTTAAATGTGATACTTCTATTCCCGGAAGACCAAAATAATTTCAGGAGTTAGAAAATACCTCCAATAGGTTTTGTAAGAGAATACTTATAAATGCTGTAAGAAAATACCTTTAAAAATCATTTACGTGTTCCCAGCAAGAGAAGGCATAGATAGTATTGCTGTACATTTGAAGAATATTTTTTTGTCGCAAGAACATATCTTAACCAGTAGTTCTAAAGATATATTTTAAGATTTGTTTAGTCTTGATTTTTAAATGCAGTAATTCGAGAATGCCATCATGTCAGACCCACAGAATGGTGATTTTGTGGCTGTGTTGTTTAAAAAAAAATGTCCAGACATCTGTTCTTGAAGATCTAGATTTAAACATTTTTTTTTTTTTTTAAATTCCTGCTGTTGGGCATTTCTCAGACTGAGACAGGCGTATGTTTCTGGCCAACACTGAGCATTTTAGCCACAAGATTCCCACCAGGACCCAGAGTGGAACGTCCGGTAGAAGCAGGAGTGGTCCTGGGATCAGGGTTGCTGCGTGGTCCCCACCAGGACCGCCGGCAGGCGTGCGGGCAGTGGTGCACGTGAGGGGGCTCGTGGCCTTGTCAGCACCCACGCCGTCCTATGCCACTGGAGTGTGACTGCGAACCGCTCTTGCTGACACACACAATCACACGGAACCCCGTTAAAGTCTAAAACCCGTGAATTATTCAGGAGGTGGCATTCAGAAGCAC
Source organism: Lynx canadensis (assembly GCF_007474595.2). Classification (NCBI taxonomy): domain Eukaryota; kingdom Metazoa; phylum Chordata; class Mammalia; order Carnivora; family Felidae; genus Lynx; species Lynx canadensis. The sequence goes on along the minus strand of NC_044314.2, from coordinate 76,127,973 downwards.
ATCCGTTTAGCCGTGCAAAGCTGCCCAGCCATGGCAGGTGGCTCGGAGACGGGTGCCTGCAGTTATAAGGGCTCGACCTTGAGGGTTTCTAGGCTGCCTGGAAGGACAAGGGAAGATGAGGGGAGCAGACTCACCCTGAGCCCTGCAGCTCCTCCAGATTGGACGCATTCCATTCAGAGCCCTGGGGGACAGATCACACAAACCCCCGTGAGTGTCACATGTCAGCCTCAGAGCTGCTTATGGGATGCACGGCGTGGGCTAGCCCTGACGGGGATGGTCCTTGTGAGGGCCCTTGGCCTTCGACAACGGATAGAACCGAAACAGGCCGGTATTGAAGCAGCTTCCCGAGGCAGTCACAGCGTCATCAGCCTGAGCGTGACGCCCTCTGGCCTTCGGGAAAGAGCAAGTTCAGAAACACCTGCACCCCCTCTTGCCACTTCCTTTCCTAAGTCCCCAGCAGGGTCCTGTCACCAGAGGCAGTGACCTCCGACCTCCCACTCAGGAGAGGGCACTTGTACACACTGCTAATTGAAAGCAAGAGTCGTTTGGGGCGCCTGGGTGGCTCAGCTGGTTAAGCGCCCAACTTCAGCTCAGGTCATGATCTCACGGCTCGTGAGTTCGAGCCCCACATCGGGCTCTGAGCTGCCAACGCAGAGCCCGCTTCGGATTCTGTGTCTCCCTCTCTCTCTGCCCTTCCCCTGCTTGTTCTTGTTCTTGCTCTCTCTCAAAAATAAAGAAACGTTAAAAAAATAATAACGACAAAAAAAAGAAAGCAGGAGTAGGTCTACCTTTCCTGGGAAGTATTTTTAAAAGGTCCCATAGTTCCACATATAAAAGGTTGTCCTGCAGAAACACCCAGAATTTGCACAGAGATTTACGTACAAGGATAGTTATGGTTATTTATAATGACAAACACTGGAAAACAACTCAGAGGTCTGACAAGAAGAAATCAGTAAAATAAACGATGATGAGCCCATATGATAGGGCACTTGAAAAAAATCAGAGTTTATGGTGGTTAGTCAGTGACACAGGGAAACGCCACAGAACGACAACAATTTAAAACAAGAAACAGGATACGGAACTATATAAATAGTATGATTCTTTCCTTTTCTCTCTTTTAAGAAGTTCTATAGACATGAAAAGAAAAAAAAAAAACACAAATGGGAAAATAAATATACCGGAACGTTCACAGTGACTACATCCAGGTTTGTAAAATTGGGAACGCTTTTCATTTTCTTCTTTAGAGTTTCTCTTATTTCCTTACCTTCCATAACATGTTTTGATTTAATACCTTGTAGAGCAGACTAAAACACAAACCCTCCATTTCGGAGAGTATGAGGAACATAGAAGGGGAAGAAAAGCAAAAGAAAAAACTATCACTTCGTTCTTAGGAAATGCAAACAACGTGGAGTCAAAACAGCAAAAGACACTCCCCCCTCCCAAGTCTCCCTAGAAGCTTCTTTTCCCAGGAAGGCAGGCCCCTCAGGACGCAGGGGCTGCAGGGGGACCAGTGAAGCTGGCATCATGTGGGTGCTAGCTGGATTTCTGTGCTGCAGGGAGAGGCTCAAATATAAAAATTCCTTTAGTATCTCTCATGGAAAAAGTGACATAAAGCATCAAACCGCACCGAAAAAATAAAGAGAGCTCCACTAAACGTGTGAGCACCCTCTTGTTGTGATCACCACCTAGTGGAGGGACAGCCTGCCTTCTGTTGTTTTCCACCAGGAAGAACTAGCAGCTTCCCAGGGAGATTAGAGCCCAGCGCTGCCTGACAGCTTTCAAGATACAGGCTTCAAATCCACATATTCACATACGTTTTAATACGAACGTTAAACATATACATATGTAGCGACAGATAAACGAATTCACTAAATACATCCGTATTTAACATATTAAGTATATATCACGACACATGCGTCTGGGGAACTATTAAGAACTTCTTGTGGGCAGAAAGCAAAATCGGTCATGTCTTCAGCAGCCAATGAACTACCTCCACTTTCCCAGGAAGTGACTTCTGCTCTGACAACGGGTCCCATTTCTTAGTGCCTACAGAAACCGCACTTGGTGCTTTATATGCATCTTTTACTTCATCCTCATAATGATCCCTCATGGTACAGAATGAAGGAGAGAAGCCAGAGAGACTCGGTCCTGGTCACACAGCCACTCAGGCTGGGGAGTGGGAACTTGGCCCTGGTGGGTCTGATTTTCATCACACTGCATTGCTTCTCTAATTTTAGCAACATGCCTTCCTCTATAGTCTCTCTGAGAGGCTCTGGGAACTCGCCAGTTGCCTTCTATGGAGATTTACGGCATTAAGAAAATCTGAGCAAGAGACGGAGGTAGGGAGATTCCACCCCGCCCGCGCCCATTCCTTCGGTGGGCCTGGGAGCGGTGCACAGAGCAGGCTTCCGGACAGAGAGGGGAAGCTGGGTTTTGGGTGTTTGGTCTGTTTTCCCTACTGTTTCTCACGTCTCAGGATGCCGAGGCATAATCCTGGGGTTTGGCGAGCATGCTCCCTCTAGTAACTGGGGGTTCTGAGCCCGCACACCGTTTGGAGGGAACTGGGTGGGGCCTCTGTGTTAGTGACTGAACACCAAGGATGGAGAGAGTCTGAAAACTGCTGTCAGTGGACTATGCCAGAGAGCCTTCAAACGACTCCCCATGGCTCAGCTGGGAACCACCCCTCGGACATCTGGCTCGAGTGCAAACTCGTGGAGGCCAGAGTGACGGGGTCTGAGACAGGAGTTTCCAGAAGAGTCAGGACCGAGGTGCCAGTAACTCAAGTTTGCTCCCCTTCTCTGACCTTGCTGCAAACTCCAAACAATCAAGGTCCCGTTGATTTATGTTCCCCCAACCAGACCCTGCCGGGTGCTGTGCCTCTTACGAGATAAAGATGGTCAAAGATGAGGGAGGGTTTGTCCATCTGTCCCAAGATAAGGAGCATCTCGTTGTCTATGAATTCCTTGAATTCTTTCAAGTTACAGTTCATCTGCGTCTCTAATTCATTACGGATCTGTGGAGTGGAAAAGAGTAGGAAAGTGTGTTGTTATAAAACAAAATAAAACAAAACCACAGTTGTCCACCTCCAAAGCAGTAAAGTCACAACTTACACTGTGCTTGTTTTCAGAAATGATCTTTGGTTGTTGGCGAGTTGTTTTGTTTTGATCCCAGAGTAAGCACGCACACACACACACACACACACACACACACACACACACATGCACGCACGCACGCGCGCGCACGCGCAGACACACACACGGGCAGGTGGTGGGAACGCAGGCTACTCAGCCTCAAAGTCAGTCTGACTGGGAAGAGTTGATTATTTTATACAAACAAGCAGATTCCCCTGGGATCTCTTCTTTTTGAGTTTAAGGCACATTTTCACAATTAAGTATCAACTATATCACAGTCAACCCATAAAGTCAGTTTCATCTTGCTCCGGAAGGCATCACGATGTGACTTTTTATGTGTCTTAACTAATAAAACGATGATGCGTGCCTTTTTAAAATGGCCACTTCAACCCTTTCCTTCTGCCTCTTTTAAGCTATTTTTATTATTTTTTTACTGTTTATTTTTTTTTTCTTTTTTTTTTTTAATTTTTTTTTTTTTTCAACGTTTATTTATTTTTGGGACAGAGAGAGACAGAGCATGAACGGGGGAGGGGCAGAGAGAGGGAGACACAGAATCGGAAAGAGGCTCCAGGCTCTGAGCCATCAGCCCAGAGCCCGACGCGGGGCTCGAACTCACGGAGCGCGAGATCGTGACCTGGCTGAAGTCGGACGCTTAACCGACTGCGCCACCCAGGCGCCCCAATGTTTATTTTTGAGGGAGAGAGCGAGGGAGGGGCAAAGAGAGGAACAGAAGATCCGAAGCAGGCTCTGCACTGTCAGCGCAGAGCCCGATGTGGGGCTCGAACTCATGAACTGGGAGATCATGACCTGAGCTGAAGCCAGACGCTTAACTGACTGAGCCACCCAGGTGCCCCTAACCTACTATTATAATTCATCGCATTCCTTGAACAAAAAGCAACCCGAGAAAAAGAAAAAAGTGATCCAAGAAAACATTCAAAGGCAGATGGGAGGCAGTCCAGGGTTTGTAACTCGCTGGTAACTGGTAATCCTGAGATAAGAAACGAGAGTCTGCTGTATCTCAATAAAACACAAGGCAGAGGAGAAGGCCTTAAGAGGGAAATGTTGGGGTGCCTGGGTGGCTCAGTCGGTTAAGCGTCCGACTTCAGCTCAGGTCACGATCTCGCGGTCCGTGAGTTCGAGCCCCGCGTCGGGCTCTGGGCTGATGGCTCAGAGCCTGGAGCCTGCTTCCCATTCTGTGTCTCCCTCTCTCTCTGCCCCTCCCCCATTCATGCTCTGTCTCTCTCTGTCTCAAAAATAAATAAAGGTTAAAAAAATTAAAAAAAAAAAAAAGAGGGAAATGTTTTCTCAGTGCAACCTATGGGTCTTATGGAATTACCATCAAAGGTCTTATAGGTTCAGAGAGGCCAGGAAATTGGTACGCAGCGTGGCTGGACTCGAACTAGAATGGGACTTGAAGGCCTGCGCTCTTTCCGCTAAGCTCCGTGGGAAAAGCCTCTGAGAGCCAGTGAGCAGGTGCCAGACCCGCCTCCGCTATGGTTCGGGCAACAGGACAAACGAACACTGCGTGAGCTCTGGCCTGCAAAGGGAAGAGCTCTCTTACTTCTTTTGAGGTCACGTTTTCCAGATCCTGGCTCATCATGATGCTCCGGAGCTTGGCTTTGATGAGGCGCTCGGTCCTCTCCCCTTCAGTTGGCCTGGAAAGGAAGGACATTTGGTAACACACACAACGAGAGGGGGCCTGAGATCAGCGTTTACAGGAACCCCAGATGCTCCTGGGCCTAACGAGAACATGGCCTGGACTCAGAGAACTACCGTCTCGCTGTGCATGTTTTGGGGGAGGGGGGAAGGGACAGAGAAGTCCGGCTCTGGGTCTAGAACTCCCGTGGGAGTCCACAGAGCGGTGAGCAGATGGAGCGCACAAACGACGGCTGGAAAGCAGATCCTCGCTCAGGTCTGCAGAGAATCACTCTCAAGGCCAGATGCTGGAAGCCCCAGTGTGGCGTCCTGCCCCCCTCTCCCGCCACCCCACTCCCCAACAACCAGACCCTTCTGTCTCTGCTTGAATGTATCTGGGCGTGACGACAGCACTGTGTCCAGAGACAGTCCAGAGTTCCCCTTGTGTCCAGCTCCCGTGATGGCCTTCTAACGTGGAGAATCTACACGTTTCCCGGTAACTTCTACCCATCAGCCCTGGTTCTACACAGACCAGGATAATTCTTCCACAGGACGCCCCTTTATGTATTCAAAGGCAACTAACGTTCTCCCCAAACCTCTCATAATCTGAGGCCTCATGGAATGTGGCTTCTGGTCCTCTCCTCACTCAGGCTGACCTCTCTGTCCATGGCCCTCTTAATGCAGTCCCAGAGGGACATACAACTCAGGGGGAGGACAGTCCTAACCAAGACAGAAGGGCCACTTCCTTCTGGACCCAGACTTCTCATTTAGTGTATGTGGCCTCAGGCCACCTGAGCTCTGTTGGAGGCCACCTGACATAGGCCACTCGATCGTGGCCTCTAAGGCAGGCTGCCCTTGGCCAGTGCTGGTGCAGTTGTATTTTAGGATCCCAGGACAATGGATCTATAATACTCCTAGGAGTACAGGGAAAGGCCAGACCCCAGGGCACTGCCCAAGAGCCAGTGACGCACGTGGGCCGCAAGTTCCTCTGAGAAGCTGACAGGAGTTAGGGAGCTGTGCCCCAGAAATGCATTCACGCTGGAACCCGTCTCTGATGTGAATGGGGGGGGGTGGTCACACCATCGCGGAGCCAAAGACCACCCACGGGCAGCAGGTTAGGGACCCCCGCGCGGAACGCTGGTCCTGGGAGAGGTGGCCCTTGGTCGCCGGACTGCAGGGCAGGTGTCACCTCGTGCAGACTCCGGGTCGGCCGGCGTGGGCAAGGCAGCGCCGCACTTACTTGTCCACAAACAGGGCCGGGGAGTCGGGCCGCGTGGACTCCAGGTCCTGCATGGCATTCCACTCGTTGATGCAGCTCTGATCGGAGCTGATGCAGCTCTCATAGTAGGTGGCCCAGATGAGAGCCACGCCGCCGGGGAAGTAGTTGTGTCTCCGTGCCACTTCGCAGGCCTTGTGAAGGACCTGCAGGGCAGACCTGGGGTGAGGAGGGGGGACAGGGTCAGGCCCGGGGGAGGCACAGGAGTGCTGGGCCTTCCCCTTGACTGGGGGCCGAGATTGGGGCCGAGTAGGGGGCGATCCCTAAAAGACTTCCTACCGGAGTCAACCCTGCCATGTACCGGGTTCCCGGGGGGACACAAGGCAGCCCGAAACCTCCGGATTAACACGCCCAGTCTCCGTGACACAAGCTTTGAACCCAAGAGTGGATGGGACATCCTTTGTCGTGCCCAGCAGGGCAACAGTACAGATGTTGTTATCGCCCGCCCAGGCTGGCTCACGGAGCCCTTCACACTCCATTAACTCCCAAGAATGAAGATTTATTTCTGAGGCTGTGGGGATACCCTGAATTTAGGAGCCACCTCGAAGCCTAGGAGGCTCCAAGCAGGAAGGAGTCTTTAACTAACAGCGGAGACCTTTTACCGCATTCTGAACGATGTACTGTGGAACCCTTTCCCATCAGTGTTATAATCGCTTCAAGGCTTAGGTCTCTCGGGGGAATGAGGTTCTGGAAACTCAGGTTAATACAGGAACGAAATGAAGATGGGGTTCGGGAAGGAGTGGCGTGGAAGGAACAACACGGAAAACGTACACAATAACGGTCAGCTTGGTCCCTTTTCTAAAACTCTTTTTATGAAAATCGAGGCTGAAACTTTCTCAGTGGATGGGGTGAGTTGGGCATTGACGAAGAGTGGAAGCGGGAAGCCCCGGAGGGGAGCGAGAGTCCTCGGAGACGGCACAGAAGCCACCGCCGTCTGGGGCACGCTTCCCAGACACGCCCGTCCCGTCTCCAGGCTGCCTGAGGAGACGGGCTGGAGCCGCACATTTGCTACATTTAGTTTTGCTCCTGAAGTTCTGGAAAAACATGGGGGCCTATTTTGTACTTGCCTGTAGAGAACGAGACAAGAAACGATCCAGGGGCACCAGGAACATCCAGGACATGGAGAGAATTAGGATTTTGTGATTTTCCCCAGAATGATCCTGAATCGGGGGTGGCGTAGAGTAAGGGACGAGGTAAAAACGAAGCACCATATCGATTTGTGGCCCATGGGAGAATTCTGGGTAACTCTTGCTGGCCCAGAGGAAAAAAGTAATGACCCTGAAACACTGGGGCAGAACCCTTCTCCTCAGACCCCACCGGCTTTCTCCTGAGTCTTTTCCAGATTACTGGAGAGAGGCACTGTTGTGTTGAGTCTGCTGCACAAGTGGTTTGTGCAACAACCCCCCCCCCCCCCCCGATGAGGAGGGCTTTCAGATGCCTGCGCCGGGCTGGGAGAAGCGCTGGGCACGACCCGTTTCACCCGGTGCAGACTTTACCCACGGCTATGTCATGCTCCAGGCTAAGCGTGCACGAGGCCCTGCACCCTGCGTCCCAGGGCAGAAAAGGCCCCTGTGAGAACACGCTCCCAGGACTCCCTGGCACAACATGGGACTCTGTCTGTGCTACGGCCACCTCCCTCAATAGACTTTAAACCCCACGAGGACAGGAATTATGTTCTGTTATATGCCCTCCCAGATGCCCGCTGCCTGGCAGAGTGCCGTTCCCTGGATGGCACAAGCCGAGTGTGTGCCAGGCCCGAAGGACAAGCTAATCTGTGCTGGAATGACATTTGGACAGCCGGAACGGCAAAAAGACAACCCCATTCCTAACCGGCTAAAGGGCCTGAATAGACATTTCTCCAAAGAATGCCCAAATGGCCAATAAGCCTACGAAAAGATGCTCAGTAGTAATTAATTAGGCAAATATAAATCAGAGCCATAATGAGATACCACTTCACACCCCCTGAGCGGGCCATCATGAAAAAATAAAATAAAATAAAATAACGGGGCACTGGAGAGGACGTGGAGGAACTGGGACCCTCGTGCACGGCTCAGGGGGGATGCAAAATGGTGTAGTCGCTGTGGAAAACGGTTTTGGTTCCTTAAAAAGTTAAACACGGCATTAATGTGATCTAGAAATCCCACTTCTAGGTACATACTCAAAAGAACTGAAAGCAGGGACTCAAACAGATACTTCGGCAGTAGCCAAAAGGTGGAAATAACCCAAATGCCCATCAATAGATGAAAGGATAAACAGAAAAAATAGTGTCTAACCACAGACGGGAATAATATTCAGCCTTAAAAAGGATTCGGACACGGGGGCACCTGGGTGGCTCAGTTGGTTGAGCATCTGACTCGATTTCAGCTCAGGTCATCATCTCACTGTTCGTGGGTTCGAGCCCCGATGTTGGGATCTGAGGTGACATCGCAGAGCCTGCTCAGGATTCCCTCTCTCTCTGGCCCTCCCTGCTCGTGTGCCTGCTCTCTTAAAATAAATGACCTTAAAAAAAAATTTTTTTTTTTTTTTTTTTGCTACAGTATGGACGAACCTCGTCAACATTTTAAGTGAAATAAACCAGACACAAAAGGACAAAGAGTGTATGATTCCACTTGTAGGAGGGACCTGGGATAGGCAGAGTCAGAGAGACAGAATGTAGAAGAGAGGGTACCAGGGCCTGGGGAGAGAGGGCATGAGTGTTTAATGGGCACAGACTTTCTGTTTGGGATGAAGGAAAAGCTCCAGAAATGGATGGTTATGTTTGCACATCATGGATGTACATTGAATTGCATGCTTAAAATGGTGCATTTTATGTTATGCACATTTTGTGCCACACACACACACACACACACACACACACACTCACTCACTCACACGCACACGCACGCACACACCTAAATGAGCCTTAAAATCGAAGGGGGTCTTTCGATTCATGCTGGCAGCTAAAAAAAAAAAAAAAAAAATTTCAAAGGCGATATAATTCTCTAAAACCACACTTACCACATGGCCTGGACAGACACGGGCTTGAAGACGTGCATCCGTCCCGCTGTACTGACGCTGAACCCACTGAGAAAGACAACCAGAAAAGAACGGAACCGTGGTGAGATACTGGACCCTGTACCCACAGCGAGACGGCGGCTCGAATGGACACCCTGAGGACAAGTGCGTCTTGTGCTTCCTGAGGACAAGTGCGTCTTGTGCTTCCTGATAAGGGACTACCAGCCCACTGCATCCAATAAGGGCAACGGTAGGAACAAAGAAAAAGAAAAAGAAAAACAAAACGAACGTTTGCTTCCAACCCAGCTACGTGAGGTCTGTCAAAAACACAAACCCTGGCAAGGGCAACGATGCCATCTGACGCCATCTCGTTCACGGTCCTGCCACCGTCCCAGCAGCCCACCGCGGCTACTTCCTGCCCCACATGTGCCATCCGTTACTTTTGCAATTGCATGGGAAATATATTCACGGAAGGCAAAAGGTTGAGAAGGAAAAACAGTAGAACCATAATCCTATCTTTTCCCCCGCCCCCCCCCCCAAAAGTCACATTTTACTTTTTCTCCCCGAATGCTAACTGTGAGGCAAGGTAACTTTTACCGTTGGAATCTCAGTGGAGGGATAAACTTCTACTCCGCTCCTTTCCACTCATGGCAGAACCCGCGTATTTCCCTTGGAAGCAAATGTATGTGGGACCCGGATGGCTCTTCGTCTCTTGTTTACCTGCCCAGGCCAAACGGAAGGGTTCCTCCTCTGCAGCCCCCCAGAGAGGCACCTGAAATGCTGCTCCGCCTGCCAGCTGTCTGTCTGTCTTTCCCGGCACCCCCACGGACCGTGGGGCTCCTGCTGTGTCCTTTCCAACTATGAACTTACAGAGACCAGCTCCACCTGGAGGGCACGTGCTGAGTATTCATCTAACACATGCAGGTAAACGTATGAATATCAGCTGCCTGCTGCTCTTGAACTTCATACGCAGCGGACCTCCTGTAAATACCCTCCGTTGCTACTTTGTGACCCAAATGCCCTTATGCAACGCCAAAACGTCCCCTTCCTTGTGTGGCTCACTAAGGGGCATGCTGTTTCTCCCGATGTGATGAGCACATCACACATGTGACCCTGTGGATGATTACCCAACAATGCCCAAAGTAGCTTGGTGTTTCAAAGTCCACAGTGGAAGGATTAAAGACATCTCCTTACCCATCTCCGTCGAGGTGGATTTTCGTGTCGCTCCACAGCCGGAGAACCATCCCGATGGTACAGCTTTTACTACTCGGGAGGAAAGAGCAGATGCCTTGGAGTTAGGATCCACCTGCCCAAGCACGGTCTTCCCTCTCTGTCTTTACCCCGCCTGGCCAGCTGGCAGGGGGAAACCACCACCTGACCTGGGTCTGGCTACTGTATGCGTATCTGGGAGAAGCTCTCAGGCTGTCCGCGTACAGACCGCTTGCCACTGGATTCTAGACGACGGAGCCCGGGATGGGCCCTCACCAGAGGGGGTCACCAGTGACCTCTACTTGGAGATAGTCACAGGGGACTCTGAGCTCACCGAAGTGTGGGTGGAGCACCATAAACACCAGGTCTCAGCTGTGGCTCTCAGGGAGACAGAGAGCAAGCAGTTGACCTCACGCCCATGCTGCCGCAGGGGTGAGGCCGCCAATGGCTGGCACACTCCTGGCACAAGGCCACACGCACTCCAGGGGACGCAGGCGAGTGGTGGCAGCCAGCCGGGCCTCCTGTCCGAGGGTGGCGGGGGTGGGGAGGGTGCCAACACCATTACTGGAGCTCATTTCCGGGCCTCTGTTTCTGTACCTTTGTACAGCTGCGCTTTAAAACCTAGCTTAATCTGCTTTTGTTTTGCTCACCCCACCAGTGAAATGACACTTAATGACTTTGGAGACAGGCGCCGCTGAAAAACACAGAGGGAAAGAAAGGGCTTTATCAGAGGGTCCCCTTGGATTATTATGAAAATTCTTCAGGCGTTTACAAAAGAGTCTGCTCGTGACAGACCGCTGTTGCCGCCAAGGCCAACTCCGACAACCTCCAGGGATCTAGAATGCTCGCCTCTTCTTCCACTTAGTCACTGCCTGGGAGTGACATGATGCTCATGTGACTGCAGACGGGGAGCTCTGAGCTCCCTGAGACCCCTCTTCCCTGGAGCACTGGGGACCGTGTGGACCCCTTTTCCACCCTCTACTTCTCTGTCTTCGGGGAAGGCAGTTTCCAGCCCTTCGTGTCAAATTAGACTAAGCCTTTTGTGTTAGGCAAATTCTCAGGCCCCAGCCCTGCACTCCTACCCGTACCTGATCGGCTAATTATATTTCCTTTGTAGAGCTGCAAAATACAATTTACGCCCAGTCCCGGATGGCCCAGGAGCTACTTGGCTGTATTGGTGCAGACCGGCCCCTCGCAGTCCCAAACCGACATGCGGAAAGCCCAGGGTAGAGGGGGCCCTGGGAACACATGGCCAGGCCCGGAGTCGAAGCAAGGGCAGCATCTAAGCTGGCCTCTCCAAATCACAGAGACGGGGAAGAGCCTAGTGAGTGCTGTGTGCGCGGGGCCAGGTCCATGGAGCACTTGCACTCAGGCTCTTTCCCTACAGTCAAGAGCACGAGCAGGGACCATGACATGACCGTAAAAACTCTGCAAATTCCTTAACATGCCCCGATCTGCTATTCTGTGAGTTCCCAGTCTTACAGGGACAGACAGTCAAATTTCTATAGCAAAGGAGGGCCTGTGCACTTGCATACACGGGAAGTGGGGTCTTAGAGGAAGAATGACCTTGAAGGATAGAGTGGGCGGGGGCAGCTGCCCGAGAAGGCGGTGTCAAGTCCCCGGGGCCCAGCATAGCAGGAACAGAGGAGCCAGCTGGGCCAGTGCGGGAGGAACTCAAGGGAACCGTGGAAGTCCTTCACGAACTGCGCGAGACCAAGGGCAGCATGGCCGGGCGCCCCCACGGCACTCCAAGTGCCCCGGGTCCCAGACAAAACATCATGCATGACGGAACCTGCGGGTGGCCGCTCTGCTCTCCCGAGGGGGCACATGGATGGCTCTGAAAGAGCACTCGGGAGCTGGCAGGGCCGGTCACTACCACGTGTTCTCCCCTCTAACACCGCACCCGCACCAACCCCCCGGGAACCCCCTGCAGGTGCCCCTTGTGGGCAACACCCATCTCTTGCTCTTTTTTTTTTTTTTTTTTTTTTAAGAATAAGGAAGCATAATCTCAAGTCAGGGATTTTAAAAAAAAAAACAGGCGTATCATGCTTTCGGCAGGGCCAAAAGCTCCGGGAAGGACCAGGGCTTTGCTTTCAAGCCAGGATCGAGTCAAAGTGCCTGGTGCTCTGTCAGCGTGGAAGCCGCAGAAAAACGCCCAGTTTCCAGGCCCCGCCTCCACACACCTGGGCGTGCGCGGGGCGGCTGCTCAGGCCCAACCACAGGAAGGCCCACTCGGTGCCCGTCCCCCTCTGACCGCCTGCTCACCCTCTGCAGCCACCCGACCCACCTCCCCGGCCGCAAGGCCCCCCGCACCAGCCTTGGGCAGGCCTGTCTACTCCAGCCGCCAAGGATGACGTGGAAGGGCGTGCGTACGTGTCCAATGCTACCGTCACGGCCTCCAGGCTGTGTGGTCGGAGAGCAGAGGCCGGGGCTCTCTCACCGATGTGGCTCCGGCACCCGGCAGGGCACTGTGCACACGCCAAGTGCTAACAAATACAGATGCGGTTGAGTCTATGAACGAACTCACCAACAACAGGGTGTACAGGAGAGCTGTGGCCTATCGAAGTGTGGGGTCTACACCGCAGGTCTGCAGCAAAAGTCCCAATTCTGAGGCCCTGCTCCCGCCAGGAGGATGGCCTTGGGGTAACCACGTCAACCTCATGAGCTGGATTCCTCACTTGTAAAACATGAATCAGGGCGACCTACCCCACGGGGCAGTTTAATGGTTCGAGGAGACGCTGAGGACGTGTTGTGGCAACTGCACTGTGTTCCCCCACGGAAGCAACAGAGCTGGCTGGCAGGAGGGGCAGACCTGGCAACTCCAGAGGTCTGGGCAGAGATGAGGGGCACATTCCACAGGGAGGCAGGTTCCGGCTCAGGGCTGGAGAGTGTTACTGGAATGGACCACGCATGATGAGGGAAGACCCGGAAGGAACTCGGAAAGGCGGGCATTATAATCGCTGGAGGAGTAAATGTAACTGCAACACCGGGGCGCCTGGGGGGCTCAGTCGGTTAAGTGCCCGACTTCGGCTCAGGTCACGATCTCACAGGTTGTGAGTTCAAGCCCCATGTCGGGCTCTGCACTGACAGCTCAGAGCCTGGAGCCTGCTTCGGATGCTGTGTCTCCCTCTCTCTCTGCTCCTCCCCCCACCTCTCTCCCTCTCTCTCTCTCTCTCTCAAATAAAGAATAATAACCACAATACCATTGGACATGAAACGTCTCTTTGCTTCACCACCTTGCCAACAATGGCCCACAACACAGAGCGCAGCCTGCTTCCGAGAGCACCTGTCTGGGGGTCAGAAGTACCGGGCCGTATGGCCTTCAGGGGGGCTCCTCCCAGCTCAGCTCCTAAGACCCGTCGGGCTACACCTGCTTCCAGATCCAGACTTGCCAACCAGCCCAAGGCCACAGACGCCAGCTCACACTTCTCTCCCAAAGTGTGCCACACAGAACTTCCTCCTAGTGCTATCACGTACCGGGAAGAAGGTCATAGAAGAAAACGCCCTCCGTCTCCATTCGTGTACTTGTTAACAAGCGACAGGGTCCTGGTCACTCTAACGGCAGCTCTCTCAGGGAACAAGATGTGACCGCACAGCTGCCACACCGTTCACTGCTTCTGTGGCTTTTCCCTTCCTCCCATCGAATCTGCCTTCAATGCGCTTCAAACGCGCCCCTGCTTCACCCCGACCCCTGAACCGGCCCTGCTGCCCGCCTGCCCTTGAAGACTCGGTTCGCCATCGCAGGCCGCGGAAGGCCTCTGGCTTGCCCCCTCCGACCCCACCCCTCTCCTGTGTTTCCACAGCCCCCCCCACCCGAAGCATCTCTCTGTCACTGAGCCCACCACCCTGCTTTCTGGTTATGGCTCCTTCCTCCCTAAGCTTCTCGACTCTCTGGGGTGGGGAACTGTGTACGGCTGTTTCTTCACGCATCTGGCCCGTTGCCTCATAAACAGGAGAACGCACGCACTTTCCTTGGTGGGTGAGAAGATTGAAAATGAATAGCGGGAACCCATCTGAGTCCAGTTCTCACAAATCCAGGTTCTACAACGATCTCACACATACTCATTTATCTTAGATGCGAGAAGAGCCGATGACACTCATCGCACACGCATAACAGGGTCTATGATGATACAACTAACCTGGCCTCCGGGTATTGGGAGGCTCCAAACCTCTCTACAAGCTTCTGACCAAGGACCCGTCAACAAGGACTTGGGATTCCACTTGGGATAGTGATACAGGGTGAGGTGCTCGATATGATGCCTTTCACTCCCGCACTTCAACATGGGACCCTCTGGAGGGCACCCTCCCTGCCTCACTGGGCTGGCTCCTGCTTGTCCCTGGGTGTTCACCACAGCTGCCACCTCCTTCAGGAAGCCTTCCTGGCTAAGGTGCTCTCTCCTACAGTACCCGGATAGTACCCGGTGGTAAACCTCTAAGCCCAGTGTAATTTTCCTTAGACCCAGAGCTGAGAGCGGAGGCTGGATCTAGCACGGTGCCCGGCACACAAGAGCTGAATGGTGTGGTCTACGGTTCCACGTGCCTGGTCACCCCCACCGCCCACTGCCCATCACACACCCCACCATCATCTCCATGGATACAGGACCACGGACGCCTTTCTCCAGCAGCAGCCCTTGTCCCCCCACCGCAGAAGGGAAGCAGCACCCACCAGACTCACCTCTCCTTACTGGAAAAGTCGACTCCCAGCAAGATGCTCTCCTCCGTGTCCTGGCGCCCGCTGCTGTCTACCACCACCATGTACCGGACCCGCTCCGCCCAGGCGCTCTCCAAGCGCACGGCCTAGACGGGCAAAGACGCTCTCACTGGCCTGCCTTTCCGGATGGTGGCCCCTTCCGTCACCAAATCAACACCAAGGACTTTTGTGTTCTACCTTTCCCCCTGTGAGTTCAGGAATTAAGATGAGATTCTTAATTCTCGTGCCTTGTTCATATCCATGCACGAGGGACAGTGCTTGGCTCGGAGGAAATCCCTCAAAGTCGCTCAAGTGGGTGAACAGATAAAAGTCCAGAGACTGAAAATCTCAACCCAGCACAGACTGACCCCGACACCTAGTACATCCTTTCTCCGGACGGTGTGGGTGATGGTGAGCAAACCTGGCTTGGGCTTTTGTGAAATATGGGGGGAAGAATTTGCTGCAACACAGAAATGCCCCGCCTCCCACTGCTCGTGAATAATTCCCTACCAAATCGCACGATTAAAAATTAAAACTTGCCACTCTCGTCTCTTCTTACCAGCTTGATCCGATCTTCACAACGCAGGAGGTTGATCATTATTTGAAGATGTTGGGGCAGGTCACCTGTTGGACCAACAAAGAAAGTTTTAAAAGGTCGCCCGCCCACCTGCAGAAACCTGCAAGACGCTGATGATGTTAAGGGCCTGGGAGAAGACGGAGAAGTCAAAATCCCTCCACCTACACCACACGGAACCGTCCCAAAGACTAAGAGGCTCAATTTCTCTTACTCCATTCCTGAATGTTGCTCGATGAGGGTGGGGAGATCTAGCTGACTGCCATGTTTTTAGAAGTTGCTTTTATATTCTAAAATGCTTGCAATACGGGCTCTTTAAATACAAGATGTAAAAAGATACAGACAAGCCTAGAGGGGAAATGTTATCAAGTTCAGGGGCGACTGGGTGGCTCAGTCGGTTAAGCGTCTGACTTTGGCTCAGGTTATGATCTCAGGGTTCGTGGGTTCGAGCCCCGACTTGGGCTAAGCACCGACAGTGCAGAGTCTGCTTGGGATTCTCTCTCCCCTTCTCTCTGCCCCTCCCCTACTCTTGAAATAAAGAGAGAATGAGAAAGAAAGAAAGAAAGATGTTAGCAAGTTCAAACAAACGTTCCTGTGCAGGATGAGGGAGCAGGAACTACAGACAGGGCTGGGGCAGGGGATCTGCTAAGAGTTGGTGTGAAAGAGAAAGGTCTGGAGGTCATTTTTCCTGTTTAATACTCTCCTGCATTTTCCATAAGACAGAGACTCCTTCTACAACCTGGAGAGGAAGCAAGTCAGGTGACTACAGACAGCAGGTACTTGTTGGGTGTCCAGAAAGACAACGTGAATTGACAACGAGCACCGTCACTGTCTCTTCTCATGCTAAAAGTTCTGTCCTTGACAGCTGTTCCCAGCCCTTCTTCCCTGGTGCCCACACTGGCATCCCCCCAACCTATGAGATGCTCAAGGAGGAGCACGAGGTGGCTGCTCGCGGGGCGCCCCAGAGCTAGGCCCCCGTGACGACCACAATGATCAACACCCACAGCAAGACCTCCGTGCCTGACCACACCGTCTGGTCCCTGTGCCGCCTGGGTTTTGTGTCATTCTCCTACTCCCTGAAGTCTGGGGACCAGAGGATGGCAGGTGAGTGAGTGGGGGGCCCAGGCCTTCGTCTCCACTGCCAAGTGCTTGCACATCTGGGCTCTGGTCTTGGGCCTCCTTCTGATCATTACACTCACTGTTGTTTTCGCCCAATGATGATCACCCAGGCGATTTCAGCGATCATTAAAGGTTATGGAGGCTACTAGTGGCTGCCTGTGGCCTGAGGCTGGCACCCGTTTTCGCAGCAGTTTGTATACGCATCACTCACTCTACAACTGAATCCAAGAAAGCGTTATTACTTTATAAAGGCAGTGATCCAGAGCTTCCAGCTTCTCCGAGCAGCCCAGGGCCCAGGTGGTGCCTCCGGGCTGGAGCGGAGGGAGCGAAGACCCTCAGAGCCGGGGAGTCACCACAGAGTCTCCACAGACACAGAGGATCAACACAGCTGAAAACAAGCCGTGTGTTCCAGGCACAGGGCCCCTAACTGAGGTTCATAATCAGTGAGTAGTAAGTGGGACGCTGACACAGCTCTCTTCCCAGCTGGTACATTTCTGTTAATGTTTCTTTCTGAAGGAAAGGCTCATCTGCAAAGATGCTGATCTACCAGAAAGGACGAGTAACTCACAGATCTGTATTAATTCTGATTTGTGCAACATCCTGAGAAACAGAGTTATCTTTAAAAAGAAATTAACCTGTAGGTCACAACCAGAATCCAAGAAGGATCAATACACTGGATTTGTTTCTTTTTTTTTTTTTTTTAATTTTTTTTAACGTTTTATTTTATTTTTGAGAGAGAGAGAGACAGAGACAGAGCATGAGCATGAGCATGAGCAGGGGAGGAGCAGAGAGAGAGGGAGACACAGAATCTGAAACAGGCTCCAGGCTCTGAGCTGTCAGCACAGAGCCCGACGCGGGGCTTGAACTCACAAACGGTGAGATCGTGACCTGAGCCGAAGCCGGACGCTCAAGAAACTGAGCCACCCAGGCGCCCGCACTGGATTCGTTTCTTTTGCAGAAGCATCTTTCACATTGTAGCGCAGGTTGAAACATATGATGTCCGAATCGTACTTCCTTCCTCAGGGAGGACTCAGGTCGTTAGAAGCTTGCCCCCTTCGTCTGCTCTCCCCGTTACAGGACTGTACTGTGTCAAACACCCCACACCGGCACTGCTTTCCATAAGGGTTGACTGGCAGGTGACAGGTCACATTAAAAGAGGACAACGTGCTCCCCATCCCCCTCCGTCTACAACAGCACCCCTGCCTGGCGTGGCCCCCACGCCCCAACGGCACGCAACCACCTCAGCTGGTTCTGGGCTCGCCTGCACCCCAGCACCACCCGCTCTGAGTCACAGCACACAGAGGAAAGCAAAAACAAGCCCCTTTGTCTGACGTGTGCCTAAATGAAAGGGGCATTTTCCACATAGATAGGCTCCTTTCAGCGGGACCTGCCTGTGGAGATGTGGACTTGCTGACCGACAGAACTCCCAGCCGTGGTCTGCCTTCCACACACTGTCTCTATACGCTGAAGTGTTCACTCAGCACTTGCAAAAAGATCAGAGAACATAAGCCTTAAGTATAGGCCCCTCGCAAGTGCCTCAGACTGGGGACCGGCTGACACGACCGGAATGACCTTCGCATGGGCAAAATGAACCATCATTTGTACTCCGCTCTGCGTGATTACTGATGGGATTGTGGGTCTTCCAGGGCACTTGACGGTAATTCTAGAAAAACAGGAATCAACGTCAAGTCCAGTCTGTGCCTGCCCCAGGGTCGTTTACTGAGACAGTCATGGTCCCTCTGCCTTCTTGAGTTCATCGGTCATTCCAGACCTCGGGGGCAGAAGAGCCACCAAGCCTGTGGCTTTCTTTCTACTCTCCTGTACGCTCCAGAGATGCAGGAACCAGCCGGACTTGGGGTTTTTACGTGGCTTTGCACCTCCTTCCCCAAGCCTGCACACAGTACGGAAACACTGTTTGAATCAGAGGATGGAGACATTTTATATGGAGAGTGAACAAAGCGGGAGCATTCGCTCTGTTGTAGGTGTTAAGACACGAACAATGGTTAAATTCCTGACAGGGCAGAACCGTGAGCAGGTTCAAGAAAGAGGGTTCTGTTTGCAGGGTGACCGTCCTTGCTACCGCGGTAGTGACAATCACAGCTCCAGACACAGAGCACCCACAGGGAGGGAAGGATGTCACACGCATACATTTCACATTCCATGCTGTGTGAGTTACCGGTATTTGAGGCCCGTTGTAAAGATCAGGCAACTGAGGGTCAGGAGTCGACCGTGACTGCTCAGTAAGTTGTACAACTGGGATCAGAAGCCAGGTCTATCTGGCTCCAAGACACGTATTCTTGCCCCAAACCATACCGCCTCCTTGCGCAGGACGACTATTTTCTGAGCTTAAAACAGACTCAAATCTTGATTCCGCACATTCGTACGGGGAAAGTACTGACTGGGCCTTGCTGTTTCTGTCAACTGTAAGACACGAAATTCGAACTGAAGCACTTGGATCCAAAATGAGGCTGGAGGACTCGAGGTTGGAGACAAAAGGATCACAGAGACAAGAAAACTGGCTGCAGCTGCTGGCTGCTTTCGAGGCCTTCGCAGACGGCATTGAGGCATGCGCTGCCCGTCCGAGAAGCGCCCAAAGAGGCCGTGGACCTGTTACAAAGATGCACTTGCACGCGGAGGTTTCTGATTCCTCTTTTAAACCGCCTTCGGTTTCAGAGTTAAGTCACCTAAGAAAACCGGTCTTATTGCCATCTAAGCATTTCTTTTTCGTATGCTGTTGCACCTAAATGAATACTGGGTTTGATCCCCACTTTATCACTTCCTGTCTACTTTCAAAAACCAAATCCACTGTTCAATAATAAAGTCTTCTCACCCCCCAGTGCCTTCCAAAGACTCATAAAGAAATCCTCCAAATGAAAGCTTTCCAAATGCTCGGGGAAATGACCAGAGTCCTCCAAGTAGGTACACAGCATCCCAAGGCGGTTATTTCCAAGGGGACAACATCTGGCTATCGCACGCACTGGTGCCCTTGTTAAAAAGTCCTACTGCAACTTGAAATCTGCAGTTAACTGATAAACCGGGAGTGGGAAATCTTTGCATCCAGATGGAACGCGCTGCCGACTGCCTTACTGCTTCCGTAGAAATGCACGGCCAAAGGGTCACTGGCTCCCAGAGCCACCTGGAAAACACGCCTGGCCTGCCCGCTCAAGAAAAGAGCTTCTCCCATGCAGCAGGCGTCATAAGCCTGCGTTCCGCTATTTCTCTGGCCTTGAAAGCCAGCCAAGGGCTCACCACCGTGATGGAAGGTTCCTCCATTTGCACAGAAAGTAAGTTCCAATGTAAGAACCTCAATTTACCTGCATGCTTGTGGGGATGCTGAAGACTTCGCTGGCTTTGAGGGCTGTTTCCCTGTTGTAAGAAGAGGGCCGCTCCTTTCACCATGAAAAAGCTCTCACTTAAGCTGGGAAGAATAAAAGCAGAGCACAGTCAGGCTAGAGTTCAGAGAGGAAAATGGGCAAAGACATGCAGCGGAGGAAAAGCTGTCGTGTGGACGAACGGCGTGTAAGATGCACAGGGGACAAGACCACTTTTATGACCATTTCACATGGCGCTCTTTCCAACCTTGGCTACAAGCCTGCTGCTGAGAGTCTATGTGATGAAATCACGCTTCTGCTAAAAGGCCCAAGGTTCTTTGGGCTCTTGCAAGGCGGAGCGCCCCCTTCCTGCAGGATACGGCGAACCAGCTCCCCGGAACACAAAATCTTCTAAAAACAGAGACCAACTCTCTGATTGAGAGGGGGCGGTTCCCTCTGTGAATTTTTCGCGGTCTTGCTGTGCAATCTTTGTTTGTGACTCCCTGACTTAAGGCAACTTCACTGGTCTTGGTGCCTTCCCTTAACTGAATATAAAGAAGAGGAAATTATACTTTCACCATTTGTTTGCAAGTGGGTGGCTAGTGACCTGTGATTTAACTTAGTCAAGGCGACTGTGTCCCTACTGCTGTAGAAAACCTCTGCTGACACCATGAATGTCTCAGCAGTGGATCATTGATCTTTGCTATTTTAACCAGCAATAACACTTACATTCAACATACAACTCAAAAAGTTACAATTTAAATTTTTAAAATTTCATCTTTGCGATTTGGCGGCTATCAGAAAAAAAATGAACTACTAGTTACTACCAATTGTTAATTGGTAATAACAATAATTGTTAATGCTAAAATTACCCATAAAATACACCAAATTAACTGGTTTTTTTGTGGGGAGGGGGTGGAGGGTGGATCACCTACGATTACCTTCTTTTTATTTCTTAGTATCTTCTGGATTTTCTGTTCTGAGCAAATATTAATGTTTTTGAATGATTATTTTGTATTTGATTTTCAGAGTAATAGAAGACACGTACCACACATTACAATGGAAAAGCACTTTATTTCTATTAATTTGGGGCGCCTGGGTGGCACAGTCGGTTAAGCGTCCGACTTCAGCCAGGTCACGATCTCGCGGTCCGTGGGTTCGGGCCCCGCGTCAGGCTCTGGGCTGATGGCTCAGAGCCTGGAGCCTGTTTCTGATTCTGTGTCTCCCTCTCTCTCTCTGCCCCTCCCCCGTTCATGTTCTGTCTCTCTCTGTCCCAAAAATAAATAAACGTTGAAAAAAAATTATTTCTATTAATTTTGTGAAAGATCAAGTTTCAATTTAGGGAACTGTAAAAATCATTAATTCTCTCTTGAGCAACAATTAACATATAAATGACTTAAAAGGAAACTCTAAGAAAAAGCAGCACTGTGTGTGCGTGTGTGTGTGTGTGTGTGTGTGTGTCTTAACAGAAAGCAGATCGGTTCGTGATAGAAACCTAGGAACGTTTTCCTAAACAGAAAAAAAAACAAGATCACCTTCACCCCAGGTGTCTCATGGAAGTAGTTAAATGTTCTAAACCCTGGAATAAAAAATTCGACTAGGTCTAATATACTAGGTGCTAAGAAAACTCACCACATGGAACTCAGCGGCTCCTGGAATCAGGAAGACAGTGATCTTCCATAATATGAAGTCCACAATAAAATCTGTGACTTTTGCTGGTTGAATTCTCACGCTAAAAATAGCGACTGCTCAAATACCAAACGATAAGGCTGAGTGGGCCGTGGAGTAACTGACAACCGGTTTTGTAGATTTCATAATACCGTTCCTTTACATCCGAGTAACTTCTCTCCACTTACTGTCCCCAAGAGTGTTGCCAAGCTACCCTTTCCACTCTATCAGCTGTATATCTGTGCTGCCAGTTTCAAGAGCTGGGGAGCTCAGGATTATAAACACTGAAAGAAGGGGGCGCCTGGATGACTCAGTAGGTAGAGCACGGGACTCTTGATCTCGGGGTTGTAAGTTCAAACCCCAGGTTAGGCAAAGAGATTATTTTTTTTTTTTTAATTAAAAAAAATTTTTTTTAACGTTTATTTATTTTTGAGACAGAGAGAGACAGAGTGTGAACAGGGGAGGGGCAGAGAGAGAGGGAGACACAGAATCGGAAACAGGCTCCAGGCTCTGAGCTGTCAGCACAGAGCCCGACGCGGGGCTCGAACTCACAGACTGTGAGATCATGACCTGAGCCGAAGTCGGACGCTCAACCGACCGAGCCACCCAGGTGCCCCTAGGCAAAGAGATTATTTAAAAATAAAATCTTAAAAAAAAATAATGAAAGAAACGAGGAGCATCCTTTCCTTAGTTCAGTCTCACCAAGGGAGGCAAAAAGCTCTTCAGTGCCTATCTGGCCAATTTCAAATCCAAGCTCTTAGTTCGGCTGGTTGTGGAATGGCCCAACACTCCCCTACTCCTAAAACTTGTCACCCTCTCCTTCTTAAAAATTTTCCAACCTAGGGGCGCCTGGGTGGCGCAGTCGGTTAAGCGTCCGACTTCAGCCAGGTCACGATCTCGCGGTCCGTGAGTTCGAGCCCCGCGTCGGGCTCTGGGCTGATGGCTCAGAGCCTGGAGCCTGTTTCTGATTCTGTGTCGCCCTCTCTCTGCCCCTCCCCCGTTCATGCTCTGTCTCTCTCTGTCCCAAAAATAAATAAACGTTGAAAAAAAAAATTAAAAAAAAAAATTTCCAACCTTATTTTCAGAACTATTCAGACAGATCTGTTTCAACACAGATCACTTACTACTTATTCTCATCAAAATTTGAAAGGGCTGCCCACGAAACTTACAAAACAACCATCGGTTCACTGAAGGAGCCAGGGAAAATCTTCACAAAGCAAAGCAACATCAACCATTTTTTGTTCATCAATTAAAAAAAAAAAAAAAAAAAAGGAAAAGAAAAAAAATATCCATACTGACCAGAAGCCTTAACACTCTGGAAACAGCCAGCCATTAACAGTGACCTTTGCCTTGGAAATCATGGGCAAAAATTCCCCTGGGATTCCCTTACATTTCCTTTGGGGGGAAAAAAAAGGGAACAATGCAAAAGAACAGGCTGGTTTTATCCCGTGATTGTGATTGCTTACAAGGCCGGTGGTTCTTCAGTGTTCCTGGGACAGATAAAGAATCAGCCTCCCATCTACGAATGAAGTCAGGAGCCTGTGTGGATGGGGGCCCTTGGAACACTGCCTCCATCCTCAGGGCAATCAGGCGCAGGCATTTACCGTAAAGAGCAAGATTTAAAGCGGCGGGGAAGTCCACAAAGCACATTATCTATCCCAGGCCTGTGAGACGGCCGCGGAGACAGTAGACAGAGGCGGCAGGAGGGTAACCGCAGAAGATGACTTCTGGGGCCGAGAGGCTGTGGAGCATGGGCAGTCACAGGATTTATGGAAACAAAATGCAGATATTCTCTGCGACTCTGTTTCCTGTCTTTTGCTCTGAGCTCACTCCAGGCCCTGAGCCTCACGTGCCCTCTGGGTGGCTGATGAGAACACTATTTCCCGCTGCCAGGTCTATGTCGGGTTCTCTGTGCCAGGCTTCTAATACCCAGAAGTGATTTGTGAACCTAAGGCACAGCACTGGGGGTGTCCTTTAAGAAACTCATTTTGGGGGCGCCTGGGTGGCGCAGTCGGTTAAGCGTCCGACTTCAGCCAGGTCACGATCTTGCGGTCCGTGAGTTCGAGCCCCGCGTCGGGCTCTGGGCTGATGGCTCAGAGCCTGGAGCCTGCTTCCGATTCTGTGTCTCCCTCTCTCTCTGCCCCTCCCCCGTTCATGCTCTGTCTCTCTCTGTCCCAAAAATAAATAAACGTTGAAAAAAAAAATTTAAAAAAAAAAAAAGAATAAAAAAAAAAAAAAAAAAAAAAAAACTCATTTTGGAGGGGGACCTGGGTGGCTCTGGGTTCTAGCTCAGGTCATGATTTCACGGTTCGTGAGTTCGAGCCCCACATCGGGCTGTGCACTGACAGTGCAGAGCCTGATTGGGATTCTGTCTCCCTCTCTCTGCCCCTCCCTCGCTTGCTCTCTCTTTCTCAAAAACAAATAATAATAAAAAAAAAAAACTTAAAAAAAAAAGGAAAAAAAAGAAATTCATTTTAGAGGGGCGCCTGGGTGGCTCAGTCGGTTGAGTGTCTGACTTCAGCTCGGGTCATGATCTCACAGCTTGTAAGTTTGAGCCCCACATCTGGCTCGCTGCTGTCAGCACAGGGTCCGCTTCCGATCCTCTGTCCCCCTCTTTCTGTCCCTCCCCCGCCCCCCCTCACAAAAAAAAAAAAAGTGAACAGAATTTCATTTGGGGGATGGCACACCTACTTCAGTGGGTTCTCGGAGTAAGTGCAGACCCACAAAACACCATCACAGCTACAGAAAAACCAATCCTCTCCCCAAAAATGCCGGTGTCCTAGAAAGTATAAGTGAAGTTCCAGAGAGGTCAGACGGTGACAAATAAAACTGAAGTGTTCTCCATCACTTTAAGACAAATCCTGTGGGAGATATTTAAAACAAGTTCAGCCCTGGCCCCTCCCTGCCCAACCCCCACCCCGGTGCTTTTATCTCCACAGTACAAATAATATGTTCTCAAACACTGGTTAACTGCCTGTTTCAGGAGACGATGCAGGATTAGTTTTTCTCCAAGGCACTAAGGACACGCAGGAGGATTAGTTTTCTCCAAGGCACTAAGGACAGACAAAAGCCTCAAACAATGCTCCTCGAAAAACCCCAGCCCTCACAGCATGAACAGCCAGTGTCACCCCGAAACTGATACGTGGTAGGAAGAGATCAGGTGGTGATACGTACTAATTTGGGCTGGAAGCTTCTGAAGAGCGGAGGGTGTGAGCCCGCTGAAGGGAGACGCAGAAGTCAGTGAAATAAAAAAGATTCATGATAGCCTGGTTCACATCTTCGACTGCCTCCAGCTCCTGCCTCGCACTCCCTCCAGAGAAAGGAGAGAGGGAAGGAAGGGGCCAGGAGTCCTTGGTCCGGATGATGTTCCCACCCAGGGGGCAGATGGCTCTTGTGGGACTCTTGTCTTCCCCTGATATTTGGGTTTAAAAAGGCCCTTGTCCCTGCATATCCTGATGAAAGAGGGCCATTCAGAGAGCGCAAAACAGCTGAAGTTCCTGTAATCACTTTCCTCCTACGGCTTTTGTAGGCCTTAGGAACAAGCCGCAGGGTGTGTGTTCGGAATTGTGAGGGGAAACAGCTGGCCGCCAAGTAACAAATCCAGAGCAGCGAGGACCCCTGCTCTGCTCGAAATCGACAGGCTGAGGGACTCCTGTTTCTGTCACATTGCCACCCATTCACCCAATGGTGACCCGTGGGCAGCCGCCACAGTCAGTCCGTGTGGTCACAGCGTCTTACATTCTGAAAATTCTTCAGTCATGCTAACTGCTGCCTGAGGAGGCAAACAGAGGGCTGAGGGGGGAGCACCCAGGTAGAGGGAACCCCGTGTGCACACACAGGCGTTGCTCAGAGAACCGCAGGCCCGGTGCCCAGGGCAGGGCTGCAGAGGTAAAGCAGGCCCAGGTCCCCAAGGGCCTGGCACGGGACCCCGAAACCCGAAACCCGCCCGCAGGAGCCAGCAGGCTCTGTGTGTTTAGCACTTCTTTTGGCCCGTGAAATAAATTAAGGACACGAATAGCCACACTGCAGGGCAGAAGGGGCTAAGCGCCCAAAGACAGGGGTCCTGCTGGTGTTCGAAGAGGGGAGAGGGGAGCCCCTAACTGGTGCTTTGGAACACTCCTGGGGAGGCCTTGTCTGGAAGCTTCCCCTGGCTCCCAGAGGATAAATTAATCGTCATGAGAGAATTAAGTGGGACACACACAATTATGCTGCAGCGGAGGAAACTACAGCCTGCCCAGGGGCATGACATCTTTACGAGTTGGGACTAGACCCCAAGCCCACAGTCGTAAGTCCTATGGTGCCCGTGGTCGCCCACCAGTTCTGAGTGAGAATCAGAGCCATTACCCTGATATCACCTCTGCCCTGGCGGCTTTGGTTCCGCTAAAGCACACATCACAGAAGTCAAGATCTGGTCCGTAGCAATTCTTCCCAGCAGGTGAAAGCTTTGTGCGAAGGAAACAGACAGAAGGTATAATTCAGGGAAACGGGGTCCAGGAGGAGACTCAGGGCCAGAGCTCTCCTACCGGGCCTGGGGGCAAGCAGAAGGCCGAGGGGGGCCACTGCAATCACCCTGCCTGCTGCCACCCACCATCGCCCGGCTGTGGGGTGGGGCCCAGTGCCTGGTCCTTGTGGGCTGAATGGGAATCCGGACAAGGAGCTCTGCGGGCAGCACAGCCCCGCCGGTCGAGAAGCGGCTTTCAGCGCAGGCTTCTTATCAATAGTACTGTCATTTGCTGAGCGCCACCACGTGTGCGTGGCTCCCAGAGCTCTGCAGGGCACGCGTCACCTTTTTCAAACGACAAGTGAAGGTAGTCAGACAAACTCCTCAAATACAGCCTCCGGGGACAATCTCATTTTTAACCAACCCCCTTAGTGATGCTGGGGCACATGGGGGTTAAAGAACAGAAAATGTACTGGTCTGGGGATCCATATTTCAGGGTTCTAATCCTGTTCTACTGTATGTTTGTTCTGCTGGTCACTTACAGGGCTCTGTTCATTCATTCAAATGGCCAAATATTCGCAGACTGAGGAGTACAATGTAAAGCCAAGCTTGCCCTAATGTCGATATTTTAGTATATGTGCTGCCGAAGCGAGCACGCCCTAATGTCGATAAAGGCAGAGATAACACTCCTTTTTAAGGAGCAGGTGTTTGTGTGGGTGGTTCGGGTGTGTGCTAATTTTAAAAAATTAAAAAATAAAATAAAACAAAATAAAATAAATTAAAAGTTCCAGGAGTACTTCTGATGCAGAGCCAGAACCCTGGACTTTAACAGTAACAGAAAACACAGAGAAGAGGGCCTTCCCACACGGGATTGCTAACAGTACCTTACACACTGCAGGTACATGATAAATGTTTTCTGCTGGTAAAAAAATAACACCAATAAAAATGCATGGTCCTCTCAGGAAAGTAACATGACTCAGTGCCATGAGGGGAGGTCACGCCAGGTCAAAGAAAAGAATACCCTCCTTGGAAGCAGACAAACAAGTGACAAAGAAATGCACGTGCCGGTCTTCTACCAAATACGTTCAGTGACAGCGTCCTGGCTTTCGAAAGGCGGCCCTGCGTCACGATATGAAATAACAATTAACAGAAAGACCAGCCCTGTGATCAGCTCTGCTGTGGACAAAGCATTCTGACTAACGTCAGTCACTTGATCTTCAAGAAACTCTTCGAGGGAGACCAGGCAGGCATTCTGACACTCCTCTTCCAGATGAGAACACAGAAGGTTACTTAACTGGTAGGACTTTAGTATTTCCGACGCTACATCTTGCACAAAATCAGAGAATCAGAACCTAAACATAGGCTCTGGAAAGAGTCCCACATTGATCGAACTGGCTGAAACGAAATGAACTACTTGGACATGGATATCAACCCTCAGCTCTGTATGGTGATGGCTGAGCGGACTGTGGTTTGTCTAGCAGACGTGATGACAATTCTAGAAAAAGAAAAAAAAGGAACGAATGTAAAGCTGTCACCACAGAAAAGGTGGGTGCCAATGAACACTCCCAAGAGGAGTTTCCGTTAATTCCATTTCGATGAACGAGTATTTGCTGTGCCTGGGCAGTGCTAAATCCTGGGAATCCAGAAATGAAACAGACACGGTTCCTGCCTCCGAGCGACATTACATTCCAGGGGGTCAGACAGACACAGGACAGTCACTGCAACGTGATGCAGCGGGTTCCACAGTAGAGGGATGTATAGGGTCCTGTGTGTGCATACACATACGCACACATGGATGTATATGGCAGGAGGGACCCCCAGCCCAGCCTGGGGGGTTCAAGGACATCTCCCTGGAGGAAACGAGACCAGGTTGGGCCTCGTAGAATCGGTAAACACGGAAAAGAGGAGCAGGCAGCAGCAGAGTAGGAAGATTACGTTATACATGCCCCATAACGAACAGAGGAAGATTTGGTCTCTTGTAAAAGGCCCTGCTGTGAATTCATAAATGTCTATTCTGGTTTATAGGTCAGTTCCTTGTAACTTTGGTTTGCATAAGTTGGTTTCGCAGAACTTGACCATCCCTGAGCATACTAATAAATTCAAGCTTCGGAAATTGCAAAGTTAAGAACCAAACGTTGGGCCTAAAGTTGAGCCATCAACCTGTCAATGAGTTCTCGGTACCTGAATGCTTATGGGTAAGCCCATGGCACTCAATGTGTGTTATTTTAAATAAATAAATGATACGTTCCACCTGAATGGTGCTCTACAGTTTTCAGAAAGGCGGCCCTGCGTCACGAGATGAAATAACAATTAACAGAAAAGACAGACCAGCCCTGTGATCAGCTGTGCTGTGGACAAAGCACTCTGACTAATGTCAGTTACTTGACCTTCATGAAACTCTTCGAGGGAGACCAGGCAGGCATTCTTACACTCCTCTTCCAGACGAGAACACAGAACGTTACCTAACTGGCAAGAAACCCTTGCCCCTCCATTTTTTCACTTAACCTTAAAATTTAAATCTTCTGATGGAAGAATCAAGACAGAGAAGAGGAATGACTTGTCTGTGGCCACACGTCGAAGAAGGGGCAGAACTCAGCCGAGAGGCTCCAAGTTCGGCACCCTCCCTGCAGGACGCCTGCCTCAGAGGGCAGGGGTGCCCGACCTGCGGCGCCGGAAGCGGTGGGCAAAGCTGGACGGACACAGATCTGCCCGAAAACCTCTGCTGGCGGTGGTCTGGACGGACACAAGACCCTCTTCCCGGCAAAGCCAAGTGTATGAAGACGGAAGGATGGAAAACTTACTATCTGCTCTTCCCCCATTTTGAACTCGTGTTTGAAGGTCACCCCGAAGTTGTACCGAGGCCTTGTTGTTTTCCCTTTGCGCTCCGCAGCGCAGCTTGGCAGGGCCTCGGCCCCAAACAGCATTCTTCAGTGGCTCACCTGCCACACGTACCCGCGAGAGCTCCGAAACCGCTCTCCTCCACAGAATGCTGAGGACAGGGAAATTCCAGCTCGGGGGCGGTCTACTGAGGGAATGGGGTCATGGGCAAGAGGTGCTGGCAGGGCCCAGGACAAACGTCTCTGCTGCCGAGGCCTGTATTGTTTGGCTGGAAGGCGTGGGCTTTTCTCAGAGAGAAGGAATGTCCGAAAGCATTTCAGACAGCAAGAGACATTCTCTGAGGCCAGCTACACAGCTCTCCTTCATGTCAACGGGTAGGAGCGAGCGGCTCCTGCCAGCAATACACCAGCAAGTTCGCAAAAGCAGGATTATTTCCCCCCGCGACCCCTCCCCTTCTCCAGTGTAAGAAAGACTGCAAATGATGCGCCTGGAGCTGGCTCTACAGACCTCAGGATGGGTCCCTCACGGCCCCCCGAGAGCCCTCAGGCCCCGCCCGTGGAAGCTGGAGCTGGTGCTATCTTCCCCTGTACATCTGGGACACCGGGACCTAAGCCCCCTTAGGAGGGCAGAAGATACAAAGGCCGCATTGTGCTGGAAATGCAGTGGCAGCAAAGACAACCTAGCCAGCCAGAAATAACAGGCACCCGGAGGAAATGTTTTTGAAACAACGCAAAAATTCCGAGGACAGATTATCTCAACTGTCCCAGGTCCTTTGCCCTTTCTTTTCGGTACGCAGTCCTGTCCCACGTTCATGGGTTGCTGGGTCCCAACCCTTCCGGAGGTCCCTTCTTCCCCAGTTCCTCAGTTACCACTGCAGTTCTGGCCCCCTGCGTCCCCGCCGAGCCACGCAACATCCGCTGGGGCCCCACTGCACGCCTGACTCTACGCTAGGTACTCAGAGTGTCCCTGACAGAGAACGGACGTGCTCTCTACCCGCATGAGGGAGGCCACCAGCCGTAGGCACCTTCTGAACACTTGAAACGTGGGGAGGGTGACTGACATACTGAGATCTGTCATTTTATTAATTCCAATTGAATTCAAGTTTAATCAGCCACATGTGGTTGGTGGCTATGGTGGAGGGCAGCACAGCTTCAGAAGCTCTCCATCTACTGGGAATCAGGGCAGGGACCTCTGGCTTCTAATCCACTGCACAGATCCCAACCACAGCTCTTATTATGTCATTCCCGGCTCCAGAACTTTCAGTGATGTGACATTATCTGTAGAGTCCCAACAGGCTGGTGCTAGCTTTCTATGGTAGCCACAATTAGCCATTACATGTTGCTAACCTCAGCTTCATTCATCTGATGCTCTTTGACCTCGAGGAGCTCATAAAACAAGTAGGAAAAGGGTTTATAATAAAAACCTTCTTTGTATTACCTCGTACACGATTTCTCCCACACTCCACATATTCTCTGTTTTCTCTCTATGCGGTCTTCCTCAACTCTTCTACCCTGGCCTCTGTTCGCAGCCTTCTCTCTCTCCTGTCTGCTTCCCTACCTCGTGCCCACTTGCTAGCATCCATACCTTCTCCAGGAAGCCCTCCTTCGCTGCCCCTGCTGCGAAAAGCCCTGGCTCTTCCCTTTCAACATCTTATAGCACCTTCTCTCTTCTTGCAGGTGAGGAAGCTGAGGCTTAGAGGCTAAGTCACTCATGCAAGGTCATATACTTCGAAAGTGATAGGGGGCACCTGGGTGGCTCAGTTGGTTAAGTGTCCGACTTCGGCTCAGGTCATGATCTCACGGCTTATGAGTTCGAGCCCCGCGTCGGGCGCTGTGCTGACAGCTTGAAGACTGGAGCCTGCTTTGGATTCTGTGTCTCTCTCTCGTTCTGCCCCCCCCTGCTCATGCTCTGTCTCTCTCAAGAATAAATCAAACATTAAAAAAAAAAGAAAAAAAGAAAGTGATAGGAACCTAAGACCCCTGGTTTCCAAATTGTGTTCCCAGACATACTTACTACTAACTTATGGTGAAGTTACCCTCACGCCAGAGTTTTTGAACTTCACAATGGGACTTGAGGACCAGAGCACACATAATTTCCTAAAGCTCCTTCCTTGCCTGACATACAGTAAATTCTAAGTAAATACTCATAAACAAACTCACAGAGCTGACTTCCTGTTCAGTCTCAAACCACTGCATGACTTACCTTAGTAACCTCTAAGCAGCTGGAACATGGGGTGTTTACAACCCATAGGACGAACTGGACACATAAGACTCACCACATAAATGCCACAAGTGGAGATACAGTCACCTGGCGGTCAGGTCCCCTTGGCCCCCAAACGTACCGAACAATACAGCCACCAGGTTCTCCACATCACCCTGAGGCTCTTGACAGCCAGGACTGTGACTTGTCCATCTCTGGGTCCCTGAGGGCCCAAAAGGCAGTGTGCACTCAATGAATGCAACGCCAATAACGAACACCTCCGCTGAGTGTGGTGCTAAGCAATTTACACATATCAACTAACCTGATCCTCAGCGTCTGTGAGGGAAACGGAGGCTCAGAGAGGCTGAGTGGCTCGCCCGCGTTCACGTGGCCAAGAAGTGGAGGAACCAGGACAGGAAACCAGGAATAGGACTCTGAGCCTCTACTGACCTGACACCTCGGGAAAACAGCATCAAGAATGCTGCCCTCGGGGCGCCTGGGTGGCTCAGTCGGCTGAGCAGCCGTCTTCAGCTCAGGTCATGATCTCGCGGTCCGTGAGTTCGAGCACCGCGTTGGGCTCTGTGCTGACAGCTGGGAGCCTGGAGCCTGCTTCGGATTCTGTGTCTCCCTCTCTCTCTAACCCTCCCCTGTTCATGCTCTGTCTCTCTCTGTCTCAAAAATAAATAAAACACTAAAAAAAATTTTTTTAAAAAAGAACGCTGACCTCTCTGGAGGAGGGGGTGCGGTGAGCAGGGCTAGGAAGGTGTCTATGCAGGTGAGAGTTGGCTGCAGAGACGGGAGGCTGGTTACAGCCAGGGACACCGATCAGACGAGCAAATGCGCTCGGGACAATTTCTCGCAGTCGGAGAAGGGAATCATAAATACGGAGAAGGAGAAAACCGGAACGAACCCTGAGGTGTTGGATCAGAGTGGAAGGTACCGGTCTGAACTCATGGTTCTCAACATTATTTAGATGGACAGGAAAAGAGATGCAGGTGTGTGTGCATGCGTGCATATGTGTGTGTGTGTGTGTGTGTGTGTGTGTGTGCACACCCTTACTCGCATGCCCTAATTCTGCCCACTGAGAGGGCCTGAGGAGGGCAACACCCACACAGTAAGAGGCACATAAATTCCATTCGCCACTAGGGGCGCCTGGGTGGCTCAGTCGGTTAAATGTCTGACTCTAAGTTTTGGCTTGGGTCATGATCTCGCGGTTTTGTGAGTTTGAGCCCCTTGTGCTTGGGATTCTCTCTCTCTCTCTCTCTCTTTCCCCGTCTCTGGCTCTTCCCTGCTCATACTGTCTCTGTCTCTCTCAAAAATAAACTTAAAACAAATTAAAAAAAAAAAAGAATTGGGGCACCTGGGTGGCTCAGTTGGTTAAGCGTCCGACTTCAGCCAGGTCACGATCTCGCGGTCCGTGAGTTCAAGCCCCGCGTCGGGCTCTGGGCTGATGGCTCAGAGCCTGGGGCCTGCTTCCGGTTCTGTGTCTCCCTCTCTCTGCCCCTCCCCCGTTCATGCTCTGTCTCTCTCCGTCTCAAAAATAAATAAAACGTTAAAAAAAAAATTTAAAAAAAATTCCATTTGCCACTAAACAGAACCGGGGCTCCTTGGAGAAATGGCTGATTCCGGATATGGGGTACAGAAAGTACAAGATGAGGCCCCAAAAAAGAGCAAGGCAGTGCTGAAGGATGGCGGGGACATGTCAGGGTCACGGGAGCAGCATGGATGTGACCCCAGTGGCCAAGTCAGGCATAATCTGAACTTTGAAGTCAGTAATACAACCAATGGATTATAAACCGCGGAATGAAACAAACATGAGTCCGTACAGATATAAATAGACAAGTTGATGGGGGGTGGGATTAACATAATTTCCAAGTACTGCCTAAGAAATACCACCCAAATCTAATCTCCGGGAAACACCACGCAAACCTAAACTGAGGGACACTCTACAAGATGATGAGCCTGTCCCCTTCAAAAGTGTCCTGGTCATGAGAGTCAAAGACGGAGGAAATGTCCTAGAATGAAGGAGTCTCAGACAGGACAGCTACAAGCAACGTGCAATCATGAACTGGGCCCTCTATTACCAAGGAGCTTATTGAGTCAAATGGCAGACCTTGAATGGGGTCTGGAGGACCAGACGGTGGTAATGTATCAGTATCAGGGTCAAGGGTCAATGGTCTGGTCTGTAGAGGGTCCCTGCCTGCATTCAAAGGGTGATGGGCTTCAGGCTGGCAACTTTACTCTCAAATGGTCCAGGAAAAAGTTCTTTGTGCTGTCTTTGCTGTAAGTTTTATAAACTTCCCTGTAAGTTTTATATTGTTTCAAAATCTAAAACTTATTTCAAAAATTTCCACTTATTTGGGTGTGGGGAACATATTACTTGTAATTATTCTTTACAGACAGGTGATAAAAGCACTTTTTGTTGTTTGTTATTTTGAGAGGGAGGAGAAGAAAGCGCGGGGAGAGGGAGGGTAAGAAAAAGAGAGGAGAGAACTCCAAGCATGTTCCACGCTGTCAGCACAGAATCCCACGAGGGGCTCGAACCACGAACCATGAGATCATGACCCGAGCCAAAACCGAGAGTGGATGCTCACGACTCAGCCCCTGATAAAAGCTTTTAAGATCACTTTATCAGTCATTTTGCCACTGGCACACTTCACGGCCTTCGTCTTTCATCTTTTGGAGGCTTTTCTACCCTCACGGACGCAGATCTCCGCCTGCCTTGGGATCTTTTTCCCTCCCTGCATTTTCCGGGATGGAGGCAGCCTTGCTTCGGACGCAAGGCAGTGGAGAATGATGGGAAACTTGCTCTTCCAGTCCTCCTGGTCTATGTGTGTCCAGAGTTTGAGGGCCTCGTGCACACACAGCCCTGACCCATGTAAAACCTAATTTAGCATTTCCTGCTTGAGACCACACTTCTGAAACAGCGGGAGGCCAACCTGCCCATGCGAGCCTTCCCATTGTGAAAGGCACATGGAGTCAGGATGCTGCGGGCCCACAGGATGTGACTCAGCATCCTGTTTTCAATGTTTGGAACCAAGCACTGCCGCTGACCTCACCTCTCCAGACCACAAATACCCAGGTTAATTGGTGGGACGGGCCCGCAGCATCAGCTCCCTCTGTGGGCCTCAGGGCCAAAACCTAAGACAACTGCTTATCCGCCACCACATTGGGTCTGGCAGAAGAATTCTTCAGAGAGGAACCGACCTGTGGTAGTTGAGGAATACCATGAATCAAGCAAACGATCTTGTTTCTCTTTTGCTCTGACTACTAGGAAGCTCAACGTCAGATCTGTAGCCACACTCTGGTAACCGTACCAACATCATGCCATGCATTCCACATCCACATCTCCTGGCTTCACCTTCTTTTCCCCCACTGTCTCTATATCTCACTTGCCTCACTAATTTTAAATTATACTGTTTTCTATGAATTTTATTACACGGTTGTTTCAAATCCCCTTTGGACAGAGCTATTAGACATAGCATACACACATTGCCTCTGGAGGTAAGGGTTGTTTTTTTTTGTTTTTAGCAAGACTCCCCAGCATTTAGCACAGAGGATAATATATAGATGCTAATATATATTGCTTGAGATGACAAATAAAGCAAATAACTCAAAAACTGTCTCTGTTACCAGGTTGCCTCGCAAGAGTACTCTCCTCCCACCCTACAAGGTGGGGGTCTGGAAAGGGGTGCTAGGGCCTTAGACAGCAGGCTCCTTAGGGATCCCTCTTGCCGTGTGGTTCAGTGGCCTCAACCCCAGACTTAAAGAGCCACTCCCAAACTGCCAATGCAACAGACCAGGCACAGAACAGGCAGGGCTGGACATAGGAAACGACAAGTGATATCCAGAGGCGGCAGCCGGCCTGGCTGTCTCCAAACCACATCCCTCCCTTGTGGGAATTTCGACTGGACCCAGATTTGAGGAAAACACACCATGAGAACTCTTGCCAAGTATGGGCCAAGCCTTGACTGGGACTTACTTCTGCCAGGGCACGGGGACCCCCAGCAGGGAGAGCATCAGACATTTCCTAATACCAAACAACCATGTTCTTTAAAACAAAGTCTTTTTAAAAATAACTTCAAAAGTAGCCGAAAGGATAGATGGATGGAAGGAAGGAAAGAAGGAAGGAGGAGGAAGGAGGAAGGAAGGAAGGAAGGAAGGAAGGAAGGAAGGAAAGAAGAAAGAAGAAGAGAAGAAAGAAAGAAAGAAAGAAAGAAAAGGAAGGAAAGAAAGAAAGAAAAAGAAAGAAAGAAAGAAAGAAAGAAAGATCTGTAAAAATAAGGGCACACCAGACAGGATGCTTCCCAGATAGGTCTGGTACAAGGTTCAGTGGAACTTGGAAGGGAAACAGGCCAAGTGTTGACTGTTTCTCCTCTCAGATTCCACTTGGTTGACCTTTTGGTCTTTTGTGGTGAAACTGGGCATCAGTGGAGGGGAAGAAGGTCAGGACAGCAGCTGGAGGGGCTGGTACTCACTACCATCAATGAAAACAGCAGCTAAAGAAACAACAACAGAAAGCAGCTCCCATGTGTCCGTCAGTATCCGCAAGGACTCCCCCCCCCCCCCACCCCACACACACGGTACAAGACTCTCCCTAGGCCTCTCGAGGGCCCTGAGAGTGAGGAGGACTTTTCCTCGGTTTCGGGGAGGGCAGGCAGCTGGGTGGCAGGGCCCGTCCCCTGATCCAAAGGCCCTGGGGGACCTCTGCAATCTACATGGCAGCCTGCCATCTCCCTGGGATTCTGGGAGGGCAGCGAGGCTGGCCAGCTGGCTTGCCCATCTTGGCCGCCGTGGGAGTTGTCACAGTACCGACCCCATCTCGAAGTGGGACTCACAGACACACCCCCACCCCAGCCCAATTACTGCCATGCCTTGAAAATGGCTCCTTCTGACTCTGATTAATCCTATTTTGATTAATTCTGTTTTCTTACTGCAGCCTTCCTTGAAACAGAACAACTTGTTTTGGATGTTCTCCTAGTCTTAGGAATTTTCTAATAAGTTGTTCAAATCCAGAGGTCTGTCTACAGCACGACGTACGGGCCAAAGGCGGGTTCTGGAGGCGGGAGTCCTTTCCTTCCAGCCCGCGCGTGACGGCGAAGTGTGGCTCGCCCAGGGCTCTGCTGAGGAGCGGGTGGGTCCAAGCAAAGGGCCTACTTTCTCCCAGAGGCCACGCCGGTGTTCTCCATCTCAGGGTCAACCATGACCCTGACACGGCTAGGCGCCCCACAAATACATGACCTTGCCCTCGGTGCCGGAATGAAGGAGAAAGCGGGCAGTCTGTTACAAGTCTAGAGCGAACGATTAGAAGTACGGAGCACCACGGGACTAGGCCGTACTCTAATCTTGTCTCATCACTTTACCAAGGAGTAAGTGGAGGCCCAGAGATGTTTAGTGACCTAAGGTTGCACAGCAGATGACACATCTCAGGACAGAACCCAGGTTTTCTGACTCCCTCTCAACAGCCGTGTTCCACTTACCGTAAGGGTGGCTGCCAACGCCAGCGTCCGCCACGAAGGAAGAGCTGGCTTGAGCATTCGCAGTGTGCGCACGCGCTCCCGGGTGTGCTCGGCGTGTGGGAAGAATGAGACCAGGGCCCTGTGGCATTCTTTTGAAGTCTAAGTACTGGTGTTTCGAAAGTTTAATGAAACCTCCTAGGCTCTGAGCAAAATTCATTTTAAGTTAACCTTAATAGTAAGTTTAATTAACTTCCAGCAGAATCAAATTACCTCTTTTCCTCTGTCCTCGTTTGTCCCCTCTCGAGGATGAGTTTTCTTTCTTTCTTTTTTTTTAATGTTTACTTATTTATTTTGAGAGAGAGAGAGAGTGAGCATGAGCAGGGAAGGGGGAAGGGGAGAGGGGGAGAGGGGGAGAGATGGAGGGAGGGAGGGAGGGAGGGAGGGAGAGAGAGAGAGAGAGAGAGAGACATCCCAAGCAGGCTCCACACTGTCAGCACAGAGCCCAACACAGGGCTCGAATTCACGAACCGTGAGATCATGACTGAGCTGAAATCAAAAGTCGGACGCTTAACCTACTGAGCCCCCCAGGCGCCCCTCTAGGATGAGTTTTCTAACAGCAACAATTTAACACGTACTGAAGGGCAAATTCTGATTAGAAAATCAAATGTGCCGACACACCAGGAGTAACACCTGAGTTAATCTAAAGGGAAGAGCAGGACAGTATAATGGTCACAGGATTTTAAGTTCGTGTACCCCAGTGTTTAAAACTGGGGGTCAGTGGGAAGCTACCAACTATTAAGCCGGGGGTGGGGTCGGGGGAGGACAGGAAAGGATGTGCTCAACACAAAACTGCCTGACTCCTGTGAGGGACCTGGCGGAGCAGAAAGGGACATGGGATTCTGAGTCACAGAGACCTGCATGCAAACCCTGGTCCCGGACTCCCACTTGCCTTTTCCGAGCGCAGTTTCCTGGTTTCCTAAAGCGGGGCAGCAGCCGCCCCGGAGGCTGTGGTGACAACAAAATAAGGTCCAGTGCACAGGGTTCCAAACCCAGCACCTGCACCCGCCGGCACCCAGTAAACAGAAGCTGGGACTGGTATTCCTCAGGTGCTCTGCCCATCGACCGCCTGGGAAGGGGATTACGTCACAGTTCTCACTCTCAGTGCAGCTCAGGGGGACCTACGACTTGCGAAATAAAGCACACAGCTCATGGTGAGACTGCTAGGGTCCAAGTGGGAAGAAGGGCTACAAAGCCATGGTTCCTCCGGGGAGTGGGGGGGGGGGGGACTCCTTCGTCTCTGCCTCCTGGTGAGAGATCCAAACCACGGGCAGGAGGGCCCGTAGAGATGGCTCCTGAACTTGGGGGTGGAGGACAGGTTTTGAAGGCAGAGAGACAGGGAGCCTGAGGGAGACTCTACCACTCTGTACCGCGTGAAATTAGGCCAGTTAACGTCTCCAAAGCTCTCCCTCCAAACGGGAGACCAAAATGGCGCCTTCCTTACAGGATGTTCGCGAAGATTAAATGACATACTGCACAAAAGGCGACTCGTGGAGTGGAGCGCGTGTGAAGGTTAGCTTCACCTCCGTCCCTGCTTCCTTTTTTCTCCTCAGCACTTACTAACACGCTGGCAACGTGCTAGTTTAACTTACTTCCTGCCTCGTCTGCCCCAACAGAGCGTCGGCCGTGAGGGCAGGGATGGGTCTCGTTCGCTGCTGTATTCCCAGCTCCTCGCACAGGGGTTGGTGCATAGTAGGTGCCCAATAAATATCTGTTGAATGAATGGCTCGTAAGCAGACAGGTTAGGACAGAGGGGTACTGACACTGTACCTAACAGTGCCTGTGTTGCCAAACTGCAGGGGGAAACGGCAGGAAAAATCTCTCTGTCCTTAGTATCCTGCGTGTCACCGAGGCACACTTTGAGTTCCTCCATGTGAAAAAGAACGCAGGAAAGCCAATTTATGAGACTTCGATGGCCCATCCGGCACGTGCCAGGCGCCGTGAGGGTCGAACCCAGGAAGGAAGGCCTTGTGTTGTTCAAGGCCCTGGGCTCAGGCGGGCCTCGCGCTTGGTTAGCTCTGCTCCCACCATCTTGAAATTCTTAACCGTTTTTTAACAAAGGCCTCCACAATTTTCATTCTGTACTGGGATCCACAAATTACGCAGCCGGCTCTGCCAGTGGGGGAACATTTATGTACTTAAGTAAATACACGACCAAGCAAGTCTCAAGTCCCAAGTCCCGAGGAAGTAGAAAGGAGAGAAAAACGCAAGTGGGGAGGAAAAGGAAGGGCCATGAATCTCTTCCTACAGGAGCTGGCCCCTGAAGGAGAGACAGGCAGGGGGCATTTGCACAGTGTCTACGATGGTGAAGAGATTCGTGGAGTTATGACATTTAATTCTGACGACAATCCTACAAGCTGTGGACGATCTGGCCTGCTGCCTAGTGAGGTGACACATGACAGAGGTGGGAACCAAACCCAGGCCTGTCCCCTACAGCCGAAGCTCATGGACAGAGATGCAAGGGTCAGTGCAGTGGTGTTTCAGAGGACGATCATCAAAGTGGAAGTGAATCCAAGAGGTGCCAAGCCTGAAAGCGTGAACAAGCGTGTGGGTGCTGACAGGAAAGGACGTGGCACTCACTGGCGTGGCAGTCGAAGCCTGCGGGCTCACTGGTGCTCCTGGCCCCTTCCCTCGAGGACCGAGCGTCCCTCAGTCGGCATCACCTTGACATAATGCACCCACAGGCCGAGACCAGTGGGTAGAATTCTGAGATGGCCCAAGATCCCAGCCCCTGATGCAGGTGCCCCGGGTGAGCCCCCCTCCTGAGCGTGGCACGACCAGGTAACAGGAGGAGACAGCTGCTCCCGAAATTAGGTTACAACCTACGGCCAAGGTGACGGGGTGGCCACTCCTCTGACTGCATTCCTTTCCGAGATTCCACAGCGGCCAATTCTCTTCGTCGGCCTCGAAGAAGCGAGCCACGGTGACCTCCCATAGCTGCAAGAGCAGGAATCCTGCCAAGGACCACATAAGCTTGGACGAGGACTCATACCTCTGAGGAGACCCCTGGCCCTGGCCGACGCCCTGACTACCGCACGTGAGACGCCACGCAGAGGACCCAGCTGAGGCACGTCCAGGCTCCTGACCCTGGCAACTGCGAGATGAGAACTGGGAATTGTTTTGGACTGCCAGGTGTGGGGCAGCTTGTTACACGGCAACTGTGAACTGATACAGCAACCTGCTACAGAGCCAGGGTGCAGGGGATACTTGACCCCTCTTGGCAGGATTTAACTGGACGGACTATCAACAATAAAGTCCAGGCCAAGAAACGGTGGAGAAAGACAGAGACGAACCCCAAAGGGTGAACACGCATAAAAGACAGGGTGCTGAACGGAGCCGGGGAAGCACGGTCTGCAGAGCGAGGCCACGGCCACCCCCGGATGCTGTGGGCAGGGGGAGGGAAGGTACAACCCTACTCCGGATGGTTATAAGGAGAGTGGGGTCCTCTGGGGAGCTCCGGGTCAAGATCCAACGGGGAAGAAAGCACGCAGGGAAAAGCAGGGGTGCGGGGAGTCTGCAGTTTGCCACGGACACCAGGTAAGACAGAGAAAACGAAGTCCCACTGCCTTGGCCCGAACGTCTGCTTGGGCAGGCAAGAAAACAAAACGAAAAGGACTCCAATGAACACTTTCATACGCTTGGCTTAGAAACGCTGCATGGAAACAACAACAACAAAAAAACATTCACTCCCGATCCACCCTCTGGAAACAACACAACCATATTCTCTCCCTGGGGCCCTGCCTGGCACACAAGCGCTTACGGCTCATGCCAGACTGAGGCAGCTCCCAGGACGGCGAGGGAGCCAGGAGCCGCCGCCAGCAAAGCCATCTGCTCACCAATTCCCACAGTCTGAGCGGCACGGCTTCCAGAAGGATACTGCTGGAGGCCGGCGGCAGCCTGCGCACGCAGAGGGCAGGGGAAAGGACGCAGGGAACTGGGTCTGGGTTGCTCTGCACCAGTCAGCTTCGTTCTGGGCCCGGGGTGAGCCGCTCCTGAGATGTTTCCCGGGAGGCCTTCAGAGAAACTGTCTGAATCACGACACGGATTCTGCAGCAGGTGCCTTCCTATTTGCATCTCACAGGGACTCAGCCGGGTCACAGGGCATCCACGGCGGCGGCCCTCTGAGGGGCCCCGCGCGAACACAGTGGACACCACACCCGCAGGAAGTCAAGCCCTCTAAGTCTGGGCCGTGAACTAACACTGACATGAACAACAGCTCACGAGGACCAAACGTAGTGATGGTTCTTCACGCCCGTCACGAGCCGGGCTCTGCCTGAGAAGCCCCGCACCAGCTACTCCACAACCCTGGAAGGTCGCAGCTGTATGTGTTTTACGGATGGAACAAGAGAGACCCACAGAGGTGTCGTAAAGGTGCGGAGGTAAAGGAGCCTGGCTACCAGGGCAGGAGCCAGGGTCTGAACCTCCGTCTGCCTGACTCCAGACCCCACGCTGTCCCCTCTGCGCCTCGCTCCTGCTCATACAGGTGAGCGATCTACCGCAGGGTCAAAACAGAGCGCACATATTTAAACTGTTGAAATGTCACGCACAGGCTGAGAACTAAGGCCCTGTCCCCAAGGCAAGGGCCACCTACGGCGGGGGACGAGACAAAAGCACACGCACCTGCGATGCAGGGCGGGTGTGGTACCTGCCGGAGTGGGGCAAGCCACACACATCGGGGGTGGGAGCACGGAGCCCGCCGTGAGGACTGTGGCCAACTGGAACCGGCTTCAGGAAGGAGCATGGCCAGGGAGCGGGACAGAGACGCAGCACGTGCGAGCGGGGGGTGGGAGCAGGGGCAGCAGTGGAGGGTGAGGGTGGAAGGCAGCAAAGGTGGGACCAGAGCAAGGAGCCCAGGCCAGGGGTGCTTCGAGATTGTGTCCATCTGACGGCGGGGACGAAAGCCCGAGGGAGGAGGGATGGAGGGGACGACGGTCTGACATAGAGCAGGGGAGGTGTCAGGACCTGAATGATGGTGCCACCAGGGGAAACTGGGGAAGAGGACCAGCTGAGACACAGAAGACCCACCGATGCCATTCAGCCATTTCCTGGTCACGGGTGAGCCGAAGAGAAGTCCATGGATGACCCAAAAGATTAAAACTTTTATACACTTTTTTTTTGTTTGTTTATTTATTCACTTTTGAGAGAGAGAGAGAGACAGCAGGGGAGGGGCAGAGAGAGAGAGGGAGACACAGAATCCGAAGCAAGTTCCAGGCTCCGCACTGTCAGTGCAGAGCCCGACACAGGGCTCGAACTCACGAACCGTGAGATCATGACCTGAGCTGAAGTCAGACGCTCAGGCAACTGAGCCACCCAGGCGCCCCAAAGATGAGAACTTTCGATTAAAGGTAGACAGAGGGGAGGGGAGAGAGGAATATCCCGCTGTCCCCAGTTTTTCTGCCTGCCGGCAACCCTTCAAAACCAACCTGAAGCACAGAGAAATCCCCTCCCGGCCCAGATGAGCAAACACAACTGACTATTCCATTAATTCTTCTAGAAGCCTGAGGAGCAAAGGCTTGAAAATGCAAACGAACACATGGATGTCAATGGGTTTCCATCAGAGCTTAAAGCAGGCCACCACAGCTTCTCCTGTCTGCTACAAGGGTTAGAAAGCAGGATGGAGGGGCGCCTGGGTGGCTCAGGTTAAGCGTCTGACTTTGGCTCGGGTCATGATCTCAAAGTTAGTGGGTTTGAGCCCCGTATCGGGCTCTGTGCTGACAGCTCGGAGCCTGGAGCCTGCTTCGGATTCTGTGTCTCCTTCTCTCTCTGCCCCTCTCCCGCTTGTACTCTCCCCCAACCTGCCTCTCAAAAATAAATAAATAAACATTTAGGGGCGCCTGGGTGGCTCAGTCAGTTGAGCATCTGACTTCAGCTCAGGTCATGATCTCCTGGTTCGGGAATTCGAGTCCCACGATGGGCTCTGTGCTGACAGCTCAGAGCCTGGAGCCCGCTTCAGATTCTGTGTCTCCCTCTCTCTCTGCTCCTCCCCCACTCATGCTCTGTCTTTCTCTGTCTCTCAAAGATGAATAAATGTTAAAAAAAAAAATTAAAAAAGAAAGCAGGATGGAGGGGCGCCTAGGCGGCTCAGTTGGTTTAAGCGTCCGACTCTTGATCTCGGCTCAGGTCACGATCTCACGGTTGGTGGGATCGAGCCCCGCGTCAGGCTCTGTGCTGAGAGCGCAGAGCCTGCTTGGCATTCTCTATCCCCCTCTCTCTATGCCTCGTCCCCACTCACACTCTTTCTCTTGAAATAAATAAATAAATAAACAGTGAAAAAAAAAAAGCCAACAGGATGGAGTCGTTGGCCTGAAAATGGGGAGTGAGGCCAAGGTGGGGGAAGAGCGACTGAGAAGGGAACCAGGAGGACAAGCTCAGAGCCCAGGTCCCCGGCTCCAGGCGAGGGTCCCCCAGGGCTCACAAGGGTGGGTGGCGGGGCCGGCTGGTAACAGCGGTGAGGGATTCCCACGGGCAGCAGACATCCAGGAGGCACCGCCCCAAGTTAGCGGGGCTCCCCGGTCCCGGCCCTGGCAATGCCTCCAACCGGCTGGTGGCAGGCAGGCTCCCTCACCTGGACATCTGACTCCTGGACAGCCGACTCCAGCAAACCACGACACCGGTCTCCGGAAAGGCGGCGTCCTATGGTCAACCCAGGTGTTGGAGGCCACAGAGGCCTCGCTTCAAATACAGTACCTGCCTCGTGCAACCCTGGGCCTCAGGCTCCTCCCCTGTAAACTGGGAAAACCCTCCCAGGGCCGGTGAGAGGATTAAGCATGGCAATGTGCAGAGCGCACTTCCCTTCCCTTCTCGAGGTCCGCTCCAGCTCCAAACCATGCACAGAAAGGGGCCTTTTACTGGCCCCCAGGGCGCACACATCTTCAGATCACCGCTATTTGTGAGTTCTTATGAAGTGAAAGAATTCACGACACTATGCCGTCTGCTAATTAAGGGCGATTTGGAAAAAAAACCCAAAACGAAACAGTAGTTCTTCGTCCCCAAAGACAATCTAAGTGAGAGAGCTAAATACTTTGTCCAGGGCAAGAGCCCCGAAAGAAACGGGAGGGCTCAGGGGTGGAAGACGTTCCGGCTCCAGGTAAGCGCTGCAGGGAGGCTGGGGCAGGAGAGGTGCCCGCACAGGCTTCCGGGCTGCTGGTCTGGCCCCTCTGCCGGCACTTCCTCCCCCAGACAGCCTCCCAAGAGCCACTTGCACTTCTTCCCCTCTTCGCCTCCTGAAGAGAGCCGAGCACGAGTCTGATCCACAACACGGCCCGTTACTGCCCCCAGTTGGGAGTCTGGCTGATTCCAGCCTTGGAGCCCTGACCTCGACCCTGAGCAACCGAACGCCCCGAGTGACAGAGTAAATCTGTCATCGTCCCCCAGGGGAACGTTAAAGTGAGGGCCCAGACACTGAAATAAGACATCTCTGGGTTTTGTAGGCTAATCTTTGGAAATAACGCACGCCACAATAAAAGCGTTTTCTTGCCTTTCGCTCAAAGACACAGAGCCTTCAGAGACAGGTTAAAAGCAGGTTTTTACCACTTCTGCATGTGAGCTTAACCAGAATATCCTGCTCTCCGTAATGAATGGTGGACCCCAGTTTCTGAACACACACTCCCTTTTCC
The DNA here is from genome assembly GCF_007474595.2 of Lynx canadensis. Taxonomy (NCBI): domain Eukaryota; kingdom Metazoa; phylum Chordata; class Mammalia; order Carnivora; family Felidae; genus Lynx; species Lynx canadensis. Next base: position 76,083,756 of record NC_044314.2, on the reverse strand, counting down.
AATTAGTTTTCCTCCTCCTAAGATGAAGCAGACATTTTTTTTTTTTTTTAAAGGCTAATAGCCTTGGAACTCTATTTACTTTTTTAGACTCTGAGAGTCAGAGTTTAAGACTGGCACCTTAGCCTAGAATGCATGATATGATAAGAACACATTACAGAAGGGAGTGCTACATCTTCCGTAAACAGAACACCCAAAAGGCGGCCTTGCTTTTTGGCAAAGAAAAATAAAAATGCTTTTGGGGTCTACCAGGGGATACAGCAGCTGGGGACCACAGCTAGAGGAAGTCTTTAAAAAGAGTGTACTGGGGGCGCCTGGGTGGCGCAGTCGGTTAAACGTCCGACTTCAGCCAGGTCATGATCTCGCGATCCGTGGGTTCGAGCCCCGCGTCAGGCTCTGGGCTGATGGCTCAGAGCCTGGAGCCTGTTTCCGATTCTGTGTCTCCCTCTCTCTCTGCCCCTCCCCCATTCATGCTCTGTCTCTCTCTGTCCCAAAAATAAATAAACGTTGAAAATAAAAAAAAAAAAATTTAAAAAGAGTGTACTGAAAGATTTCTCACAAGCACAAAAAAACCCACCTTGAATTAAACTCAGGGGGTAGGATGCCCGTTTCAAATCAGCAACGTGCTTACCCCAGAAGAACACCTTATCAAAAGCAGGATGGAAAAGTGAGAACATTACCATGACTAGTTTTTTCAAAGGCAGAGGTAAAATCTAGAAGGAAGTTATCTAGAGACGTGCATAACGGTAAAGCAGGAGGGGTAGTGGGATTCTGGCCACGATTTTCCTTCTTTTCTAAACGACGACGTTATTAAAGCTGTTTAGAGTTAAACATCTATACAAAAGTTCAAGCGCTACCTTTGCAACGTGCTTTGGGCATCATTTTTAAAGCTCTACTGAAAAAAGCTGGTGTGTTCTATTTCAAGGGTTCTCTCTTTTGGCAAGGGACGAGAGTATTCAGCCTGCTTGGAAGAAAGACTTAGGAATGAAAATTAAGTCCGCTTACCTGAGGTTTACCTTTCGATCTTCATCGCTGCCAGCCTCCAGCTACAGAGAAAGAAAGAGAACGTCACATCACAGACACCACTGGGCAATGAGCCGCGGACACGAGTCTCACATTTTCTGCTCTGATGTCTGAAAAAGATACAGGTGTCCAGGACACCTGGCTCTTTCTACACGGTCGCACCCTTTCCTTGGCAACCCCGCTCCGCTGTCCCTCTGAGTAACTTCCATGGAGGAATCTTCAGGCTTCCCAATGGTTACCCACATTCCTAACACCCCGTCGTGCATTGATTCCTGTTGATTGGACTATTCCTGCCTGGCGTCGTTCAACACACTCTTCTCAACTTTCCAAGCTTGTTTTGGATCTCACCCTGTTTTTCGAGGGGAGGGGGGGGCTATGTTTTAAGAGCATCTATTTCCTCCTTCAACCCAGGCCATAGCTGAGCGATCAACACCATTTTAAGCCCCAACACATGGGTTTAAAAAAAAAAAAAAGGAAAAACCATTCCAGGCAAGTCTTTCATGACGGAAGGTGGCCAGGAGCAGCCTGTCTGTCTGTGGGTCTCAAAAGCTCTTGGTGGTTCTCAAAAAGGCTTCAATGTTGAATATAAAACTTTCTAGGCTATCGGTTTATTTATATAAACAAGAGAAATGGACATTTGATATTTCCTAAAAGTTTAAAGGCCAGGGGGGTTAGAATCTGAAAGCAATTAGGACTTACGCCCCGATTGACATTTTCCCCTTTCTTGCCTTCAAGGAGAAAACTGAAATAAGCGCCCCCGCCCCACCCTCCAACAACTCTGCACCCCCGGAACCCGCTGACTAGGAACGAGAAACCTGGCAAGCAGTGATGCCCCGGGAGAGATGCAAGGCTGAACGAGGACAGAGACCAGACAGAAGACAGCAGTGATGGGAAAAGAGTACGGAGCTCACGAGACGAAGGGGGCCTGAGTGGCAAGGGACACAGAGCAGAGGTGGTGGTTCCAACAGAGGAGGAGAAAGACACCAGAGAGTCCCGGAGTCCCTAAACTGTATTAAGATCCTGTATGTCCGAAGCGGACACTCGTGGCCAGTTCTCACGCTCCCTACGCCACAGACAAGTGGAAAACTCAGGCAAGCCTTCACTGACCACAGGGCCAGGAGCTTCCGCCCCAGAGCCAAGCGTAAACAACTCACACGCCACCACCACAAACTTAGAAGAGGATGTTGGGTCTAACCCGGTGGTCCTCAACCGGGGACAATTTTTCTCAATTGTCCGGGCAATATCTGGACACCGGGCAACATCTGGAGCCTTTTTTGAGAGGATGCTGCTGGCATCTAGTGGGCGGAGGACCGGGTGACGCGAAACATGCCACGATGCACAAGACATCGAATTTTCTGGCCCCAACGTCAGCAGTGCCAAGGTTGAGAAACCCTGATCCGACGTCCCCACCCCCCCCAAAGAAAAAGAGACTGGAGATCTGCCCATAAATATTAGTCACCTTGAACGCTTGTCAAAAATAACAATGTTACAACCCATTCTTGAAAGTTATTGATTTATCCGCTGTTGTGCCTTTGCTTATTCTCACAGAGGAACGAGATAAGACTGACAGTAAAAATGACATAAATGAGATAACTGAAGATGGGGGGAGGGGGGGGAATTAAGAGAGGAGAACTGCTTTGCCGGTCAGGCTGAGTTCCCCGTTCCCACGCCGAATGGGCTGAGTCAGGAAACGGCCGCTCGGGGAGTCTCTGACTCAGAGGAGGAGTTGCATTTTGAGCAGTAAGGAAGTGATTTAGGGGTACAGACCTCAAAGCCACTTCATTCTCGGTCGTTCTCTGGGATTCCCAGGAGTGAAATGAAGGCGAGGTAAGGTCAGTTATTCCAGAGAAGAAAGCTGTAGGATGTGCCCAGAATACACGTTAAGAGGGAAGCCAGCCCTTTTGCAGGAGCTAAGGCCGAAGGAACGTCAGAGCAGGGGCCCAGCCGGCCTGGACCCGCGTCTCCTGACTCCACGCACACGTGCCTACTCTCTCCGTATCGTCTCTTGCTTCTTTGCGCCTCACTCCATCTGGAAGAAAGCCTCGCCTTCCAGGGAACATCCCAACCTCGGCTAGTTCACTGGGCAATTAAAGCTGCTGCTCTACTAACGGTAAATAAAAGGCGGTTGAGTTTCAGTCTCACGTTTACCGGGTCATTGGCGCTTGGTAAAAAGAACGCTCTGTAGAACAGTTTTAAATGTGTCTCGTGGAGAGGACCCCAATGTCCCACAACACGTGATTCACCCATGCAGTGGAATATTATTTGGCAATAAAAAGGAGTGTAGTATCGACCCATGCCGCAACATGGTTGAACCTTGCGGACGTTACGCTAAGTGACAAGAGTCCAGACACAAAAGGTCACCTTATTGTAGGATTCTACTCATACAAAATGTCCAGAATGGGTGAATCTATGGGGACAACACAAATAATCAGTGGAAACCTAGAATCTGGGGAGAGCAGGGTAAGGGCGGGGAGAGGGGGCCACAGGTGATGGCTACAGGGGGGAGGGTTCTTTTTGGGAGTGATGAAAATTTCTGGCACTTACACAGTGGTGATGGTCGTGCAACCCTGTCAATATACTAAAAGGCGCTAAAATGGTCTGAAATTGTACAGTCTGAAATGGTGAATGGATGATATGTGAATTGTATCTCAGCTAAAAGATAATAAAATTTAAAAACCGTGTCTCAGGGGCACCTGGGTGGCTCAGTCAGTTAAGTGTCCGACTCTCGACTGAGGCTCACGTCATGATCTCAAGATTCACGAGTCTCAGCCCCGTGCTGGGCTCTGTGCTAACAGCGCGGAGCCTGCTTGGGATTCTCCTTCTCCCTCTCTCTCTCTCAAAATAAGTAAGTAAACTTAAAAAAATTTTTTTTAAAAACAAACAAAAAACCGTGTCTCAGACAGGAAGAGGTCAGGAATCGAAACCAAGACTGAGGCTGAGAGGCCTTCTGCGTAATCCCTTACTGAAGCGGAACCCTTCCCTCACCTCATAGTTTTGAGAACATGAGATTAAGTGCTTCGAAGTACTCTGGGAACTGCAAGACGGCATGAATCGGAATGATGGAGGAGAACAGATGTCTGTGTGGGGAGGAGAGAAGTTACTGCTGCCTGAATTCTCAGTGGCAGGCAATTGGCCACCCGTGTTCTTTTCCCTGCGATCGACTTGCAGAATCCTGTCTGCAGACAAGAGAATTCATTAACGGCCTCTCCTGGAGAAGAGGGGGCTATGCATAGGGGTTCGGTCTTGCCCCCTCTCTGAAAATGTTCCCACTGTTCCTGGGGTAACAGGCTGAAGAGCTACCCCCAAACTGGTTCCTCTTCTCTCCTGGTCTCTCGCAAACACACACAAACCTTTCCGTGTTATCAATTTCCTCTACAGAGAAGGGGCTGGAATCGCTCAGCTGCTGGGGAGTCCACTTCCTGGGCCTGCAGGGCTCCTCCAGACTTCTCTCCCTTCTCTAAACAGTCCCCAAACTCCTCCTCCAGCTGCTCTATCTTTAGGCCAACACTCGGCCTGTGCCACGGATAGGAGTGTAGACCAGAGGCTACAGTTCTCCGAGAGAAAGTGGGACAGTAGGGGACAAGAGGGTCAGCCCTGCAGCTGCCGGAGGCCCCAGGCTCAGAGGACCCATTCCCCAATCTACTCCAGGACAAGAAGGAGCCGGCCAACCCAGGCCTGGTGGCACAGGGACACACAGAACCCCGCAGGGTGCCTCGGTGCACTCTCAGCCCCCAGAATGCACCGTGCAACTACAGGAACCCCGGAATCGGCCCCAGCCACACAGCCAGATACACACAAACATGCAGTCCCGAAGGACATTTCAAAAAGGAAAAAAATCCAGACTCAGCCACACACAAAGACAAGACACCCAGTCACACAAGCGCCCTGAGCTCACTCAGTCACTGACACACAGTGACACGGGCCCCAGAGAGACAGACCTCCAGGGGCGTGCAGTCGGGGAAACAATCTCAAACATTCCCAGGGGCACCTCCCCCCACCCTCCCCGGGGGGCCTCTGTCACAGCATCAGGCGGGTGCAGTTTCCCAGCAGACCGGCCACCGTCACACAGTCTCCCATACACAGCCAGGATCGCAGGGTAGGGGCCTAGAACAGCCACAGGGCCACGAATCTCAGAACCAGCATCTCCCAAAGTCGCCAACTAGGAGTCCCAGTGGCACACCCAGTCTGCCACACTGTCACCCCCAGACGGGGATCAGTCACACACACACACAGTCTCACGCAGGGCCACCCCCAGACAGAGGTCACACCCGCACCTACAGTCTCCCTGAAAGTCACCCCCAAACAGAGGTCACGGCTCCACACACAGACGGGGTGACACTCTCGGTCTCCCGCACAGTAACCCGAGGCCGGCTGCCCAGACACGGTCGCACCGCGGGGTCTCCGCAGGGCCCGGGCGCCCTCCGCCCCGCACTCGCGGCCCAGGCCTGGAGCAGCGGCTGCTCGGCCGGGCCGGGGCCGCGGGCCCGGGGCTCACCTCGCTGTTGCTGGCCGAGGAGGAGGCGGCGCTGGGCGTGGGCGAGCGCTGCAGGGTCACCAGGGCCATGGCTGCGGCGCGGCGCACGGGCGCCGCCGAGGCCTCCGGCTAGAGCCGCCGCTGCCGCCGCCGCCCGGGCCGGGCCCGGGGCGCTAGAGCAGCCGCGCGCGGGCGGCCGGGCCGAGCCGGGCCGGGCCGCCCCTCCCCCTCGGCGTCCACCGCCCCCGCCACCCGCCTCCCGCCTCCCGCGCCGGCGCGCGCCGGGCCCGGAGCGCTGCGGCGGGGAGCGGGGGAAGGCGGGGCGCGGGGCGGCGCGCGTGCGCGTGCGCGGCACGGGAGCCCGGAGCGACCGCTGGAGGCCCCGGCAGCCTCCCCCGCGCGCCCGGCACGCACGCCCCCGCCCGCGCGCCCGGCCCTCGGGTCTGGGGACCAGGGCCGCGCGCTTCCGCGGGCACGTCCGCCCCAGGGGGCTCGCCCGCTGAGCAGGCGGGAAAGCGAGGCCCGGCGACTGCGCAGGAGGGGAAGCGCAGGGACCCGGAGATAAAAACCCTCGGCAGTCTGCAGAAATTCATTCGTTCCTTCATTCATTCGTTTGTGCAATATTGGGCACCTGCTAAGTGTCAGGCATGGAATATTCAACAGTGCGCAAGTCAGATCGGGCCTGTCCTCAGGTCTTTTACAGGAGTGAATCAAATGACTAGGCACATTTATGAATTATTTTGCTAATGTTTTTATATGAATTCTTTCTGTGTCCATAAACCCAGCCAACTCCTTGGGAAGTCAGGGAAGGCTTCTCTGAGAAAGGGACATTTGCTCTGAGGCCTGACAGGAGAGCAGGATTGACGGGGGAAGGGCGGGGGAGACAGCCTGGAGGTTGGGGGGTTGGTGGCAGCATGCACAAAGGCCTGGAAACTGGAAGGTTATTTGTCCGTCAGAGGCCAGGGCCTACGGAGGGAAGCAAGAAGAGTGGCACATAGGGATGGGCTCCAGAAAGCTCTTGGCTGCTGGGTAGAGAATGGATTGTGTGGCGGAAGGTTTGAGGGAGACCAGGGAAGGGGCTGCTGCTGTCCTGGGAAGATGTGACCAGTATGGAGATGTAGGAGAGGTGGAGTACCGTAGCAATCAGTACTGGCTTGACTCTCTTCATTTCCAAAAAGCCCTTCTTCACTTCTGTCTCTGGCGTGCACACTGCACAAGCACCCCCACATGGCCTGGTCCAATCCTGCATTTCAGCAAAGGGCTCCGCCTCCCCCCCCCCTCCCCCCGCCAGAAACCCACGAAGCCTCCTGGATCCCTCCCCCAAATCCAGGGGCTGGGACCTCCTGCATATTCCTGGGATCTGACTCTTTAGCACCATTCACTTTATTTATTAATTTTTTTTTGTTTGTTTTAACGTTTGTTTATCTTTGAGAGAGGGGGAGAGACTGAGTGTAAATGGGGGAGGGGCAGAGAGGGAGGGAGACACAGAAGCGGGCTCCAAGCTGTCAGTACAGAGCCGGGCTGGGGGCTGGAACTCACAAACCGGGAGATCATGACCTGAGCGATATCCGACTAACCGACTGAGCCACCCAGACACCCTTCAGCACCATTCATTTTAAAGGTGGTTCTCAGTGGGGGCATTGTAACCCTTATGGAGCATTTTTTTTTTAATTGTAGGCGTATTTTTTGTTGTCTTGCTTATGGGTACTAGAGAGCCACTGGCATTTAGAGGGCAGGAGCCAGGAATACTAGATGTCCTGCAAGGCACTGGAGACTTTCCCAAAGAATTGTTCCATTCCCACAAACACCTGTGTAGGTGAGAAACCCATTCATAATTCTCTGAAGCCAGGACTTAACTCCATTTTATATATCAATGCCGAGGCTCTTTCACGAATTTTCAGAAATGCAACTGTGTTTAACTAGACGGGAAAATACACTTTGAGAGCTTTGTGGGGAGTTGTTGACCATTTGGGAAGAGTTTATGAATGGCAACGCCACTCCTAATATTAAGAGTAGTTGACCAAACAGATTTGCGTTTGTACCTGTGATCTTGGTCCACAGTCATACTTAGTTAGCACTTATTTTAAATTATCAAATATAGGGGCTCCTGGGTGGCTCAGTCAGTTAAGCATCCCACCTCAGCTCAGGTCACGATCTTGCAGTTCATGGGTTTGAGTCTCTGCGTCGGGCTCTGTGCTGACAGCTCGGCACCTGGAGCCTGCTTAGGATTCTGTGTCTCCCCCTCTCTCAAAAGATTCTGTGTCTCCGCTCACGCTTTGTCTCTCTCACTCTCAAAAATAAATAAATATCCAAATATAAGACAAAATTGGGGACAAAATTTCAGTCGAATGATGAATATCTTACTCTCAAATCCAAACCCGTTCATTAAAAACAGACACAAACTTCTGAGACTTTCCTTTGCCCTCCAGAGAGCTGTGCCCAAGTATTCACACACTGAAATGCATGTTTTGTTATGATTTATTTTTCTTTTACGTCTACATTACATCAGTGCATCACGGATTTGGGGTTTTTAGACTACATGTGTACATGGGCTTTATAATCTATAAATTTTGTTCCCAGTTAGTAATCATTACAAACTATTTGTGAAATGGGTGTGGGGTTTTAGGGCCGAGAGCCTTAGGCCAGTGGTTCTCAAATTCAAGTGTTTGAAAATCCCCTGGAGAAAACAGACATCTAGGCCCTAACCTCTAGAGTTTCTGATTCACTGATTTCATAGGAAGCTGGAAATTTTTACACGTTTAATAATTCCCTCACGATGCTAAAGGTCCTGGTCTGGGGATTACAGTTTGAGAACCACTACCTACACAAATGCCAGGTCACCCCTCCTCTCTTGCTTCTATTTTCTTCCTCTGCAATCAAGAAATCCTAACCTGGGTGCCTGGATGGCTCAGTCGATCAAGCGTCTGACTTCAGCTCAGGCCATGATCTCAGCGTTCGTGAGTTTGAGCCCTGCGTCCAGACTCTCTGATGTTAGCTTGGAGCCCTTTCTGCCATTAGCTCAGAGCCCACTTCAGATCCGCCCCCCCCGACCCTCCCCCCTCTCAAATAAACTTGAAAGAAAGAAAGAAAGAAAGAAAGAAAGAAAGAAAGAAAGAAAGAAAGAAATCCATACCAAGCTCTGATCCTGTTGTCTGGATGGCACTAAACCCACCTCCCCCCTTTCCGGAGACCATCTCTACCCTTTCTCACTTCCTCCTCAAGAGAGGCCCTCTTCCCTCCCACAACTAATTCTTGCCTGATACCCCCTCCAAAAAGCCCCCGGGCCTGGTCCTTTCCAGGATCCCGTCACCTCCATTCTGTCCCCAGAGACACAGCAAGTGTCACTGGACTTTGTCGCAAGTATCTCTGTCTTGTCACATGGTCCCTAAAAAAAATCTCAGGGGCAGGGCTGGGACCAGGGTGAGGGCCCAAAACTTCAGGGGCCTCCAAAACAAACCAACAACCACCCCAGTAAGTAACCAGAGAAATATTTTCATGTAACATTTTAGGGAATCAAACTTAATGCCTAAATCCATGATGAACAAAACGTTAACATTTTTTACCGTATCACTGATTTTTCCTTTTGTCACCAGATTCCAAGGCACAGATCCATCCTGCTTTGATTCTGCTTGATTTCAAATCCTGGTTATTTTAAACTCTTGTGCAAGTGGCTGGGGCCCTGACTCCGCTGGGGCCCATCAGGGGGGTGGGGAGGGGATAGGAGAAGTGAAAGTCCCCCTCCCCCACTTGGAGTCAGTCTGTAGGTTTCAAGGGACCCCAGGAGTGGAAGAGGGGACTCAGCTAGAGGAGGCAGCTCCAAAGTTTTCTTCTATCCAGTAAAGCCCTTTCCATTCGTTATCATCCTAATTTTTTTTCATCAAAACTTATTTAATCATCTTTGATCTGGTCATTGTATTCCCAGCTTACTTTTTCAACTATCAAAAAACAACAGGGAGGGGCGCATGGGTGGCTCAGTCAGTTAAGCGTGGGACTTCAGCTTCGGCTCAGGTCATGATCTCATGGCTCGCGAGTTCAAGCCCTATGTCCAGCTCTGTGTTGACAGCTCGGAGCCTGGAGCCTGCTTCAGATTCTGTGTCTCCCTCTCTCTGCCCCTCTCCCACTCGTTAATAAATAAACATTAAATAAAATCAATAAATCAATAAATACAACAGGGGGCACCTGGGTGGTTCAGTCGACCTCAGCTCAGGTCTTAATCTCATGGTTGGTCAGGGTCATGAGTTCAAGCCTTGTGTTGGGCTCCACCCTGGGCTTCTGAAGCCTACTTAAAGAAAAAAGAAAAAAAGAAAAAAAACCCACAACAGGTTATGGAGTAATTTGCAGTCTGCCAGGTGTTATGCAAAATGCTTTGTGAGTGTGCTGGAGACAAGGTTATTAATATGGGAATGCCCCCACTCAGGCTGCAGGCGCACCTCCTCCAGGAAGCCTTCCCTGACCCAGGGCTGAATTAGGTGCCCCTTCTCTGTGCTCCTTTGGCCCCAGTGTTCCTTCCTGGGTTGGGCTGCTTTCTTTATTTCTTGTCACCACTGTTGTGATCCTTATTTCATGGATGAGGAAATTCACTCGCAAAGTTGTTAAGTCACACGCCCAAGGTCACATAGCTAGGGAGTGGTGAGGCTGGTATACAAGACCAGGTTTTCTGCTTTAGAATTCAGGCAAAAGACAGAGGTTCTTCAGAACTCTATGGAGAGTTCCCTTTTTAGAGCAACCAATTTGCAATTTCTCCGTAACTCTTCGAAAATGAAACTGAGAGGTAATAAAGCTTTGGTAGGCTGCATCATGGCTCTCCAACGATGTCTGTATCCCAATCCCTGGAACTTGGGAACATGTCACCTGACATGGTAAGAGGGATTTTGCAGGTGTGATTAAGGCTGTTGAGATGGGGAGAGTATCCTGCTTTACCCAGGTGGGCCTGTATAATCCCAGGGGTCTTTATAAGAGGGAGGTGGCAGGATCAGAGCAAGCAGAAAGATACGTAACAACGAAAGCAGGAGGTTGGAGTGATGTAAGCAGGATCATGAGCCAAGGAGTACCGGGGGCCTCTAGAAGCAGAAAAAGGCAAGCGAATGGATTCTCCACTCAGAGTCTCGGAAAGAACTCAGCCCTACTCGGTTTTAGACTCCCGGCCTCTAGAACTACAAGAGAAAAAATTCCTGATGTTTTAAGCCACTATGTTTCTGGTAATTGGTGATAGCAGCCATAGAAAATGAATCTAAAAACCAACCTGCACACATAGTGTAAGAAAAAAAAAATCATCACAATGTCATAATCCAATATATTCCAGACACTTCTGGGACATTGTATCACATTCTCCTTCCCTCAGTTCATTCAACAAACATTTCTGGAGTGTCCACGCTCTCCATAGGAATTTGGGGTCCACGAGTGAAGGAAACAGTCACTGCCTTTGGATGGCATCCAGTGGGGGACGTAGTCAAACGACATATAAGCAAATATATTTACTATAATACGTGCGCAATCCCTTGTGCTTCAATAAATTGGTATTGTCAGAGTCCTTCGAATAAGATCAGATTAGCGTCAGAGAAATGAAATAGTTTTGGAAGACCAAGGGGAGAAGGGTGATGGGGAGGGCTGTTTCGGCAAGTGGTCAGGGAAAGCTCTGGACAAGGTGACCTTCGGGCAGAAGAAACACATGGCAACCCCATCGGGGAGCTATAGACCTGCTGGGATGCGCCTGGTTCAACCGGGCGTCCCGACTTAGGAGCTGTGGAGCTCCAGATCAGACACTTCCTTCTTCTGAGGCTCACCTGCCTCCTCTGTAAGACAGAGAGGAGAACGAGAGCACTTATTGGATGGGTCATTTGTGAGGATTGAACACAACCATGCCCATCAAAGGGATGGCAAGCTGTCCTTGCTGTCCAAGCTGTCCAACACGTTCGTGTTACTTAGTGTAACGGGTTGACCTGTGTCCCCCTAAAAGATGTTGAAGTCTTGATTCCCAGGCCCTGTGTACGTGACCTTGTTTGGAAATAGGGTCTGGGCAGAGAATCAAATTAAGATGAGATCATGAGGGTGGGCCTTTGTCTGACTTGGCTGTGTCTTATGAAAAGGGGAAATTTGGACACAGAGGCAGACGTGCAGGGAAATTGCCGTGTGAAGACTGCAGTCTTGCCACAAGCCAAGGAACACCCAAGGTCACCAGCCAAGCCCCCAGAAACTGGGGGAGAAGCGTGGAACAGATTCCCACAGCCCTCAGAAGGGCCAACAGCCTCATTTCAAACTCCTGGCATCCGGAACCACGAGGCAATTGCATTTCTGTTGTTGAAACCACGCAGTTTTGAAAGCAGCTCTAGGAAACGAATACACCTGATACGATCATTGCCTTGGATGCAGAAACTGAGGCTCAGAGCGGAGCTAGCATTTGAACCCAAGCCAACCAGACCCCAAGGCCCAGGTGCAGGTTGTCAGCCTTTCAAGCCCAAGAGGCAACAGTTTGGATGAGCCCCCGTGTGCGGGGGGGATGGTGTTCAGAGGACTGAAAACCTGAGTCATCAGGCATGGTGTCCCGGGAGGGAGCGTTGGTATGCAGGACTCCTGCCGAGGCATCTCTCTGGGCCGGTTGATGGGCACGGGCAGCCAGGCAGCCTCAGAGCTCTGTGTTCCTTCCTGTATGTTGGCCAAAGTCTCCATTCCTCTGCCCACTCCCTGCTTTAACCTGGTTTCGTGGGTTTCCCCTGCTAGGAGAGGGGCTCTGCCTGCCTGCAGGCATCCCCTCACCTCTCTGGTGGGTTGACTCACAGGATTTGGGCTAGCCTGACCCTGCCTGTAACTCGCTCCATGTCCGCAAGTGATACAGTGACCCTTGCTGGGCCTTGGAATCTCAGCTTGTGAGATGGTGCGGTTAAATGTTCCAAGAGAGGGGATTTGTTGGGTAAAGGCGGCTATATGCATGTGATGGTCCTCCTAGGTGGTCCTTCGGAATCCCAACTCCTGGTACTTCCTGCCTTTCTGGACCATTCCTCACAATGCATAGGGCTGACCGTGTAACTACTATATAATCACAGATGTGACAGTGTGTGACCTCTGAGGTGAGGTCATACAAGACGCTGTGTCTTCCATTTTGCTCTCTCTTGGACCGCTCCCTCTCAGGGAGCCCCGTTGCCATGTCATGATGACATACTCCCGCAGCCCCTGTGGAGAGAGGTCCCCATGGCAAGGAACGGAGGCCTCCTACCAACAGCCAGCACCAACTTACCAGCCATGTGAGCGAACCATCTTGAAAGTGGATCGGTCCTCTGGCCCCATTGAAGCCCCCAGTGAGACTAGAGTCATGGCCAACATCCTGACTGGATCTTAAGAAAGACGCAGCCATGGGGCACCTGGGTGACTCAATGGATTAAGCGTCCGACTTCAGCTCAGGTTATGATCTCGCAGTTCGTGGGTTTGAGCCCGGCGTTGGTCTCTGTGCTGACAGCTCAGAACCGGGAGCCTGCTTCAGATTCTGTCTCCCTCTCTTTCTGCTGCCCCCCCCCATGCTCGCTAGCTCGCACGCTCTCTCTCTCTCTCTCTCTCTCAAAAATAAACATTAAAAAAAAAGAGATTTTCTTTTTGCTATATTTTGAGGTAGTTTGTTATATGGTAACAGAAAAGGAATACAGCAGCCATATAAAATGCACTGTTGTATTTTATGAAAGATTTTCAGAAAATATTAAGCATTAAGGGGAAGCAGGTCACAAATTAGGATATGATAAGATCCGAGTTTTGGAAGAAAAGTATGAGGAGTTACAAAACTACCAAAGAACAAAAAGAAGACATATATGGAGAGATGGAAAAGCTTTTTTTTTTTTTAATATTTTATTTTTGGGGCACCAGCATGGCTCAGTCAGTTAAGCACCTGACTCTTGATCTCGGCTCCGGTCATGATCTCAGTCGTGGGGTCGAGACAGCATCAGGCTCCATGTTGACAGCGTGGAGCCTGCTTGGGATTCTCTCTTTCTCTATCTGCCCCTTCCTCTCTCTATCTCTCTCTGCCCACCCCCCCCCCAAATAACTCAAAAAAATATTTTATTTTTAAGTCATCTTTCTTTACACCTGACATGGGGCTTAAACTCACAACCCCAAGACCAAGAGCCTCATGCTCTACCAACTGAGCCAGCCAGGTGCCCTAGAAATGCTTTGTTTTTGTTGGAAACACTCATTATAGTAAGATTATCAATCTTTCTAGACTAAAATAAATGCAATTCCAGTGAAAATCCCAAGCTAATTTTTTGGAGTGTAGGGGATCCTGATAAGAGATACAAGTTACTGGGCACATAGTATGCATTGCGTCCTGTGACAATCACTGTTTCATTTTAATTCCACAGCAGGAGAAATCCCTAGCTATTTAGTTTTTCCACTAGTAAGGAACTGTTATCAGCCCCCTCCCCTATTTTACATGAGGCATTCAGGGGGAGCTTGTCTGAGATCCTGAGGACCATGAGGGGTGGAGCTGGGTGAAGCCAGGCATGTTTGATACTAAAATAATGCTCTTAGATGTCCTGCCATGTGGCCTCCTGATTGTTCTCTGGTTTCCTTTTTTCCTTCTTTTGAATAATTTTGTAGTTGGCATTGACGACGATGATTTTTTTTTTAAAGTAAGCTCTAGACCCAACGTGGGGCTTGAACTCATGACCCCCGCGATCAAGAGTCACATGCTCTTCTGACCGAACCAGCCAGGTGCCCCCATACCCTGCTTCTATTCTCTGAAATTGATTCCAAATGAATCAAATATTCAAATGTAAAAAAAAAAAAACCCTCACAAGTTCTTAAAAGTCTGTGCGAGTAATTTATAAAAAGGGGCAGGAAGGGGAGGGGAGGAAAGGCTTCTAAATATGATACTAATGGCAGAAACCATGAAGGAAAAAAAAAGATGAATAGATTTGACTACAAAAAAGTTTTAAAATCTTTTCATGGCGAATATACTGGGGAAAACATTGCAACAGAAGGAGGAAACCCATAAACATAAAAGCAATTCTTCCAAATCAAAAAGAAAAATAGCCAACTCACTTCAAGGGAAAAATGAGCTAAATACATACATACATCATGCGGCGTCTGGGTGACTCAGTCAGTCAGGCGTCCGACTTGGTTTCAGCTCAGGTCATGATCTTGCAGTTCGTGAGGTCGAGCCCTGTGTCAGGCTCTGCACTGGCATTCTCTCTCTCTCCTTCTCTCTCTGCCCCTCCCCTGCTCGAGCTCTTTCTCTCTCTCTCAAAATATATAAATGAACATTAAAGAATTTTTTTTTTTTTAATTTATTTTTGGGACAGAGAGAGACAGAGCATGAACGGGGGAGGGGCAGAGAGAGAGGGAGACACAGAATCGGAAACAGGCTCCAGGCTCCGAGCCATCAGCCCAGAGCCTGACGCGGGGCTCGAACTCACGGACCGCGAGATCGTGACCTGGCTGAAGTCGGACGCTTAACCGACTGCGCCACCCAGGCGCCCCAAACATTAAAGAATTTTTAAAAATACGTACATCATACATACATACATACGGAGACACCTTATAAAGAAATCCCAAAGAGCCCATCACCATATGACCATATGCAATGTCATCAGCAGGGCTGGAACGAGGTGGATGGGGGCTGTGCAAAATTTAAGGAGGCTTTCACTCTCAAGATGGTTCAAGTACAAGGTGGGCAGCTCCTTTGAATTTATCAATCGATACAGCTCTTCTGGAGGACCGTCTGGCAAAAACGGATGGGCGTTTTAAATGTGCAAACTTTTTGGCACAAAGATTCCATTTTTAGGAATCGAGTCTGAGGAAATAATTAGACGAGTGTGCCAATTCGGGACATTCGGGATATTTGTTGGTAACATAAAAAAAAAAATTCTAGGGACACCCCCCTGAGGGACTAACTGGAAAAATTGTTATATCCATAGACAGTAGCGCCCTGTGTGAAACGGAGGCTGCTGTCCTATAATTGTATGGAGAGAGATTCAGGACCTACCATGTTGGTAAGTGAACAGAACGGGAGACACAGCGCGTATGACACGGTCCCATTTTGTCTCTGGGATATTCACCCGATGTTAACAGCCCCTATTTCCTGGTGGTAGGATTGGCTGCAGGTGATGAGAACTTTCATCTTTCTACCTCCTGTGTTGTATACATTTACAGGGGTTATGATTACCTTAACACTTAGAAAAGTTATAATAAAACTGGTTTTATCTGAAGGAGAGTAGGCGCGCATTGACTCGTTATTCTATAACTTTACCGGCCGCGCCCAGAATTCTGCCTCCTGCAGGGAATTCTCCCGGTGAATGATCCTTTGGCCCTAACCAAGTGAATTTCAGAGCTCCAAGGAGCCATGCTGTTTATCAACCAGCCACGGGAACAGAAGGATCTTTGACTCCTACAACTCCACCCAAATATACAGAAATTGCTTCCAAAGGTCCTTCAGGGCTTTTTTTGGGACCTTCTCTCATTATGATCAGCAAACTTTGTGTATTCAGAGTAGTTTCTTAACGGGGCACCTGGGGTGGCTCAGTCGGTTGAGTGTCCAACTTTGGCTCAGGTCATGATCTTACGGTTCACAAGTTCGAGCCCCCCACTGGGTTCTGTGCTGACAGCGTGGAGCCTGCTTGGGATTCTCTCTGTCCCTCTCTCTCTCTGCCCCTCCTCCCCCTCAAAAATAAAATAAACATTAAAAAAATAAATAAATATTCCCATGAACTTGGGGCACAAGGTCATGTGATATCAAAGTGAAGCATGAAGATGATTTAAAAAATTCAAAAGAAGTTAAAGTATATAAAGGGCGGAGTTCACCCCATCCTTTTAAAAATTATTACTAAAAAAAAAAAAAAAAACCCACGCACTAAATGTATGCATTTTCTTATTTTATCCAAACTTTAAAAAAAATGTTTATTTATTTTTTAGCGGGATGGGGAGTGCAAAGAGAGAGGGAGACAGAGAATCAGAAATAGGCTTCATGCTGACAGCAGTGAGCCCGATGCGGGGCTCGAACTCACAAACTGTGAGATCATGACCTGAGCCCAAGCCCCACGCTCAACGACTGAGTCGTCCAGGTGCCCCCTACCCAAACTGTTGCATTTGATGCAAGATAGGGAAGGGGAGGTTGGATCTTCAAAGCTGACCCAAAGGATGCCTTACTCAGGGGTAGCTAATCCCTCTCTCAGGGCCTCAGTTTCCCCATCCACATAGTGAGGCGCCTGATGATTTTTTGGCTCCGGTAACCCAGCTCCAGGTCTAGCCCCGGCAGAGGAGGGACCTGGAGTCCTGCCGCCCGTGTCTCTGGGATACGGGAACAAAGAGCCACCCAAACAGGCGTTGCCTTGAGTCTCTCCTTGGCCTCATGCACCCAGCATTCCAGAATGGCATTAGGCTGGCCGGCTGGCCGCTGGAGCCCCTGTCCTGTATCTCTGGCCTCCCCGCAGGGCTCCCAGGCTGACCAGGCCCACAGCGCCTCAGGGAACAACCTTCCCCTCCCCCAGGGTGGCAGCAGGAAGAGGGAAGAAAGAGGATCGTCTCCAGCTGGCCCAGGAGACAGACCTCCTTGTCCCCATCAGCCCTGCCGCCCTCCCTCCCCACCGAGGGCTGTCCGCAGGGGCTTGGGATCGGCCAGAAAAGTCAGGCAACTTTTCAGGGACCAGAAGGAGGGGAGGGGAGGGGAGTCTCCCAGCCTGTGAAAAGCAACAGCGCCAAGCCCTACCCCTCGCTGTGTCCTGTCCACAAGTCCAGACTTTGACCCTGAGCTTCAGTCCCCGTTGGCGGGCAGAGGGCTGAGGACAGGACGCCTCAGAATCAGGAGACTCCTCTCAGGAGGTAAAATCCTGCGCCCAGCTGTCTCCTTTCTTCAAAAGTCTGGCAATCCAGGTGAGTGGGGGCGGCGGTGCACCAGGACCCAAGGTCCTCCGGGCGTTAAGGAGAAGGCTCCACATTAGAGCCCAAGGCAGGTAACAGCCCTGGAGCCAAGGCAGGAACGCAGGCAGGTGCCTTCGCCTCTCCAGACTTCCTTTTCCTCATCTGGAAGACAGGGATCATAATCACCTCTTACGGGGTTAACTTGAGTATCAAAAGAGGTGATGAACAGAACGTACTGAGCACGGACTGGGCACATAGCAAGCACTCAATAAACGGTAATTATTATTTGGGGGCAGGAACCGATAGCCTGGTTATCAAGCATTTATAGAATCCATTCCATTTTCAAGATCAGTTGTGAAAATGTCAGCTTCCTAAGAAGTAGCCATAGGGCACAACCCGATTATGTTTATTCAAGTACCTTGTCTGTGACTTGTTGATTTGTTTTAGAAGTCTTTCCTTTTTTTTTTTTTTTTGGTAGATGCAAATAGCAATCAAAGGCCCAAGCTGGCCCAAATTCCTTTCTAGGGACAAGGAGGGTTATAAGCCAACACGTACCAAGACTGAAAAACAAGCAGAAAGCGTCAGGTGCTAACTTCCTGCCTGCTCCCTAATCGTTACACCGCATGGCAGAGAAAACTCAGCTAGAACAGGCTCCAGGTCCCAGCGCTGTCCCACACTGTTCGCGTGATGCTGGGAGAGTGACTTCCTCTCCCTGAACCTCAGTCCTGTGTCTGTAGAACCTCCCAGTTGAGAGGATTAAGTAAGAGGATGTCGGTACTAAATCTACACGTATGTGGTGAGCGGCAGAGACCCAAAATTCCCTTCCTGCTGCACACTTACGGAGACGTTATAATTACACACACACACACACACACACACACACACACACAGATAGATGTAAGAACCTCTGCATCTTCCTGGATGCACACTCCAAGCATGATTGGTTGAAGGGATGGCACAAGACCCTGGAGAAAGGCAGTGCTAATAGAAACGTGAGCAACAACGAGCAAATGGTTGACTTAGTAATCGAGCTGTGTGCATGAGAGTCTAAAACTTCATTAGCCCCATGCGTTATTGATTTTACCTGGGGCTGGGGCTGTCAAATCCTGCAGCCTAGCTCCTGCTTCTCAAGAGAACCTCCTGCATTTACACTGCACTTAAACACACACACACGCATGCACACAGGGGCTC
Organism: Lynx canadensis; assembly: GCF_007474595.2. Classification (NCBI taxonomy): domain Eukaryota; kingdom Metazoa; phylum Chordata; class Mammalia; order Carnivora; family Felidae; genus Lynx; species Lynx canadensis. Next base: position 76,065,236 of record NC_044314.2, on the reverse strand, counting down.
TAATCAGCATCAGATTGGATTCACGTAGTTCAAGAGGATTGGCTTTGGGAACACGTTTTCCCTTCTCAATTCGACGCCTGCCAGCGACACGCTAAAAATGCCTACAAACGTTTTATTTTACGTTTTTTGGTTTTCAGTGCGGGACCCTGAAATATCGGCTGTTTATTTCTCACCTGCTTAGCCCTCAGATTTTCCGAATAGTGTGATTTGCCAGCCCAGTGTGCCTGGTGCTCAGGGACGTGGACTTGTGTGAGTCAGGCTGCGCTGGGCCTTGCGTCTCACCAGCTGGGTGTCTGAGCCTTACTTGCTTCATCTGTCAAATGGGCAGAAGGATAACCCTGAGGGTTGTTAGGAGCTGAAAACAGATACAGTGTGTGAAGTTCTTAGCGCCGTGACAGTCGCATGCCAGCAATGCTCTTGTTGGACCTCTGTGTTGCCAGCTCTTTTCCTGACTCGACCTATTCTTGCCTTTTACAGAGCTCTTTTCACCCCAAGACCCCCACGAACCCTTTTGTCACAAATGTGTCATTTTGGTTGAGTCTCTCTTTTTCCGGGCCTCCCTTTCCCCATCTGTGTAACAATGTCTAACTCCTTTTTAGAATTTGACACTCTGGAGAAACTGAGTCCAACAATGTTACTTACCCCTCTTTCTCTCGGCCATTTGGTTTGAGACGTTGCTCTGGGCCTCCCTCATGCTTTTTTTTTTTTTTTTAATTTTTTAATGTTTGTCTATTTTTCAGAGACAGAGCGCAAGCAGGGGAGGGGCAGAGAGAGAGGGAGACACAGAATCCAAAGCAGGCTCCAGGCTCTGAGCCGTCAGCACAGGGCCGGATGCCGGGCTCGAAATCACAAACTGTGAGATGACCTGAGCTGAAGTCAGAAGCTTAACTGACTGAGCCACCCAGGAGCCCCTTCATGCTCTTCTTTGGGGCGTGTGCCCCTGCTCCTAACCAGAGGCTTTGACACACCTGAACAGCCTGGTTATAGGCGACATGCCGAATCCCAGCTCTGCTTTGGTGCAAAGCCTCTTTCTCCTTGCCCAGAGACCTCTGGGGGGTTTTCACACTCTCCTTCTCATGCTTTACCACTTCTATTATATAAGCAACTCCTCTTTTCCTCCAGCCTTTGCTGGTTTTCTAGGTGATGAGATGACGAAAAAAAAAAAAAAAAAAAACAGGCCCTGGAAAAGGCAGAGCTGGGTTCACACCCCACCTTTCCTCCAACTCTTGTTATGATTTCAAATAATTTACCTTGCTCTCTCTGGCCTCAGCTCCCTCACCTGTAAACTGGGTGACAGTCACTGCTGTCATTTTATGAGCCCCCCAGTGGGTAGAGCAGTAGATAAAAGTCCCTGCCCTCCCGGAGCTGATATTCTGGTGGGGAGACTATAGGCAGGGAGCTTTGTTAACCCTGAACAGTTTATAGAAGAGGAAACAGAGACTTAAGTCAGCGTGACCAACTCATTCCGGTCTGGCCCAGGACTCTCCTGGTTTTAGCACTCAAGGCCCACATCCTGGGGATACTCTCAGTCCTGGGAAACTGGGACTTCGATCACCCGTGCTCAGTTAAGTTAAGCAACTTGCCCACGGCCACACAGCTGGGGTGTGCCCGAGCCAGGCTGTGAGCCTAGTACGTCTGCCCCCCAGCCTGAGCTGTTACTGCCGCCCCCCCCTGTGCTGTGCCTTCTTATTGTTAGTGCACAAAAGTGGGCAACTCTACAGAGTTATTGCAGAGAGAGTCAGAAGGCCCAGAGAGGGGAAGGAAGTTGGCCAAGGCCACACAGAGAGTCAGAACTAAAGCCAGATCTGATTCGCCCTTCTTCCTCTACTCCTTCCCCCAGTGTTCTTTCTGTTGTTATTTTCAAGGCGCTGGGGGACAGAAGGGGGTCACTACGTATTGGGGGCCTACTCTGTGCCAGGTGCCGTACTAGGAACCTTCACCAGGCTAGTGGTTTAATTTTCAGGATGACCTGGCGAGGTCAGGGTGACTCTTATTTTAAAGACGAGGAGATTGGATCTCTTGAGGCAAAGTGTGGGGGAGGAGGGGTGGGAGGAGGCTAGGAATCCCCAAGAGGGTCGGCCCTGTAACCAAGCCTTGCAGCCGGAAGGGGAATGGCCCAGAGGAGCAATGCCTTTCCGTTTTGTGGTTTTATCTCCAACTTGGCTGCTGAAACCCCAACGGAGTCCAGTTCTTGTGGGCTGGAGCCATTTTTCCCTTTTACAAAACTAGGCCATATTGAGAATGTCCTGCGGATCAGGGCCACGGGGTTGCCAGGAGGCTTGGTCTGAGGGAGGAGGGCTGTGAGTGTAGAGGAGGGAAAGTTGAACTTGGCCCTTCGGGACACAAAAAGTCCTCTTGTTCTGCCCCAGCAGGAGCGGACACAGTATTTCCCTGCTGTGCAGGGCCCAAGCAGCTTCAAGGTCAAAAGCTGCTGGGCCTTTTAAACTTCTGAGGACGCAGCCAGCCCAGCCCCCAAGGCCGGCCCTGGCTGAGTGTGTGTACTGCAAGATCTGAGTTCGAAAGCCAGACATTACACCCCGCTAGCCGCCAGCTCGGTGCCCGGTGGGTGTGCCAGAAGTCGATGTTGAGTTTGCTTGGATCGAAATTGAATCCCGACAGCACCCCTTACTGGCTGTGTGACCTCAGGCAACTTACCGCACCTCTCTGAGCCTCCTTTCCTCATCCGGCCAACGAGGCCAATAATACCAGCCCCTGCCTCCGAAGAATGTGGGGAGACTTAGAAGAAATGATGCGTTCGGGAAGCATTTAGTACCGGGGCTGGCACACCGTAGGTGTCCCACAAAAGTCAGTAAAACCACTGCTTTTGCACCTGACCCTGTGTTAAGGGTTTTTACATTGGCCATCTTGTTAAATCTCCCATGTACTGTCCAAGGTAGGGGTTGTTTTTCCCATTTATCAGAAGTTGAAGTCTCGTTTCACCGTCAATGGCCAGTAGGTGGCAGAGTTGAGGTACGAGACTTGAAGCTAGAGCCCATTGTCCCGATGGCTAGACTCCCAGCCCGCAGCCAGGCCCTCTGCTCCGTCCTTTTTATGTCCCCGGGCTGGGGCAGGGTATCCGGGGAGGCTCCCCAGCCAGAGCGGCATCCCTTCCCCGCTGTGTGACCTGGGGCAAGTTGCTTGGCCTCTCTGTGTTTCAACTTTTTTCCGTTCGTGAGGGTCATCAAGAGGGCCAGGTACAGAAGGGGCTTGGCGGTATCTGGCACTTTCTAAGCTTTCAGGGGATAGTGGTGATGGCGGTAACGGCACACTTCAACCCTTCCGTCCCGCAGGCCGACACGATGCGCGTGGTAGTGATCGGAGCGGGTGTCATCGGGCTGTCCACCGCCCTCTGCATCCACGAGCGCTACCGATCAGTCCTGCCATCCCTGGACATGAGGGTCTACGCAGATCGCTTCACCCCGCTCACCAACACCGACGTGGCGGCCGGCCTCTGTCAGCCCTACCTCTCGGACCCCAGAAACCCACAGGAGGCGTGAGTGAGGGTCTCAGAGACTGGCCCGGGGACTGGAGGGGCTGACTCTGATGAGGGGATGCTCCGGGTTCCCATCACCGAGAACAAGCTCCTTGTCAAGACTTGGAAGAAAATACTAATAAGCATTAAGCCCTACTGTGTGCCCAATGGAGGATTTCCTCCATTCCTCACGTGATCCATGTGATCAGGAATACTTTTGGGTTTTTTTCCCCCCTAGTTTATAATTATTTATTTAAAGGTCATTTTCATCCAGGGGCGCCTGGGTGGCTCAGTCGGTTGAGCATCCGACTTCGGCTCAGGTCATGATCTCCCAGTTCGTGGGTTCGAGCCCCGCGTCGGGCTCTGTGCTGACCGCTCGGAGCCTGGAGCCTGCTTCGGATTCTGTGTCTCTTTCTCTCTGCCCCTCCCCTGCTCACGCTCTGTCTCTCTCCGTCTCAAAAACAAATTAAAAAAACATTAAAAAAAATTTTAAAGGTCACTTTCATCTGATTTCCCCAGTGGCTAACAGAAAACAGAGCCTTCAAATCCCAGCAATAGTTGCAAAGAAGGACAAAATTCACTAAAGTTTTCGATGTTGAGTGCTGTAGGGAACAATTTTGCCCTCAGAGACATATTTTCTTCCATATATAAATTCATAAGGGGGCCTTTCAATTCTTTTGAACTCATTCTAATTGCTATCTTTAATAGTCTCTTAGCTATATTTAATAGGTTATATAGATCTGTTTCTCCTGAATTTGCCCATTGTGACACTTACTAGTCATTTTTATTTAGCGGGGTTTTGGGGCGCCTGGGTGGCGCAGTCGGTTAAGCGTCCGACTTCAGCCAGGTCACGATCTCGCGTTCCGTGAGTTCGAGCCCCGCGTCGGGCTCTGGGCTGATGGCTCAGAGCCTGGAGCCTGTTTCCGATTCTGTGTCTCCCTCTCTCTCTGCCCCTCGCCCGTTCATGCTCTGTCTCTCTCTGTCCCAAAAATAAATAAACGTTGAAAAAAAAAAAAAAAAAAATTTATTTAGCGGGGTTTTTTATTTATTTTATTTCTATTATAATTAAAGTTATATTAATTAAAATTATATATTATATTAAAATTATATTAAATTGTATTAAAATTATATTAATCAAAATTATTATAATTAATAATTTTTATAATTATTATATTATTTTATATATTTTATTTTAGTTTTTTATTTTAATTCCAGGTAGTTAAAATGCAGTGTTACATTAGTTTCAGGTGTACGACATAGTAATTCAACACTTTCATACAATATGTGGCACCCGTCACAACAAGCTCGCTCCTTAACCCCCATCACCTCTTTCCCCCACCCCCCACCCACCCCTCCTGTCTGGCAACCATCAGCATAATCTCCACAGTTAGGAGTCTGTTTTTTGGGTTGTCTCTCTCTTTCTTTTTCCCTCTTTGCTCACTTGTTTGGTTTCTTAAATTCCACATGAGTGGAATCGTATTGTATTTGTCTTTCTCTGATCTATTTCACTTAGCATAATACTCTCTAGCTCCATCCGTGTCGTCGCAAACGGCAAGACTTCGTTCTTGTTTATGGCTGCGTAATATTCCACTGTGTATATATAGACCACATCTTCTTTATCCATTCATCAACCGATGGGTGCTGGGACTGCTTCCATATCTTGGCGATTGCAAATAATGCTGCCATGAACATGAGGATGCATGTATCCATTTGAATTAGTGTTTTTGTAGTCTCTGGGTAAATACTCAGTAGTGTGATTACTGGCTCATAGGGTGGTTCTATTTTTAACTTTTGGAGGAACCTCTGGATCAGGAGTACTTGTCAGTGGGTGGATGGATGCTCAAGTTTAACAAGGACGTTGAAAAGGTTATTATGTCTGTTTAGAAACTGCTGGCAGCTTCAGAAATCCACAAGTACATAACAACTCAGACCAAAGTTACATTCTCCCGTACATTCCCAAACCAACACTCCTGATCAGTGGGTGGCAATTCAGGGGCCCAGGCTCCTTGCATCTCATAGCTCTGCTGTCCTTCTCTGTGGCTTCTGACGTGGCCACTGTGCCTTCTGATGTCAGTACGCCGTGCTTCCAGAAGGAGCACAGCATAAGGACCGCACGTGCAGTCCATTGGCCAGAACACAGCCACATAGCCACGCTGGCTGCACGGGAGTCCGGGAGATGTACCTGGGCTCTGTGCCCACGAAGAAGAGAAGGAAAATGTCTGGGAGCCACGAGCCACAGTCTACTGTCGGCATTTACATGGGGGGTGCTCAGAGTGAGCCTGAACTGTGGGGCTCGAAGGCCTCAAGCAGGTCAAAGCCTTCGTTTATTATTATTATTTAAGTGTTTATTTATTTTGAGAGAGCAAGTTAGAGAGAGAGCAGGGGAGGAGCAGAGAGAGAGGGAGAGAGAGAGAATCCCAAGCAGGCTGCACACTGTCAGTGCGGAGCCCAACACGGGGCTCGAACCCAGGAAACGTGACATCATGATCGAGAGTCGGACGCTTAACCGACCGAGCCACCTGGGCGTCCCCAAAGCCTTCTTTTAAACTCACAGCTACACGAGCCCAGGCCCAAGGTGGGCCCCAGATGTTTCCTTCCTTCTCTTTCCTATGAATGGGGAAATACTAGAAAGTCTGGGGATGGGGAAAACCCCTTAGGCATTTGGGATGCTTGCAGGAGTGAACAGGCTAGATTTCTGGATTTGGACATATCTCCACCAGCGTGAGCATAACCCCACACAAGCCAAGCCTCAGAGTTTTCTTGTCCAGCTCAGGGTATTAGGTGACCAAGACTCTGGGGGATCCTTCCAGGGATTGGAACCAGCAGACCTTCGACTATCTCCTGAGCCGCGTCCATTCTCCCAACGCCGCAAACGTGGGCCTGGCCCTAGTCTCAGGCTACAACCTCTTCCACGAAGCTATTCCGGTGAGTGAGGAGTCCTTGACCATGGGGCAGAGCCTCGATCACAGACCGGGGCTGGGGACCCGAGTCAGGGAGTTACTTTGAGCCTTGTAGGTGGACCAACTCTTGCATTCAAATCAGGTTTACTTTAAATTCTCTTTTTGCTTTAAAATTATTTCGGGTTCCAATTTGGCTCTTAAATTGGCAGAGACCAAAGAATTTTCTGATGACGTAGGGGACCTGGTCTCTGGTTGAGTCAAACCCAGACACGTCTTGTAGTGGTGGTGATTTCATGTGGCAGCCGCAAGGCTTCCTGGGTCCCAGGAGGTCCCAGGACTTTTCACTAAGCTAGATTAAAACACTCAGCGTGGCGCAAACTTCTGAAGCGCATTTTATGTACCAGGCCGTGTCCTAATTACGTTACAACTAGTGACTGGTTTCATTCTCATTATCACCGGCAAGTCAGCACTAGCATTGGCTTCTTTTCACAGATGAGAAAATAGAGGCTCGGGGGAATGGAGCAGTAACTTGCTCAAAGTCAGAGAACCAAAGTGGCAGAACTGGGATTTGAACCCAGGCCCTCTGTGACCCCCGTGGTGCCCAATGTGCTAAGAAGGGCACAGCCTTGGGGGGATGTCCTCAGGTTGCTGGAAGAGGGGAGTCTGGCTGGATGCCCGGAACCCCAGGCCAGCTCTCTAAGGCTTAGTCAATGTTTAGCACCGAGCTAAGGGCATCACCCGCATTGTCTGTTATCTTCCGTGGGACCAAGCGTGATTACTGACTCCATTTTACGGACAAGAAAATGGAGTCTCAGAGAATTCAAGGTGGTCTGTAGTCAGGCCCAAGCCTCCACCAAGTTGTCTGACCCTACTCTCTATTGCCTCGCACTCTCACCCCTTGGGAACCCTGTCACCTTCTTTTTCTCTCTTATTTCTGACTCTTACCCTATCACTTGCCCTCAGCCTCACGCTCCCCTTTCCTTTGTATAGCGTCACGGTTAAGACCATGGACTCTGGAGCCCAACTGTATTATTGGTTCAAACCTCAGGTCAATCATTTATTAGCTGTGTGACTTTAGACAAGTTACTTCACCTCCTGAAGCCTCAACTGGCCCATCTGTGAAAGCGGAGATGAGAATAGTATCTGCCTCCGTGGATTGCTGGGGATATTAAAGGGAGTGGGATAAATAAAATGCTTCGAAGTGCACCTTCCACGCAGTACGCGTCGTTTAAGTTTTGTTACCGTTTTTATTGACTTTCACTCATCCCTGTGCCTCCTTCTCTCCTTCCTTGGCAGGATCCCTCGTGGAAGAACACAGTTCTGGGATTTCGGACGCTGACTCCCAGGGACCTGGACATGTTCCCTGATTACAGGTGGGGTTATTGTCATGGGCGAAGGGGCTACGGTCCCACGATTCAGACGGATCCGTCCAGGAGGCAGCGAAAGATGGAGACACCAAGCTTCCTGTCCCATCCCAGGCCAAGAGCCACCGGCACCAGAGACTCCTGGTGCTCTGTCCAGCTCTATTGGAGAAGCCACCCCCTCAATGGGGCCCTGGGCTGGGGCGGTGGAGGATAGGGAGCCACAGAACTGAAGCCCTGAAGCTCCCTATCACCACCCTCTTTTCTAGATGACGAAACGGAGCTTCAGAGAGTCTAAACGGCTTCCCAAGGTCATACAGCCAAATGACCAAAATGGGATTCCGACCCAGTCTGCGTGACCCCCAACACCTCTGTTCTTTTCCTTGAAGCCTAATGTCTCTTTGGTCCTCCCCTCAACCCACCCCATGCCTGAATCTCCTCTAAAAATGCATGTCCAATCTCCACTTGCACACTCTAATGTCAGGGATGGATTTTTAAAAAAATTTTTATTTATTATTTGTTTTTTTTTTAATTTTTAAAATATTTATTTATTTATTTGAGAGAAAGAGACAGAGCATGAACAGGGGAGGGGCAGAGAGAGAGGGAGACACAGAATCCAAAGCAGGCTCCAGGCTCTGAGCTGATAGCACAGAGCCCGAGGCAGGGCTCAAACCCACAAACCGCGAGATCATGACCTGAGCGGAAGTTGGACGCTTAACTGACTGAGCCACCCAGGCGCCCCTGTTTTGTTTTGTTTTTTAATTTACATCCAGGCTAGTCAGCATATGGTACAATAATGATATCAGGAGTAAAACCCAGTGATTCATCCCCTACATATAACACCCAATGCTCATCCCAATGTCTTCCTTAATGCCTCTTGCTCATTTAGCCCATCCCCCCACCCATAACCCCTCCAGCAACCGTTTGTTGTCTATATTTAAGAGTCTCTTATGTTTTGTTCCCCTCCCTGCTTTTATATTATTTTTGCTTCCCTTCCCTTATGTTCGTCTGTTTGGTATCCTAAATTCCACATACAAGTGAAGTCATATGATATTTGTCTTTCTCTGACTAATTTCACTTAGCCTAATACACTCTAGTTCCATCCATGTTGTTGCAAATGGCAAGATTTAATTCTTTTTGATTGCCAAGTAATACTCCACAATACTCCACTGTTCATGTGTGTATACACACACACACACACACACACACACATCTTCTTTATCCGTTCATCTGTCAGTGGACATTTGGGCTCTTTCCATACTTTGGCTATTGTCAATAGTGCTGCTATAAATATTGGAGTTCACGTGCCCCTTCAAAACAACACACCTGTGGGATAGATTTTCTGATAGAAAAATTTTCCTTGCACTGAAAACCAGTCCCTGTTCGAACTTCACACAGTGGTCCTGCCTCTACCCTTGCCACCCCCCCCCCCAAAAAAAGAGACTGCTCACAGCTCCATTTGAAAGGCTTCTAACATAGCTCTGATTCTGATTCTTTATTCCCATTCTTACCTGTTCTTACTCTAGCTACGGCTGGTTCAACACAAGCCTGATTGTGGAAGGGAGAAGGTATCTACAGTGGCTGACTGAAAGGTGAGAATTTCAACTTTAGTTTTAGGAAAGCACCTTACGGGGACCAGGGTGTGGTAGACAATTGTTCATGGGATTTGTCTTTGTATCGACCAGCCCCAAATGTTAAAGAACACTCAGACTTGGTGGGAGCTATCCTTGGTTCTGATGACTCCTGTGCACTAAAACCAAGGTTCCCACACCTGACTGGGCACCAGAACCATCTGGGCAGCTCTTTACATGTGATATTTATTGTTGACCTCACCCAAAATACATAATGTTTGTGGAGTAGTTTTAATGGATTCTCTTGAGGTTTCCAGATACATTTACATCACCCGCAAAACATAAGTTTTTTATTTTTATTTTTATACCTCATGTTTTTTCTTGTCTAACTGTTGTGGTCAGTACCTCCAGAACAATGGTAACTAACACAGGGGATAGTGGGTGTCCCTGTCTTGTTCCTGATGGTAACAGGAATCTTACAGTGTTCTAAATTAGCAAACACTAGCTTTGAGAGACATTTTTATATTGATAGTCATCTTAACGAAGATTCCATATTTCCTATAGATTACTGTTTTATTAAGATTTTTAAAAATCTAGGGGCGCCTGGGTGGCGCAGTCGGTTAAGCGTCCGACTTCAGCCAGGTCACGATCTCGCGGTCCGTGAGTTCGAGCCCCGCGTCGGGCTCTGGGCTGATGGCTCAGAGCCTGGAGCCTGTTTCCGATTCTGTGTCTCCCTCTCTCTCTGCCCCTCGCCCGTTCATGCTCTGTCTCTCTCTGTCCCAAAAATAAATAAACATTGAAAAAAAAAATCTAGAATGGGGGCGCCTGGGTGGCGCAGTCGGTTAAGCGTCCAACTTCAGCCAGGTCACGATCTCGCGGTCCGTGAGTTTGAGCCCCGCGTCGGGCTCTGGGCTGATGGCTCGGAGCCTGGAGCCTGTTTCCGATTCTGTGTTTCCCTCTCTCTCTGCCCCTCCCCCGTTCATGCTCTGTCTCTCTCTGTCCCAAAAATAAATAAAAAACGTTGAAAAAAAAAGATTTTTAAAAATCTAGAATGGATGGGAGCATTTATCAAATGACCTGGGGAGCTTTTAAAAGATATAGATTTCAGGACCCCACTTCAAATCTATTGAATCAGATCCTCTGGAGTGGGGGCTTAGAAATTTGTGTGATTCTAATTATCAGCCAGGTTTGGAAACAACCAAAAAGCAATAAAAAAAAAAAAAAACGTAGTTATCTCTCCTAACCTTAGGATACCTCTGACTCCTGCCTAGCCTCTTCCTAGACAGTAAGTTCCCACTTTTTCTATCTTGAGGGAATTATGTAGATAAAATAGTCCTGAAGTCATGCTTCACTTTTCATAGGATTTCCTTCCTGTTCTTTTGATGTTTCTACTGCGTCTCTAACAATGACAGATATTTTTCCCTCTGGGACATTTTGAGGGAGGGGTGGATGTCCCCAGCCCACCTTCCTCCTCATGCCCTGCTTCTGACAAAGGGGCGTTTAGCATTGGTCCAACCCTGCTTCCACCCCGCATCTCGCTCTCCTTAATGGTATAAAGCAATATAGTAGTAGTAGGATGAGTTTTGAGCCAACACGCCTGGGCTTACGTTACGTCCCAATCCCATCATTGACTCACTGTACGACCTTCAACAAGGCCCTTCTTTCATCACCATCTGCCCGACCAGGGGCTTGGACCATCTCAGGTTTCCCAAGGGACATTTCATGGACCACCAGTCTATCAAGGTGCTCATGAACTGACCTGACAACACAGCCATGTTCTCCAGGAGCAACCTGTGGGACTAATGTCCACAGAAGGTTCTTTGGGAAACATCTCCCATGCCATCCTCTTGGAGAGATGGGACAAATAACTGAGTCCTGGGTTGTTGTTTTTTGTTTTTGTTTTTTTTTTTTTGATGTGTCTGATCACCCAGGTTAACTGAGAGGGGAGTGAAATTCTTCCAGAAGAAGGTGGAGTCTTTTGAGGAGGTGAGTTGCAGGGCTGGAAGGGGCTGGATATGGGAGGGAGGTGAGGACGGGAGGCCTCTGCTTCCTGGTGCTGGACTGGGGGGCTCCTTGTTGGGCGCCCAGGATCCCCTGAGGCCTGTCCCAGTCACCAGGCCTTTCTTCAATCCCAGAAGGACTCAAGCATTCTGTCTTGATGTTGGTGGCAGGAACAAAGGGACAGTGGGATTATGGTGGCCATTGGAGGCAAATCTACCTCTAAGCCACGGAGGGTTTTAGGCCCAGAGAGCTGGCTGCCTCTTACCAGTATCAGCTGCACCCCACTCTTGAATTCCAGACACTTGGTTGCTTCCTACCTAAATCAGGGTTAATGTTTCTGCAAAGTCAAGGCTCTCAGCTGACTCAGCTCCAGAGTAACATCACCATCAATAACAGCTATCCTCATCAGGCACTGGCTATATGCCAGGAGCTTTGCTGTATGACTTCACTCAATCCTAGCACCTAGAATTGTGCTCAGTACCTGCAGCTACCAGCATTATATAATGAGTACCTCCTCCGGATCGAGCCCTACTGGGCACTTGGGATCCATGCTGACTTAGAAACAGCACTTATTCCCAAGGAGTTCACAGGCCAGTGTAGCAAAAACTGGTTCTTGAACAATAACAATGCTTCCAATGTGTGTGTCCCACGACAAACCTGTGAAGGGAGTCACGGGCTGGGCTAGGTGTTTGGGTGCCCATGAGGTTACATCCTTGAGCTGTCAAGTATCCCACACATGCAGAGCCAGGGGCTCCAACATGCCTTCTGAAAGTGCCTTAGCAGAGGGTGAGGCAAGAGAATGAAAATCAAAAGGAGTCAGAAGGAAGAAGAGAACTCTCTCTGCATCTGACTTCTGGGAGCTTCCAAGAAGGTTCCCCCCTTCCACAGTACTCCTTCCCAAGCACTTTGACATCCAGGGTCACATTGGATCCTCGCACAGCCTAAGAACAGATATTACCAGCCCTGCTTTACAGCGGAGGCAGCTGGGCCCTGAGGTGGTGATGGAACCTTTCTGAGGTCACATAGCGGGTAAATGGCAGAGTGGAGATTTGGAGGCAGTTCCGCGGATTCCTCACTGAGCCCGCTCCCCGCTTTTCTGCAGGGAGCTGCAGGGTAAAGGGCAGGGGGAAGGAGGGGGTAAGCGGTACCAGGGCCCTCACCCCTTCCCACGCCACCTGCTCTGTTCATCGCTGCCAGGTAGCAAGAGGAGGTGCCGATGTAATTATCAACTGCACCGGGGTGTGGGCTGGGTCATTGCAACCGGACCCCCTGCTGCAGCCAGGCCGGGGACAGATCATTAAGGTGAGTGTGAAGATGAGGGATGGAACTTCCTGCTTTTCTTCATAGAGAGATTGTAGCTGCCTGCTTATTTCCTCTCCAAAGATAGAGGATGCATCGGGGACATCTGTTAGAGGAGCCTCGCAGATTTCAGGCAACTGGCATCTTAAAGAAACAAGAAGGACCAAGAAACATGATTCCTCCAAACATTCTCTTTGGTGGTGGTTGTTGTTGTTGTTCCTTAATACGGCAAAGCATGGGTGTAAATGTACATACGCGGGAGTTGCATATTCTTGTAATATAATGAAAAGAGCAAACGTTTATGGAATGTTATTAGGTACAGGCCTGAGCACTTTATTGTGTTCTTAATTTAGTGCTTACCAGAACCCTTTGAGATGGGGTCTACACACGGCCATTGCTATTTTACAGATGGGGAAACACGAGGCACGGAGGAATTAAGTAATATGCACACAAGTTCACACAGGAGCGAGCTGTGGGATTGGGATTGGAACCCAGGCAACCTGGTTTCAGAGCCTGTGTGTGTCAACATCATCCACGTTGCCTCTCACTGTGTATGTGTGCACATGCGTGCAGGGTGCCTATTTGTGGGTGTGGGTGTGTACACCCGCCCATGTTGAGTGTACATGTGTTCCTGATGTGGGCTGATGTGTACGTGGATCGGCACACGTGTGCTGGGCTTCTCTGTGGTCATGCAGGCGAGAATGTGTGAAATTTCAGGGAGCAGGGGTGGCTCTTCCCACAGGAGCAAGGAAGTCAGCGCAGAGGCGGGGCAGAGGGGTCAGGAGTGGGCTTGGGAATCGGCTCCGCCACCCTTGTCGGAACATCTGGGCACAGAGAGGAGAAGGGCAGGGAAGCCCAGTGATCCGGCTCCCCTGATGAGACTTGTCTGTCCTCAATCAACAGGTGGATGCCCCTTGGATGAAGCACTTCATTATCACCCATGACCCAGAGAAAGGCATCTACAAGTCCCCGTACATCATCCCAGGGTAAGAATCTGACGTCTTAGGAGAGAACAAGGGGCACCTTCATGCCCTCTTTATGCTGCCCACCCCAAGTCCCTGAAAGCTTTTTCTCCCAGTGTTTTCTAAGTGAAGTCGAGCCACTAAATCCCTGGGAAGGCAAGACTCGGCCTTAACCGAGCTCTATCTTGAACAAGCTTTTGGACGACAGGCGTGGCGATACTGGAGACGAAGGTGGTGGGTGTGAGGGCAGGGACCCCGGAAGCGGTGTGACTGGAAATAACGAGAGGGCCGGTGGGAAAGGGGATATGGGTCGAAGGCGATGATGACATTCAGGGGAGAGGTGACGATGTTAGTGACGATGGTGGCTGTGTTGTCACTGATGGGGAAGCCACTTCCTGGGGGTGGTGACTGGGACAAGGATGGTCAGGCGCTGACATTAATGGGGGGGGGGGCGTGGTGTCGATGACGAGGTCGGTGATGATGGCAGTGATTGGTATTTTTGATGATATCAAGATATAACTGACATATTGTGCACGCTTACGATGTACACGAAGATTTGATATATGCACGTATTACAACATGATTACCTCGGTAAGGTTAGCTGACACGCCCATCAGGTCCCACAGTTACATCTTCCCTGTGCGTAGTGAGAATGTTATGGCTTATTCTTTCAGCAACTTTAAAGTCTATAATACAGGATCGCTAACTATAGTCACCGCGTTGTGCACCGGAAGAGGTGACGATGTTGACAGTGACATTGGTGGTGACGGCAGAGATGCTGGTGGGTGGTGATGCCAGGGGCAATTGCAGTGGTGTTGACGGTGTGGATGGTGGCGGGGATGTAGGGAGAGATGGTTGTAAGGGTGAGCATGCCCATGGCCCCCATTAACCTCAAAGGCTTCATTTCCCCTCATCATTGACGCCCTTCACTTTTATCTAGGATCCAGGCAGTGACTCTTGGAGGCATCTTTCAGCTGGGGAACTGGAGCGAGGTAAACAACATCCAGGACCACAACACCATCTGGGAAGGCTGCTGCAGACTGGAGCCCACACTGCAGGTAAGGTGGGAGGGGTCCTGGCAGACTCGGGTCTGGGCAGCTTGACCATGAGACCCCTTGAGTATGGGAAGATACCTCCCACTGGGATAACTGGGCAAACTTCTTCTAACGAGGGACCGTGGAAGACACCCGAATTTGATAACGTACAAGGAAGTCCTGCTGTGAGCTGCTGACACCCGTCTGTGGCTAAGAGTGGCTGTCTTCTGTGGGGACTTCCCTAAAACCACCTTCGTCTGTCTTCACAAGGAGCAGATGTATCCGTTGTAGGGATCTCAGTGTTTACATTTGCCTGATGGTAGCAGTGACAAACGTGATATTGACGAGGGTGGGGCGGAAGTGATGGTGGTATTGACTGGTAATGAATATGCTCAGGATGGTGATAATGATGGTGAGGAGGGGGTGGCTGGTGACATCGTGGTGATGGCTGGTGGTGGTGGTGATGATAATGAGGTTCCAAGAGCTAACCCTACCATCTAAAAATGGCAGCAGAAAAAAAAAATATCTGGAGATGAATTACTAACACTTTTTTTTCCAGGATGCAAAAATTGTTGCTGAGTTGACTGGCCTCCGGCCAGTGCGCCCCCAGATTCGGCTAGAAAGAGAACAGCTTCGTTTTGCATCTTCAAACACAGAGGTATGCTCTCCTGATGAGGAAAGCAAGGGCCTCCCTTACCCGTAAGGGGGCTCTGGCATTTCCCTTACCCGTAAGGGGGCTCTGGGAAATGCAGTGTGGCTCCACACAGCCTGCTGCAAGGAAAGAACAACACTGGCTGACATCCCCTCCTCTATAAAGAAACTGAGGCTCAGTGATGGGAAAGGACCTGCCGAAGGTTGCATAGAGGGCGGTGTGCCTCAGGGTGTCAAAGCCTGTGGTCGAGTAGAAGGGAAGTGGGTACTTACTGAGCCTGCTTTGTGTTCATGACACGAACAACCTTACTGAATCTCCTCTACAGCTCTTGGGGATAGGGACTGTGTCCCCCATGCTTCAGATGAGGAAATCGGGGGTCTAGCAGGTGGAATCCTCTGCCTAAATCAGACAGCTAGTGCGGGGCACGGCTGGGATGTGGTTTTGACTCCAGAGCCATTTCTCAGATGCCCATTTGTGGCTGCCCCATCATCTCTCTGGGGTCCCTCTTTGACGTTTCCTCTTATGCGGTAGGAACTGGGCTTTACTGAGGTGGCAGAAGTTGTCCTGGGCTGAAGGAACTGACCTGAGTAGCTGGGGTCCCCAAAGGAAAAGAATCCTCCTTAGGTAGATAGGTCATCCTTCCTCCCTTATCGCGGGCATGTGGTGTGCACCTTTGTGCATGTGTGTGTGTGTGTGCGTGTGTGTGCGCGTGCTTGCGTGCACATGTGCACACATACAGAGGAAAGCGTCACGTATAGAGTCAAACTCCCTGCCAATGATTTTGGCTTTAAAAAAGTCCCCAGGGGTCTTGCCTCTGTCCCTAGGATGAATTAGCATGCTAACCAGAGTCCATCCATATGTTGGCCCCACCTATCTTCCCCTCCCCCAACCCCCGAGATAGGTAGAAGAGTCTATCTATTAATACAGGAGGTTTGGCATTCCAGAGCAGGATGCGGACGAGAAAGGTGATGTAGGGAACTTCAAACAATTTGGGAGAGGGGAATCCCTGACCTCAAGTTCTAGACGATTCTACATTTCCTGTGCTGAGTGCCTAAAGCAGGTCCATCTCCTAAGCAAAAGAGAACCTAGGATGTCGACCCTCCAGTTCCCCAGTCACTTTACTGGTGTTCCTGGGGCCCCACCATCCCTCCAGGGAGCCGAGAGGCCCCCTGCTGCCCTCTGGCTTCACCCAGAACTCTGCAGGAAGCTCCCAAGTCTTCCAGGATGCACGGGGCTCCCGTCTCTCTTACCTCTCCCAGGTCATCCACAACTATGGCCATGGAGGCTACGGGCTCACTATCCACTGGGGCTGTGCCCTGGAGGCAGCCAAGCTCTTTGGGAAAATTCTGGAAGAAAGGAAGTTGCTCAAGATGCCGCCACCTCACCTCTGAAAACACCAGTAACCACCACCTCCCCAAGGACTCCCCGCTCCCCTCGGCCAACCAATCAGTGTATCCCCCTCTAAGCTGTGTCTTCTCCACTTCAGCCCTGGCTCCTTTCTGCAAGAAGTACCAGAGGAGAGGAAGATCCCAAGGCCATTTCTGGAGGCGAGTCCATCCCTATCTGGGGCTCCCTTTGATCCCTGGGGTCTCTCCACCCACTCTGGGCCTGACAGTCTGAAGAGCAGTTGGGGGCCATTATACTGCGAGTCCTTAGAAGAAAGGAAAGCTCAGAAAATCGAAGGGGCGGAGCGCCTGGGTGGCTCCAACTTCCGCTCAGGTCATGATCTCACAGTTCATGGTTTTGAGCCCCACACCAGGCTACGTGCTGTTAGCACGAAGCCCACTGTTGAGCCTCTGCCCCCCCACCCCGCCCCTCCCCTGCTCTCTTTCTCTGTCTCAAAAATACACATTTTTAAAAAAGGGAAATGAAAGGGGCAAGCAGAAAATTGAGGACCATTTAGGTTAGGTCAGGTGACCTGACGACAAATTACTAACATATTAAAGGTTCTGGGAAGTCCTGCAGCAAAGACATCTATCTGATGTTCCTTCACCCAGCCTTCCTAAACGCATTTGGCTCCGGAAACCTTTTTGCCCAGAGCACCCATGCCGCGGAGCGCACTTGAGGGAAGGCTGCGATAGATCTCCTTGCAGGAAGTCCCACGCAGAGCTGGAGTATAGGGAGGCAGAAGTGAGGCATTGAACTAGCCACATACGATGCCCGTCCCACATCCAGGATTCCCAACAGCATCAGCAACCTGCTGAACGGCCCCGTGAGCCCCGAGGAGGGGCCACCGGAGGGAACATCCCACAAGGGACCCCTTCACAGAGAACTGAACTCACCACGCATAGTCCTTGTTGTGGGGGGGGGGGGATCCAAGAGCTAAGGTAGAGTTCCTATCCTAGGAATAAGAATAAATCCTTATTATTATACCTAAAATTGATTGCATTCTAACTGGGCTAACAGTGCTAAATTCTTGCATAAGTTATTCACGTTATTCCCAGTCAACAGCTGGGAAGGGGTAGAAAGGAGATTCCGGGCCAGGAATTGATGAATTTAGAGAGTATTATCTTTCCTCGTTGAATTGTCTTGGTACCTTTGTCAAAAATCAATTGACCACAGCGGCGCCTGGGTGGCTCACTCGGTTGAGCGTCCGACTCTTGACTGGGGCTCAGTCCATGGGATCAAGCCCCACATTGGGTTCTGTGCTAACGGTGTGAAGTCTGCTTGGGATTCTTTCTCTCTCCCTCTGCTCCTCCCCCCATTCAAAAATAAAGAAGTAAACGTTTAAAAAAAGTCAATCGTGATCATAAATATATGGGTGAATTTGGGGAACTTCAATTCTACTCCATTGATCTGTATCTGTATCCTTATGATAGTAGCCCACTGTCTTGATTACTGAGGCTTTATAAGAAGTTTTATAATTAGGAAGTGTGAGTCTTCCACATTTATTCATCTTTTTCAAGATTTTTTTTTTTTTTTTGGCTCTTCTGAGTCCTTTGCGGTTTCATATGAATTCTACACCCAGCTTGCCAATTTCTGCAAAAGAAGAACCAGTCAGGGATTTTGATAGGGATTGTGTTGTATTTATAGATCAATTTAGGGAGTACCTACGTACTTGACGACTGTAAGTCCACGAACAAGGAACGTTTCTCCATTTTTTCAGATCTTCTGTTTCTTTAAGCCACGTTTTGCAGTCTGTAAAAGCCTTGTACTCCTTTTGTGCAATTTATTCCTAAGTGTTTTATTCTTTTCGATGGTATTGTGAGTGGAATTTTTGTTTTCTTATTGCTGAATCTGCAAAGCACTCTGTTCTCTGGCATTGATGGGGGCAGGGGGATTTGAAGTGGTTCATCCCCGAGCATTCTTGATTAATCGAGAATGATTATTCGTGACGTGTCTGTATGCTTAAACGTCAAAGAATCAGAATGTAGCCAAGTACCCCCAGTGACTAAAGTCTGATTGAAACCACTGAACCTTTGAAGAGTGAGAAGGGGCTCCAGGATGTCGTGGGGCTTCAGGATTGGCATTCTGTGTGCCTCCTGTTACACTGTGCATCCCTCCAGAAGGGTTCACATCACACTGTATCACAATGACCTTGTTAGTGCCTGTTCCCCGCACTGCGCCGTGAGTTCATGAAGGTAAGGACGTGTCTCATTCCTTTTTGTATCCTCAGTATTGAGTATCATGCCCGACAGATGCATGGTACATACTCCACGCACACTGACCACATGCCAGGACATGATCTATAATACAGTTACAACAGACAGACACAACAGTTAACACGCATGTTGCTGTGGGCTCCACACACCTCTGTTCCACTCGCTTACGTTCCCTGGTGCCACGGGAGGAAATTAACTCCCGGTCCCAGCCTTACAATAAAGCTGTGTTTCTTCACTCGAATTAAGCTGGGTCCGATTTCTATTCCTTGCAGTTAAAACGGCCTTGAGAACTCTGTGGCAAGGCTCCCCTCAACCGTCCCCCTCTCACCATCCTTCCTTCTTCATGCTAACAGAACCCCAATTTGTGTTCAAGAAGCTGTGTATCCCTCGATCCTATGGGAAGGAGGCCCTTCCTTCTCTAGCCCTGGAGGAAGACACATGTTTTTTCAGACTCTGTCCTTTTAGAAAGAAAACTTCCTGTGACTGTTCCTTCCCCATTCTATCTCTTTTGAAAAAAATGTGATGCCTGGCACCTTGGCAGCCATCTTGTGATCTTAAGGTTTCACGCATAGGGTCAAATGGCCAACTGGCAGAGGATGGCATAGAAGAGAAGCAAAAAGAGGCGGGATTCTTGATAACATCTTTGAGCTGCTGAGTCTTCCTTAGAACCACCTGACCCTGGGCTTGTCATTAAATGAAGAACTGATACTCAAACGGGTAAGCTACTGTTGACTGGTTTTACTTCGGCTTGCAGCTCAAGGTTATCCCAGACCTTTGATGTTTACTAGTAGTAGCCAAGGGAGACTCTTGATCTTATCCTTCAAGGCTCTCTGTAACTTACCACTGGTCAAAAATCATGAATATCTATATTCATTTCAAAGGCCATCCCTAAGATACTCTTATGTCATTGCCAACACATCTCACTTCTGGGTTCTAAGACTACTCGGAATAAGGGAAAGAAAGAAATCACAAAGCCTTAGCTACATTGAACATCTCTTACCATTTTCTGAAATCCTTCCTAACACCAAGAGAAAGGGAGGACATTTCCATTAATGTAAGCAGGAGCTTTGGGATAGTCCAGTTAGATACAAATGCCTTCAGCCAAAGGCCTTGTATATTTCAGAAGCTTGGACAGCTTCTGTGCGGCTCTTGTATCACTTTTTCCTGTGCATTTTTCCTGCACATTTCCTGTGCAGCTCTTTTTTAAGGGCAGGCAATTTAGAAGGCAAAGAGTTTTAAGATTTCATCTCAAGAAGAGAAAGCCCTTAACTGCAAGCCTCATTGCCCCAGCGCCCGGAAAATACTCCTGCCCACCAAGCACTCTTTCCCCACCCTGGCCCCTGGCTCCTCCAGGTTATTTGAGGGTGAGTGTAAGGGGACATCTGGCAGTCTCTGGACAGCAGGGAGGGAGTGAGGGAAAGAAGGGAAAGAAAGAAAAGAAGGGAAAGAAGGAAAAGAAAGAAAAAAACAAGCAAAAGTTTTGCGTTACCCAGGAGAGCTCAGCAGATCAGAAATAGAGGCATAACCACCCATGGTTTAAGGAAATGTGGGTGTTTGGGAGGGATAGATCCAAGGTGGCCAAGCCACCTCCTCTCTGGCTGCCGGGCCAAGGGGGCTGTGGTCTGTATTTCAGGCCCATGGGATTGTTTGCCATTGACCCACGACTCGGGCTTGCAAGTCACCCACTGTGACCTCCACACCATCAAAAGAGAGTGTTGTCTCCATCAGACTCAAAGCCATGACACTGGCCACCAACTTGTGCAACTTGTCCACCATATTGGAAAGATTATTGTACCACAGCATTGCGATGACCCTGGATGGACAAAGTTGGCAAGGTCCTTAAGGTGAACCGTCACTAGGACATCACGACACATGGACAAACTTGGACCCTTACGATGTCCATCACCAACATGTTTTAATAAGAGATGAACATACACATTTGGCTTCCTCAAAATGTTTGCTTCAAGCAGGCATCTCCACGCAGAAGGTCAGTCTTCTCTGGCCTTTGATGGGATCCAGCAGCTTCCTCCCTCCTCCTCTGGCTTCCCTGCCTTCATGATGGGGAAAGGGCTCATGTAAACCAAATCCTGGAGGCGGATGCTGTCTGCTGAGACATGGGGTCAGCCCTTCCTCCAGAGGCCAACACCAAACCCAACCGAGTGCTCTTCTCTTCCTTTGAAAATGTACACATGTCACACGTCCGGGCCCTCCCGTTCCTCCCCACTGGTGGCTGGGAACTAGGGCTGGGACCCCAGGAGCTACCTGTATGTAAAGACCAAGCCAGCCCTTGAGAGCAGAGAGGAAGAAACCAGGGAGGAAGGATTCCTGGTTCCCTGATCCCAATGGGAGTGAGTGGGTGATGTAGCATCCCTTCATTTTCTGCCCATTTAGCCATGTACCCACCCTCCAGCTCCAAAGTACGGAAACCTGAGTTAACTGTTTTCTTTCTCCAAGAGTCACCAACCAGCCTGATCGACGAAGGGCTCAGAAAAGAGGCCCCCAGCATGGCCTTCGTTGCTTCCGAAGGGGAGGCCCCTGCTTTGGCCTTGGGCTTTATCCTCACCTCCTCTGGCCTCAGTCCCCAATTCCTGGGGGCGGGAGAGGACGACAGCTTTCTGGGGGTGTCATCTGGGGTAAGCCCGGCTGTCCCCTTGGTCATGTGCATCTCCTGGAGCCAGGGAGAGCAGCCCCAGAGGGACCAGGAGGGGGCACGTGGCTCAAGTTCAAATGCACGTCCATCTGCCAGAGTGTCCACTGGGCAGGCCATGGGGAGGCAAACCGAGGAGCCTCTTCTGAGAGGGCATCTCTCAGACCCAGGAAAAAGCTGTTCAAGCCACATCTGGGTCACCCACGATTTCAGAGAAGAAAGCCTGGGGCTGGGGATGTAGGAGAACCTACTGAACAGGTACTGTTGGTGGATGGCAGGTGTTGACTCCCTGGGTGGCAGGTCTTAACGGGGCTCTGGGCCTGGACTGTATCTACAGAGATTTGTTGGCTACTGTTCACCAAGGGTGCGACTGGCTGACTCCGGGTGGCGCCCGGTTGGCCTTCGGGGACACCGGCCACTCCTCATGTGGCAGTTTTCCCATGCAGGTCCACAGGTTATTGACAAACCTCCCCCCCACACACACAGAGAACCCCCCAGAGCAAATGCCTCCCCATTCCCAGGTGGATCTCGATGAATATGAGCAAACAGAGTCAAGACACAAAACCCTGTTGGTCCAGGTTGTCCCCCCGGGTAAGTTCTGGATGTCGGCAGTGACGGTCGGTGCCCCAACTGGGTTCCACCAGCTCCCTGCCTTCTACAGCCCCAAAGACCAGCTCAGCCCTGCATCGGTCACTACTCCTGAGAGCCAGAGTTCGACCTGGTGATGCCTGTGCCATGCGCCCCTCGACCGACCATCTCCTGGCCCCACTCCCGGTGGCTGGACTCCTGCAGTCCGCGGCCTTTGGTCTCGATGGGCAAAAAGCAGGAGGCCAGGGCGGCCAGGAGGCAGCAGCCACTGTAAACTGCCAGCGTCAGGTACACAGAAGATTCCAGCATGACCTGGGGGAGGGAGACACGTACCGGTGAGGGCGTCCCTCCTGAGTCACAGATGCCACCGACCCTTCGGGAGGTACTGATGACTCCAGGCCCTCTTGTAAGCGCTCTCTGCACTGATCCCATTGAGTCCTCACGACAGAGCGAGGCACGTGTCCCCATTTTGCAGAGGGGAAAAACTGAGCCTCAAAGAGGGGTAAGTAAGTGGCATACTCGAGTTCTCACAGATACTCAGGACGGGGCTGGGATTTGAGCTCTATCCCCATCAGGCTCTAGGGTCTGTATTACTTGAAACGACACTCTCTCTCAGAGCAGGACCTCTGCGGATTTTCTAGATTAACAGCAGAGCCCAGCCTCATTTGCTCATCTGCCAGATGGGTAAGGGCAGTAACCCCCTCCCAGTGAGAGGAAACCCCAAGACGACTCGGTCCCCTGCAGGCGCGTGGCCAGCTCTCAACCAACAGTAGGTAGTGGGGACATACACTGGCCAGACACAACAGCCCAGAACAGAGCTACTTGGCTGAAACACGTGGCGGAATTCTATTTATGTGAAAAATCCAGAATAGGTACATACAGACAATGCACAGGGGCACCTGGCTGGCTCAGTCGGTAGAACACGCGACTCTTAATCTTCGGGTCACGAGTTCAAGCCCCATGTTGGGTGTAGAGCTTCCTTTAAAAAAAAAATGCACCTTGGGAGCCCCTGGGTGGCTCAGTCGGTTAGGCTCCGACTTCGGCTCAGGTCACGATCTCACGGTCCGTGGGTTCGAGCCCCGTATCAGGCTCTGTGCTGACAGTGCAAAGCCTGCTTGGGATTTTCTCTCTCCCTCTCTCTGGCCTTCCCTTGCTCTTGCACTCTCTCTCTCTCTCTCCAAATAAATAAACTTAAAAAAATGCACCTTGGGGTCGGCAAGGGAAGAGGGGGAAAAAGGGGGTAACTGTCTAATGAATAGGACTTTTTTTGGGGGGGGTATGGACTTTTATTTGATGACGATGTTTTGGAACTAGATAGGGGTGGTGGTTGCACAGCACTGTGAATGTGCTAAATGCCACTGACTTGTTCACTTTCATTTTTTAGACTTTATTTCTTTAAGTACTCTCTACACCCAATGTGGGGCTTGAACTCAGGACCCTGAGCTCAGGAGCCGCGTGCTCTTCCCACTGAGGCAGCCAGGCGCCCCTGAACTGTTCACTTCAAAATGATTCATTTTACGTTATGAGACTTGTACCTTGGTAAAAAAAAAAAAAAAAAAAAAAAAAAAAAAAAAAAAAAAAAAGGCGATAAAGGCTATTAAAAAAAGCAAAACGACTTCGAAATAAGATCCCTAAAAACGGACAGAAATGCTTCAAGACACACAAGGGGCTGCAAAATTCTGCAAAAACACCTCATTATCCAACTCTGAAACCACGGCCAGGGACATCTGTTTCCCACTAAATCATGTTGTTTTCAACAGTTTGTTTTCCTCTTACTTGTTTTCATCCAATTTGTTTTTGGCCCAAACAGATGGTGCACCCCCCCCCCCCCCCCCCACACCCCGGGTCTTCTGCATAGGAAAGACTTGGGTTTGAGTCCCAGCTTCTCTGCTTGCCAGCCGTGTGACCTTGAGCAAGTCGCTTTGCCTTTCTGAGCCCGTTTGCTCATTTGCAAGCAACACTGTTCCTTTCATAGGACGGGCTGTTAGGGTAAGAGAAGATGAGGTGCACGGAAGGTTCTGCAGACGTCTGAACGTGGTGTAACTGCTTTCTGTGCTCTGGCTTTTGCGCCCCTCCCCACCTCCCCCCAACCCCGGATTCGGAGGTGACACCTACCTGAGCAATGAACGGAGTAATGAGAGCACCCACTCTCGCCATGCCACTGCAGGTGCCCAGGCCGAGCGCTCGAGTTGCCGTGGGGTAGACCTGAAACACAGCCACGGATGCGGGCTTGAGAAAATGCAGGATCCTTCCCCCAGCCCCACTCTGGCTCAGGAGTGACAGGACTGACGCCCGCGGGCCCGGAGTTAGCGTGGATCACTCGGGTGTTGGTGACCCCATCGAGGGGTGGGAGACCAGGTGGGGATTCTTATCTCAAAGGGGATAGGAGGTTCAATGGAGAAAGAGGGCGAGAGGCCAAGCTGTGGGTGAGAACCCAGTTAGGGGTCCTCGGTGCCCAGGGTGGCTGGCCTCCAAAGACTCCGCCAGGAACCACTCCCCATTCTGCATCCAGATACTGTTCTCCCGCCTCTTTTCATTAGTTCACCCCGCAGCACCGGCCCCAGCCTTTCAAGGCGTTTCATTGAGACAGAGATTGAAATGCTTACACAGTTTCTCAGTTCGTACCCAGAGTGGCCCCGTGCCTAGCTCTCCCTCGGGCAAAGTGAGAAGTGACTGTGCATCTTCCAGACCAAGGCAGTGTCTTCTCCACTCCCTTCCCCAGTCTGCTGGCTGGAAGGAGGGCTCCAAGGCCCTGGGGCAGGATTTTTCAACCTTGGCACTGTGGCCCTTTGGGGGTGGGTCATTCTTTGTGGTGAGGGGCCGTCCTGGGCATCGGCGGATGTTTAGCAGCATCCCTGCCCCCTACCCGCTAGATGCAGGAGAACCTTCCATACGGCTCTCCTGAGTTGTGACAACCCAACATATCTGCAGACATTGCAAATGGCCGCTGGGGGGCAAAATCACCCTTGGTTCATCATTACTGGATGAAGTTGCAAGATGCAAAGAACTTGGGTCCCTGAATCACTGTGGAAATGGAGGCTGTCCACCAACCTGGAACACCAGGTTGGACTGTTTCATTAGTGAGAAACTGCTGTTGGGTCAATACATTCCCTTTGAGGAGTTATTTGTTACAGCAGCTAGCGTGCCTCTAACAACTCCAATGCTCTGTGCAGAAGCTCGGGAAGAATGAAGAATGTGAAGGGAAAAATAAAATTCACGCATGATCCCAAAACTCAGAGATAGCCGTTGTCACGTTTGAATGTATATCCTTCCAGGTTTTTCTATGACCGTGTACACATCTACGTTCGTTCGTTTATTTATTCGCTCAGCAAGTTTTTGAGTGCATACCATATGCATTTACCTGTGATATTTTATTTTTTTCTATTTTTTAGTGTTTATTTATTTTGAGAGAGAGAGAGAAAAAGAGAGTGAGCCCACGGGGGAAGGGCAGAGAGAGAGAGCCAAGCAGGCTCTGTAGCTATCGGCACAGAGCCTGATGCGGGGCTTGAACTCACAAACCGTGAGATCACGACCAGAGCTGAAACCAAGAGTCTGACGCTTAACCCACTGAGCCACCCAGGCACCCCTACAGAGGATATTTTAATTCACCCAACGACACAAGCAACATATAAATGTATTCTCCTTGTCAAAAATGAAATCACCCGGCCGTCCTTGGATCTACAACCTCTCCTAGGAAATACTCCCCAGAGGTTCCCGCTATTAATAAGGTGTGGAATGTATCCACCCAGGTGTGTTAAAAAATATGTGTATACAAAATACACAGCATCGTTTTTAAAATATAAACGGTATCATAGCGTACCATTCTGCAGCTTGCTCTATCCATTCAGCGCTATGTCTTGAAATCTTCTTGACATCGTATATAGATACCTACCTCGTTCTTAACTGCTCATAACCACCTCATCATTAACTGCCGTAATTGTATTCCCCGGCGGATGTTCCACAGTTTACCATTCAAACGAGATCGGCAGACATAGTATTAGAAGAGGGGCACAGACACTGAATGCACAAGGAAGTCAGGGGAGGGGGAGATCTGGGAGGGCTTCTTGGAGGAGGCAGGATTGGAGCAGGGTGAGGACGATGCCTCAGAGCGAGGGCTCCGGGGTGCTGCGGGAATGAGGGCTAATCCAGACACCCGTTTTCCCCTGGCACAATATCTGGCATATAATATTCTCCTCCCTTTGCTTCTATCTAAAATAAGACGAACTAGGGGCACCTGGGCGATTCAGGTGGTTAAGCACCTGACTCGTGATTTCGGCTCAGGTCATGATCTCACGGTTTCGTGAGTTCGAGCCCCGCATGGGGCCCAGCGCTTGCAGCTCAGACCTGCTTTGGATTCTCTGTCTCCTCTCTCTCTGCCTGCCCCCCACCCCCCGCGCTGTCTCAGTCTCTCTTAACTAAACTTTGAAAAAATAGGATGAAATAAAATACAATAGATATAAAATAAACAACCCATAATCCCTGAGTGTGGGAAACTGAGGCACGCTCAGACGCTATTGTGTGGAGCGCAAACTTGTACAACATTTTAGAAGGTGATTTTTCAACTCATCTCAATGTTTGTAACGTTGATAGGCTTTCACTCAACAATTCCATATCTTGGCATTTATTCTACAGGAAGGATACGTGTGCCCAAGACTATATAAAGCTGTTTACCTCAGCACTGTCTGTGATAGAGAAAAGTTGGAAAACAAGCCAAATATCCGTAGAATTGTTATCAACTTATGACTTGTCCAGGGTGCCTGGGTGGTTCAGTCGGTTAACTGTCTGACTTCAGCTCAGGCCATGATCATTGCATGGCTTGTGAGCTCGAGCCCCTTATCAGGCTCTGCACTGACTCCCCCACTCTCTCTCTAAATAAATAAATAAACTCTTTAAAAAATTATGATTTGTCTGTACTATATTGTAAAGTATATAATATATATGCATATATATACCATATAGTATAATATAGTATATAATATAAAGTACACATACTATATAGCATAGTATATAATATACATAGTATTTATAGTATAATAAAATAGAGTATATAATATATAGTTATATACTACCCAGTATAGTAAAGGGAGGGATAAAAAATATGTATATATACTATATAGTATAGTATATAATATATATAGTATTTATAATATAATAAAATAGAGTATATAATATATAGTTATATACTACACAGTAAAGGGAGGCATAAAAACATATATATATATACTATATAGTATATAATAGACATAGTATTTATAGTATAAAAAATGCAGTATACAATATATAGTTATATACTACACAGTATAGTAAAGGGAGGGATAAAAAATATGTACATATACTATATAGTATAGTATATAATATATATAGTATTTATAGTATAAAAAATGCAGTATATAATATATAGTTATATACTACACAATAAAGGGAGGAATAAAAATATATATATATTATACATACACCATATAGTATAGTATGTAATATGTGGTATATATTAGTATATTGTATACAGGATATACTATACGTAGTAAATATTGTATATATAGTATAGATTAGTAACTGTTAAAAAGAA
This sequence comes from Lynx canadensis, assembly GCF_007474595.2. Lineage (NCBI taxonomy): Eukaryota > Metazoa > Chordata > Mammalia > Carnivora > Felidae > Lynx > Lynx canadensis. The sequence continues at coordinate 76,037,581 of NC_044314.2, read as the reverse complement.
CAAAGTAGATTCCTATGTCCTGGGCTCACAGTCTTTCATCTTTCCCTCCGAATTTCCCCACCTCATTCTCTGCCCTGGGGCTGGCCGATGTGGACCACCAAGGGTTCCCTGGCCTTCTGGCTTCTGGTTAGGCTCAGCCAATGGGCAACCCCAGCGGGAGATGGGAGGGGGTAGAAGAGAGGGGTCGGGGTATTTATTCTCCTGATCTTTCCCTCCAGGCTGCCTCAGTCCCATGTGTCCCTCAGCTGAAGGTCACAACTTCTCTCTACGCAGCTCTCTCCTGGGACCCTGGAACACTCCCCTCTCAACATCCCACCGACTCTGGGTGGCGGCAGAGTCCCCAGCCACCTTCACCCCACTGCAAGCTCGGGGGCACTGCTATGTCACGTTCGTGTTTCCCTCAGCCTTGTCCCTCCCCACTGTAATTAGCTTCTGTATTAAAACTCTTCCCAGTTGCTCGCTTACCCAATCTGGTACACCCACTAACATAAATTAGTGTATGCTTCAAAAAAAACTGAACTATTCAAAAAGGTTGTGTCTAGGAAGGGGGAATATGGGGCCCTTTAATTTTTGGTTTTATACCGTTCACTACCATTCAGAACTTTTACCTTGAACATTAGCTTTCATAAGCAAAAAGCAAAAGACAGGAAGATAGCCTGAAATAATGAAGAGCTTCACTGTTCCCACCCAGACAGACCCAAGCCCAAGGATAAATCTCATGCTGAGGATCCCAGGCTGGATGTTTCTGAAAGCAGAGCTCCTTCCCTCCCCGACCCGGCTGCTCCCAGACACCTCTCCTACCTCAGGTGTGTAAACATAGGCTGCCTGGAAGCCTCCAGAAATAAACGCTCTTGCAATGAAGAGTAACAGAGTGAGCATATTTCTAGGGAGAGAAATAAAAAAGTCGATGAGCAGGTACTTTCTTCTGTTGACTTGTTTCAGCAAAGTCCTATGTGCCCAGGCAGAATTTATACCCTAGAAATGGGCAAAGCCCACCCTCACCCAATCCACACAGGCACACAATCCCAGTGCCATCTCTAAAGGCCTGCCTTTATAAATTTTGTCTTTCTCCAAAGTCCAGGGTAAGAGCTGCAAACGTCTGTGAGTCCAGGTTGGGGGCAAGGTCAGAGAGAAGTGATATAAACCACTTGAAAATCCAGATGGAACCTTGTAGGGGCAGGAATTGAGTCAGGTGCCAGCTGAGCCAGTGAAAGCAAACTTCTGTTCAGTATTTTTAGGATAATCCTGACCCCCGACCTTCTGTTCCATTGTTCCCATAAATGTCTGAGAACACCCCCATGTCAGGGTCTAAGCTTCCTCTCCAGGCCTTCCACAGATTCATCAGGTATGGTCTGGGGCCTCTCCGAGAGCAAGAGAGGCACAAGCCACTTCCGTATTTTGAGGCTCTCGATGGAAAAATGGAGAAATGCCAAAAGGGGATTATAAACCAGGACCCTGAAGTATTTCCATTGAACAAAGGAATGCTTTTAACCCATACATAAAGAGCTGTATGCGTGATCTCACTGGTGGACAATGTCCAAAGTCTAAAAGTGACAGTGTTGGGGCGAAACCTGAACCAAAGTGCCCTCCCACCCTTAACCCCATCAGAGGCGCAAATATGAACCCGATCCTGTGGTCAAGAGTCAAGAGTCCTAGTGAGGGGCTGGGGAGGGATCTCTCAGATGACCACCAGGAGTACAGTCCACAGCTTACAGACCCAAAGAGCCACTGACCATGCCCTGAGAAGTGGGCCTGCTGGCCAGAGAGAGGGGGTTTCACGACCCACCTTCCGACACAGATAAACAGCAGGAGGCTGCACAGGGAGAAGATGACAAAGCACAGGGCCATGGTCTTCTTGCGGCCCAGGCGGTCAATAATCCACAGAGTCACAAGGACACCTGGAAGAGAGCAGGGCACCATGGCAGGCAGCTTCCAATATGGCTCCCAACACCCCCTGGTATTCACACCCCGCATAATCACTACCCTTGAGAGTGTGCTGGACCCAGCAAGTCGCTTCCAATGACTAGAATATAGAAAAGCGTTGGGATGTCACTTCTGAGATGAGGTTATAAAAGACTGCAGCTTCTGTTTTGCTGGCATTCTCTCGCCCCCTGACTCTTCTTAGGTGCTGGTCTTAATGGAGAAGGCTACCTGGCGAGGAGCGAAAAGTGGCCTCTGGCCAACAGCCAGTGGGGAACTGAGGCCCTCAGTCCAACAACCCTGGAGGCATTGAATCCTGCCAATGACCATGTGAGTGAACGTTAGTCCCTTGCGTTCTCAGGGCCTCAGTTACTTCCCCTGCAAAATGGGACTAAGTAAAAATAAGATTCCCTAACCTCAGTAGAGACACTACAGCATGGTGCTTATTATTAATAATAACTGTTAAATGTGGGCTCAGGACTTTTACATCTGTTATCTCGCTTCATCATCAAAACAACCCCCCAAAATAAATGCTCGCAATAGCCCCACTTCCCACACTTATTCATTAAAAAATTAAGTGCCTATCTTTGTGTTAGGAACTGTCGTGCTAGGAGCTTGGGATACGCCAGTGAACAGAAACAACAAATCATAAATGTAATAAGTAAGAATTTGTTCTGAGTTTCAGAAAGGCAATACCATGGAAATCATGAAAAATCATGGTGAGTGCATGAAGTCATGGAAACGGTTATTGGCAACGTGGTGTCTAACTCTGAGTCCCTACTCTTACTGTGAGCTATTTGCGGGAAGGCTTTCGGAAGATAGATGGATGGCGTAGTCATGAGTGAAGACCGTGGGCTCTGGGGTGGGACCACAGCGCTTAGCCCTGCTGGGTGTGGGACACTTAGCGTCTTAGCTGGGTTTTCCGAGAAGCAGATCCTGGGACAAGGGCCCGGGTACAAGTGTTTAGTTGAGAGGCAACCCAAAGAAGAACCAATAGGAGGGTGGGAAAGTAAGATGCGGAAGGGAAGGCAAGAGTGCATGTCAAGCAAGTTACCACTGCGGGTCATTTCTACCGAATTCCACTGGGGGGCTCTGGGAGCCAGTATGGAATATCCATTTTAGAATTCTCCTGCCTGATGGGCGAGGAAGCTGGGGTATTTATACACCACCAACTCCTGCAATTACCGTTTGAAAGCAGCTCCCAGGTGTTAACTCCCTGACACTTGCAGCCACCTTGTTTGTTTGCTTTTAGATACTGAAGCTTTCCATTCCTCCTGAGATAGTCCTCAGGCACAGAGACGCAGATACTGGCAGCTGCAAGTTGCCAGGAACTGTTTTTGCTACACCTCTCTGAGCCTCAGTTTCTTCAGGTGCAAAATGGGAATAACTGTGCTACTTCCTAGGACTAGATGACATCATCAGATAAAGGGTAAGTATCCAAAATCTACAAAGAACTTATCAAACTCAACACCCAAAAGACAAATAACCCAGGGAAGAAATGGGCAAAAGACATGAACAGACACTTCTCCAAGGAAGACATCCAGATGGCCAACCGACACGTGAAAGAATGCTCAACGTCACTCATCATCAGGGAAACACAAATCAAAACCACAATGAGATACCACCTCACACCTGTCAGAATGGCTGACATTAACAACTCAGGCAACGACAGATGTTGCCGGGGACGTGGAGACAGGGGAACACTTTTGCATTGTTGGTGCGTATGCAAGCTGGTGCAGCCACTCTGGAAAACAGTATGGAGGTTCCTCAAAAAATTAAAAATAGAACCACCCTACTACAATTGCACTACTAAGTATTTATCCAAAGGATACAAAAATGCTGATTCAAAGGCGTACATGCACCCCAATGTTTGTAGCAATGCTATCAACAATAGCCAAATTACGGAAAGAGCCTAAATGCCCATCAGCTGAGGAATGGATAAAGAAGATGTGAGATATGTGTGTGTGTGTGTGTGTGTGTGTGTGTGTGTGTATACACCTGTATACAGGTATACACACACACACACACACACACACAACGGAATATTAGTCAGCAATCAAAAAGAATGAAATCTTGCCACTTGCAACAACATGGATGGAACTAGAGTGTATTATGCTAAGCGAAATAAGTCAGAGAAAGACATATATCGTATGATTTCACTCAGATGTGGTATCTAAGAAATAAAACAGATGAACACAGGGGAAGGGAAGGAAAAATAAAATAAGATAAAAACAGAGAGGGAAGAAAGCCATAAGAGACTCTTAAATACAGAGAACAAACTGAGGGTTGCTGGAGGGGAGGTAGGTGGGAGGATGGGCTAAATGGGTGAGGGCATTAAGGAGGGCACTTGCTGGGCTGAGCACTGGGTGTCATATGTAAGTGATGAATCAAAGGGTTCTCTTGAAGCCAATACTACACTGTATGTTAACTAACTTGAATTTCAATAACTAAGTTTTACAAAAGACTAAATGAGTCGTATCTAGAAAACATTTAGGATAGAGCCTGATATACATAAAGTAAGCATTCAATAAATACCACTCTTGTTGTAATAATTACTAGTTTTTAACAGGAAAAAGATAAATTACCTTCACTTTATGTGCAGGTTTGGATTTTTTGACTCCCCACTAGTCCTTCCAGTGTGAGTGCTGATGGGGGACAATTCTCCATGGATCTCTTATATTTTTGTGTACTGGCTGCCCTTTGTTCTGTTTGGATAGCCAACAGCCTTGCGAAGATAGAGATACCGTCTCCTTCCAGAGCAAAGAGCAAGCCTGTTATACTGTCCATAAAGATGACGTATCTCTCTAGATCAAAAGCTGGACAAGTTTCTGGCAGCCCATTATGAAAGATCTGGGTTCCCTAAGCTTGGGATTCCTTAGGTAAGCAAAGTGAAAAAGGGACTGAGGAAGATACTGGGAAGCCAAGGAAAACTGTGGAACACAGAGTCAAGAATATAGGGACTAGATCACTCACGACATGGTAGGGAATGCTCAGGTAATTCCTTAAGTAGCAACCATCATCCATTACCAGCTTTTGTGCACACTTGAGTGAGCGGGTTCTCATCAAAGGACAAGAGTCAGAGCACAGCAGCTACACCCATGACTCCATTGCGTGTGTAGCATCCACTTGGACCCTCCCTCATCATCCCTGTGGGACTTGAGAGCACGGGGAGCTGACACTAGTACGCTGTTCATGTTGTTTGCTGTGCCATGGGTAACAGTCTTTTGTCTCTGACCCAGGAGTCTCATGTCTTCTGCCAGGGAGCGTGACACGGGCGGCTTCATTTGTTAAGTAGCCTTTACAGTTCTTGACAACTTGCAGCTAAGGGTTGAAAAACTAATCTCCAGCTCCCCTAGAAAGGGGATTTTCTCCCAGGCAGCAGCACCGGGTGGAGCCACCAGATCAACAGCGGCCACATTCACGGGCTCCCCTGCCCCCGCCCCCACCTCCCACAGCTCCCTCACCTGGAAACTCAGAGAGCGTGGTCCACAGCAGATCCATGTAATCCTCCTCACTCAGGTACTCACAGGCCAGGCTGCATTTTGCTTCTACCGCCTTCTTCTGGCTAGAGACTGGAAGGTGGGAGACAGGAGAAAAAAGAGCCATTCTCAGAAACTTGAATCACACCCTCCTGCCCCCACACCTCCTTCCCTGGGTACGATTCAGCTGGGACACCGTGGAAAGAGCCCAGGCTCCGGAGTCCGACAGACTCAGGTTCGAATCCCAACCAGCAGCGCTTTAGCTCTCTGAGCCTCAGTTTCTTCACAAAACTAGAGCTGATGAAACCACTGGGCAAGGTGGGTGGGAGAATGAAGGCAGGCTGTGCATATGAGTGCGCTTAGCCCAGAAATGGCACACACTAGGTGCGTTTGTGGCAGACAGACTCCAGGGTGGCCTCGATGATCCCCACCAATATTACCTGGCCCTCATGACTTCCTTGATCTCACCTCCTCTCTCTCCCTTGCTCTGCTCACTGTACTCGAGCCACACTGGTACCCTTGCTCTTCCTTCAATACTCCTGCGTCAGGACCTTTGCACTGGCTGTCGCCTCTTCCGGGATGCTCTTTATAGATCCCATGACTAATTTCCTCACATCCTTTATATCTTTTTAAATCTCATCTCATGGAGGTCACCCCGAGCACCCCCATTTAAGACTTCAACATACCCACTGCCCCTTGCTCTGCCCCACCCTCCTGACCTCCCTTGCCCTGCTTGACTGTCTCCTTTTCCTATACATTTGTTAACAAACAGCGTGAAAGATTTTGAAATGGGCAAAATGTTTTGTCTAGTGTACCCTTATAGGTTGTCCTGCTTTTCGTTATCTTTGAGATCTGCACATTATAGAATATTGGTATTAATGCAAAGGCTTCTAGTTCATCAAAATGCAAGTTGTGTCTGGTGATGCAATTGATTACTGCCTTATGCATACTGACAAGTTGTGCCTCTAATTGTAAAGCCATTTCTGCATTTCTGATTGCCTATATACGTGTATCTTTTGAACTCTCCTTTGAACCAGTTGTTACCTCTTGTGGTGTTAGCAGACCTCCGGTGGTAGTAGACAATTCCCCACAGATGCTCACATCTCTGTATGGTTTATAAGCAGAGGCACTGACTTTCTTTGTTCTGGACTATCTTTTCAAGGACCTTGGTTTAACCAACAGCCTTGACAGGGAGCGTCTACCTTTGGAGTAAGGAACAGGTTTGCTTATGGCCTTCAATGGTCTAGTGTCTCCCCACAGGGCAAGAGCAGGCAGGCTTACCACCCAGTGTAAGAGAGCTGGGAGCCCTAAGCTCAGAGATCCTCTCTTGTAACATAACCCACTGCTCTTGGAGGTGTGACCTCCTCTCTTCACATCACCCTGTGGGAATGGGAGCTCCTCACTGGTGTAAGAAATGCTGATACTCCAGCTACTGCTATTACTGTGAGTAGCAAAGTCCTTTGTCTCTGATCCAGGAGTGTTGTGTCTTTTGCAGGCATCTGTGGAAACTGTGCACGCCTAACGTGTTAGCTGGAAAATAGGTAAATCCTCAGACTTTTCACAGTTCTTAACTAATTCATTCATTAACTGATGAGTTAAAATCTTTGACATGCGGTCATTATATATTTGTATGAGAGGCATGATTTTACCTTTTCTTAAAATTTTTTTCTTTAACCCATCACCTTCTACCACACTATGTCATTGCCTCACTTATTAAGCTATTCTCTCTCTCTTTTTCTCTCTCCCCACCAAAACATGAGCTCACAGGGTAGGGATATTTGTCTTTTGTGGTCACTGATGTACCCTAACACCCAGATCAGTATCTGGCTTATAGAAAATATTGAATAAATGACTTGTCCAAGATCACACAGCTACTTAGTGCTGGAACCCAGGCTCCCTGATTTCCACCCGTGGGCTTGTTCCACGGTATCACTTCTCCTGCCCAGGTAGAAGAAAGGGCTTTTTTTTTTTTTTAATGTTTATTTATTTTTGAGAGACAGAGAGAGCATGAGTGGGGGAGGGGCAGAGAGAGAGGGAGACACAGAATCTGAAGCAGGCTCCAGGCTCCGAGCTGTCAGCACGGAGCCCGATGTGGGACTTGAACTCATGAGTCGTGAGATCACAAGCCATGAGATCATGACCTGACCCGAAGCTGGATGCTTAACCGACAGAGCCACCCAGGCGTCCCAAGAGAGAGCTTTTAACAGGAGTTGGCAAACTATCACCTGAAGCCAAATCTGGTCTCCAGTTTGTTTCTGCCTGGCCTGCGTGCTAAGAATGGTTTTTACCTTAAAAAATTTTTTTTTGTTAAGTTTATTTATTTATTTTGAAAGAGACAGAGACAGCAAGAGCGGGGGTGGGGCAGGGAGAGAGAATCCCAAGCAGGCTCCCTGCAGCCAGTGCAGGGCCTGAGCTCACAAAACCACAAGATCATGACCTGAGTAGAAACCAAGAGTTGGACGCTTAACCGACTGAGCCACGCAGGTGCCCCTGCGTTTTTAAATGATTTTTAAAAATCAAAAGACGACTAACGCTTCATGACATAAAAATGATATGAAGTCCAAATTCGTACTCATCAAACTTTTTTTTTTTATTTTAGAGAAAGAGAGAGAACGAGAGCACGTGAGCGGGAGGAAAGGGGCAGAAGGAGAGAGAATCCCAAGCAGGCTCCATGCTCAGCAAGGAGCCCGATGCAGGGCTCAATGCCATGACCCTGGGCTCACAACCTGAGCCGAAATCAGGAGTCGGATGCGCCACTGGCTGAGCCATCTGGATGCCCCAAATTCACATTCATGAATAAGGTTTTATCGGAACACGAGCAATGCTTGTTCGTTAACCAATTGTCCACGGCTTTTTTCCTTCTTTGTATGGCCCACAAAGCCTAAAATATTGACTAGCTGGCCCTTTCTGGAAAAAGTTTGCCAACCCCTGCTTTGTAACATTCCCCTGGATCCTCCTCTGTTTTGCTTAAGCGGGTCCACTGTTGGGGGCATGTGATCTGCAGTCAATAACCAAATCCCAGACCTGCCACTGAGCCACCAACTCATTAAATCCTCACACCAATAAACCAAACTATTAACTAAGCTTATAGAGGCTTACTATGAAAAAGATAACCAGGTAAATCCTACAGACAAGTGAGAACCTGATCCCTTTAGCCTCCACCCTGGGCTCAATGCTAGGAACCTATTTTTAAAGATAGAATTGTTTGAAATCCCAGACATGTGCATATAGTCTTTGCTTCCTGGCTGTTCCTTTTGTCCAGTGGCTCCCACCTCCGGCTGCACGAGAGAATCACCGGGGGAGCTTTTAAAAGCCACTAACGCACGGGTCCGGAGATGCTGAGTAAACTGACCCGGGCATCGTTTAACTGGCCCCAGGTGATTCCGTTGTGTGGCCAGGGTTGAGATCCTACCCGGTTCTCCGACTTCACATGCACGTGAGAATTACCGCACGGGGTCACAGCCATCAAACTCAGTGTTGTACTTCATCGAGCCCTTTGCGTGACATAAGCGGTGACTCTGCTATAATGTCCCTTCTATCGTGACAAGATCGTTCGGGTTTCTACAGAGCATCTCGGAGACCGCAGTCCAGGTCTTTTGTGCTCGGATTTGGAAGAAACTTTCTCTCTGGAGTCTGTGGGACAAAGTCACTGGCGTTTGTGCGTGGCCGGGCTCAGGAAGGGCTGAACGAGGGGCGGGGATGTGTGTGTGACTGTGTATGGTGGGGTAGGAGTGGTTAGCTGGTAAAGGGAGTTTGATACTCACTGCTGCAGACATCTCCTGCCTGAAAGAGCTCAGTGGTGAGCAGAACTAATCCATAGTAAGAAAACGCATTGGAAAACCTGTCAGAAAGGAAGCAAAAAAAGGTAAAGAAATGATGGGAGAAATGCAAGATCCCCTTTCCCCAACCCCTCAGGAAGGACTTGCGTCTATAGCAGCGAGGACCAGTCTTTGGACGTGGGTGACACTGGGGCTTTGGGGGGGGGGCGGTTCCTGGGGCCCTTGAGCAGGAAAATGGCAGGTACAAAGCATAGCGGTGTGTTAAAGGTATGTGGTCCTGTGTCCTTTGAAAGACCAACAACTGTATTATATCACAGAGAACACCAGGCTGTTTTTCACAATTGGCAATAGGGAATAAAAGTTTGGGGAACCAAGACTTGGAAGAAAACAGTCATGGCTGACATCCGTCAGGGCTTCTGGGCCAAGTTGGTCAATGTGGAGAGAGAAGAGGAGGGAAAAACTTTGATAATACAGAGAACTGGGCTCAAGCTCTACCCTTGAACTCCTGAGAGTTGAATCAACTCACCAAGCATTTATTAAACACCTGCTGTGTACCCCATGCAAGTGTGGAGTCAGCAGACTTCCCTAAAATTTCAGATTAGAATGACCCAGTTAATTAATTCCCGATTGTCCCAGGAACCATAACACTCAAGTCTGTAGGACCAGAACATTCTCATCCTGTAGTACAGTTATGTGGGAACTGTCATAATTAGTCCATGGTGATAAATTTCCTTGAGTTACAATATGTGCTAGCAAATTTAGTGATTTCTATTGGGTGCAAGAAATAGTCTCTAATTAATTGCTTCCGTATTTGGGTAGCGTCGGCCCAAATGAGTCACATGCATGCAAAGACAGACACCCTTAACTAGGTCAACCACCTCCTCTCCCTTTTCAAAAATCCTGCAGACTGAGCACTTGTATTGAGCATACAGCAGGTGTTTAATAAATGCTTGGTTCAGCTCTCAGGAATGCATGGGCAGAATTGGAGCCCAGTTCTGTTTATTATCAAGGCCTTCCTCTCCACTTGCCTGCAATTGACCACTTTTCAGGACGATCCCCTGCTAATTAGCACCTCTCCTCAAAGGTGCATAAGGGAAAGGGATAAGTGGTTACACCAGAACTCCGAAAAGTGTTAGCCAGGCCCCTTCTGCACACTATTCATGCTGCATACATGATTTCGTAGAGAGTTCAAAGAATAGCTGAGATTTGACTGGTTGTGGATTTTCAGGTAATTACTCTGTACAAATCCCTCCCTTCCACCCTGCCCACATCCAGCCATCGCGAATGGCCGCGTTTTAAGGAAAATAGACCAGGATCAGGACTGAGAGTTCTAAGGCTGCACGTGTTGACCAAATCAGTGGTTCCCCAAACAGGGGTCCCATGCCACTGGTGGTACACCGAAGGCAGTATGGCCCGAAAAGAGGAGTAAGGGAGCAGGCATTATCATTTTCCTTTCAATTACAGTTGACCCTTGGACAACACAGGTTTGGACTGCAGGGGCCACTTATAAGGAGATTTTTTTTTTCAATAAATACTGCAATTACATTTTCTCTTGAAGATGATTTTAATAACACTTTTTCTCTAGCTTACTTTAAGAATACAGTATAAAATACATATAACAGACAAAATATGTGTTCATCAGTAAGGCTTCTGGTTAATAGGAGGCTATTAGTGAAGTTTGGGGGGGATCAAAAGATTTTCAACTACTCAGGGGTCTGTGCCTTTAACCCCCACTCTGCACTGTTGAAGGTCAACTGTACTTTGATGGCTTCCTAGTCTCACTTACTTGCTAATGAGTCCTCAACATCTGCCTCTCTCTCTATTAAGTACAGTAACTCAGAGCTTTGGCAAATCATCAATCTAGCTACTTTTTACTATATTTCTCTTGAGGAGGGCCTTCTCTCTATGGCCTGCTGTTAAGTTTTTTTTTTTTTTTTTTTTTTAGTGTTTTAAAAGACATTTATCTGAACGCTTGTGCACTGTTGGTGGGGATGCAAACTGGTGCAGCCACTCTGGAAAACAGTATGGAGTTTCCTCAAAACATTAAAAATAGAAATACCCTATGGTCCAGTTAGGGCACTATTGGGCATTTACCCAAAGAATACAAAAACACTAATTCGAAAGGATATACGCCCCCCCATGTTTATTACAGCATTATTTATTGTTTTTTTAATTTTTATTTTTCACATTTATTTATTTTTGAGAGACAGAGCAAGATAGAGCGTGAGTGGAGGAGGGGTGGGGGGGGGGCGGGGATACCCAGAATCTGAAGCAGGCTCCAGGCTCTGAGCTGTCAGCAGCACAGAGCCCAATGCAGGACTTGAACTCCTGGACCGTGAGATCATGCCCTGAGCCGAAGTCGGATGCTTAGCTGACTGAGCCACCCAGGCGTCCCTACAGCATTATTTATAATAGCCAAATTATGGAAGAAGCCCAAGTGTCCATCGATAGATGAATGGATAAAGAAGATGTGGTCTATATATACAATGGAATATCACTCAGCCATAAAAAGGAATGAAATCTTGCCATTTGCAATGACATGGATGGAACGAGAGAGTATAATGCTAAGCGTAGTACCACGTGATTTCATCCATATGTGGAATTTAAGAAACAACACAAATGAGCAAAGGGAAAAGAAAGAGACAGAGAAACAAATCAAGAAACAGACTCTTAAGCATAGAGAACTTACCAGAGGGGAGGATGCTGGGGGGACGGGTGAGATAGGTGATGGGGATTAAGAGTGCACTTATCATGATGAGCACTGAGTAGTGCATACAATTGTTGAATCACTGTATTCTACACCCGAAACTAACATAACATTGCATGTTAACTGTGTTGGAATTAAAATGAAAAACGTAGTTAAAAAGGACATTTAACTGAGTAAAAAGGGAGTCCAATTAAAGAAAACGACGAAGAAAAGAATAGCACGGGTGATACCTGAATAAGGCAGAAATCAGGAAAGTCATACCCAAACCACTTTATTCTGCAACTGCTGCCCACGATCAAAGAGCTATCTGTGCATCACGTAAAAACAGAAAGCAAAGGGGCGACTGGGTGGCTCAGTCGGTTAAGCATCTGACTTCGGCTCAGGTCATGATCTCACGGTTCATGAGTTCGAGCCCCGCATCGGGCTCTGGGCTGACAGCTCAGAGCCTGGAGCCGGCTTCAGATTCTGTGTCTCCCTCTGTCTGCCCCTCACTGCTTGCACTCTGTCTCTCACACTGTCCCAAAAATAAATAAATGAAAATAATAAAAAAAAAAAAAAACCAGAAAGCAAAACAGGGCATGAATGAAAGGGATCAAGGTGTCAAGAAACAGCTCTTACCATATAAACCACAGCAACAAGGTTGTCCACCTAAAATGGGGCGTGAAAAGGTCCCTCATTCTGCCTCGGTCTTCCTGTTTCAAGACAAGAACGTGCAATTTGCTCTCCTCCCCTCGAGAAGTATGGGCCCCAGCCGGCAGCCTAAGACTGTGGGCACCCACAGCAGGGAGGGAAGCTCCTGGTGGGCTGCATGCTCAGATTCCGGGAACCCAGGACCCGATCCCACGGCACAAAGTCTCCCGGCCCAGTGAGGCCCTCCAGCCAGGACCCCAGCAAGGTCTACAGGCTTGGTTCCCCAAGGATGGAAACATTCTGCAATCCCGGTAGCAGGAAGCAGACTCCTTGGGCCTGGTACCCCCAGGGATTCTCGGGCAGTGCCATGGACCCAGGGAGCAGACAGTCAATCCAAGGGGCATCCAACCATTTAATGCCCTCCCAAGCCAGCTCTAGGTCAAGATCACAAAAATCAATGTACTGAAAATCAATTCACCAGAAGCCAATGTGTCAAAGGTTGATTAGTTAAATGACCCATTTGCCAATTTCATATAATTTGCTGATTTATCGAATCTTTGCTCTACAACGTTCTTTTTTTTTAAGTTTATTTTTTATGAGCAATAGAGAGAGAGAGAGAGAGAGAGAGCATAAAGGAGGGACAGAAGGAGAGAGAGAATCCCAAGCAGGCTCTGTGCTGTCAGCACAGAGCCCAACACGGGGCTTGAACCCACAAACTGTGAGATCATGACCTGAGCTGAAACCAAGAGCCACCCAGGCACCCCTACAATGTTCTTTTTAAGAGTATATTCTAGGGGGTGCCTGGGTGGCTCAGTTGGTTGGGCGTCTGACTTAGACTCAGGTCATGATCTCGCAGTTCATGAGTTCAAGCCCCTCGTCGGGCTCTGTGCTGACAGCTCAGAGCCTGGAGCCTGCTTGGATTCTGTGTCTCCTCCTCTCTCTCTGCTCCTCCCATGCTCACGCTCTGTCTCTGTCTCTCAACAACGAATAAATGTTAAAAAAATTTTTTTAAAAGAGTATATTCTAGGACTGTGATAATATTCTTCTTAGGTATATTTAACGAAAACATTTTTCTTAGCAGTTTGAGAAACGCTTGCTTATTTAACCATGCTAAATGTTTAAAAAAAAGATTATGGGGGCGCCTGGGTGGCGCAGTCGGTTAAGCGTCCGACTTCAGCCAGGTCACGATCTCGCGGTCCGTGAGTTCGAGCCCCGCGTCAGGCTCTGGGCTGATGGCTCAGAGCCTGGAGCCTGTTTCCGATTCTGTGTCTCCCTCTCTCTCTGCCCCTCCCCCGTTCATGCTCTGTCTCTCTCTGTCCCAAAAATAAATAAACGTTGAAAAAAAAAAAAAAAAAAAAGATTATGGGTTTTAGGTGGCTTAGTCTACCTGTGAATAGTCCTCATGAATAAAAATATATTTTTTGGTATATTCTTGAATGAAAAGACAACACCCATTAAATAGGTTTATTGAATGTATTTGAGAATGTTTGTATTTATTGACTATATTTTGGAATAGGTTAATATATTTAGAAATAGATCCTTTAACATATTTATAGAGAGCATATATTGAGGAAATAAACGTGTTAATACATACACAGGAAAAACATACTCCTATTTGCTACATATATTCAAAAAGTTCCTTGAAACATTTTTTGGTAAAAAAGATACACTGGCAAGTTAATTCAGGAAAATTGGCTTTTGGGGAATTAGTCTGCTTGTGCGCTTTTTGCTTGTCTCAGAATTTGCCACCTCCTTGGAGAGCACGCCCCACCCACACACACACTCCCGCCCAGGCGCACGGACACACACACGCCACAGACAGCGGGCCAGGCACCGACCTGTCTGGAGATGATGAGTTTCCCCAGCGGCATGGGGGCTCCGTTTTCTGTCGCTATCCTCTTTAAGGTGGCGATGGCCTTCTCCTGATTCCCGGACAGCACGTCATACCTCGCGCTCTCCGGCAGCCACTGTGGGGACAGGCGTGGCAGATTAGGGTGGAACAGAACACGGGGTCCCAGCCCCGTATCTCAGCGGGGTGTGGAGTCTTTAAGCTTAGGGCTCTGGAGCCAGAGGGCTAGCTTCAAATCCTGGCTCTGTCATTGATTATCCTGGTTGTGGGACCTTGAGTAATTACTTGACCTCTCTGTGCCTCCATTTCCTCATCCACAAAATGGGGATAACGATAGATCCATAGATCCCACCTCGTAAAGGCTGTCGAGAGGGTTAAGTGAGAGAATCCAAACAAAACGCTTAGCACAATACCTGGAATGGGTTCATGCAATGATTGTTGTTTCTGTTGCTATTATTATTATTAATCGGTGCGGCTGGCAGAGTTCCAAAAACATCATCTTACAAAGAATCCCTGCAGGACAGTGTCCTCCTTTACCTCCTCCCCACTGAAACACAGTGAACGGCTGAACAGCAGAAAGCCAAGTGGCCAAGGTTGAGATCTTTTTTTTTTTTTGATTATTTATTTTGAGACAGAGATAGAAGAAGAACGTTTCGGGACGAGGGAGGATGTGGGAGAGACGGAGGGAATCCCAAACATCTCAGAACGCCATGCGGGGCTAGAACCCACAAACCGTGAGATGATGACCTAAAGTGGGATGCTTAACCGACTGAGCCGCCGCCCAGGTGCCCCGCAAAGGCTGACATCTCTTAAAGGATACCTACAAAACACAGAACCGCAAAGAGAAGCAACGGGACGGCCGAGAGGATGAGCAGCCAGCGCCAGCCCAGGCTGGGCATCACAAACACGGCCAGGATCACCTCGAACACTGTCCCGATGGCCCAGAAGACCTGGCAGGGGAAAAACGGGATCAGCGACGGGAGCAGTGTGGCCGACACATGAGCAATGTCAGGGTCATTGCGGACAACGCTACTGACACGGGGGAGGGTCCTCATGGTCAGCCATGTCGGAATGGCCGTCTTTCCTGTTTTTCATATAGTTGGCAGGACCATCCTGTTGCCCATCTCCTCTGTCATAATTGCGTGGTACCCACTGGAGTGGGTACGATGTGGCAGCTCTGGTTTAGGGAGATCAACGCCGTCAATATAGCGCGAGGTCAATACGGTAACGGACATATTGTTTTTGTCTACTGACATCCATCTCTCTCGCCCAAGAGGCCCCTAGTATCCTTTATCACAACTGCCTCTTCCCTGCAGGGCTGACGATCTTCTGTTTGCCTCGCCATCCTTTCCCACCTTGCTTTTTTTGTATGGACTGCATCCACAGGCTCCCTGTCTTCTGGCTTTCCACTGGCTACAGCCAAGGGGGAGCCCCACAGGACATGGGAGGGAGGGAGGGAGGAAGGAAAGAGATGTGGAGGCATTTATTCCTCTGGCTCCCTCCCTGCACGGTGGTCCTGGGCTGGCTGCATCTCTCAGCAGGTCACAGCACCTGTCCAACAGCCCTGGACACATAACTCTGTCTCTCTTTCTCTCTGGGCTGCTAATTACTTCCTGCCTTTGCCTGGCAACTGGCACCTCAGGCCTGGGGCTATTTAGAAATAGTCCCTTTATCAAACCCTCTTCAAACTATCCTAAGTTGAGTATGCTGTCTCCTGCTCAGGCCCTACAACTATTGTCCATTGCCAAACATGGCCCTTCAGCTTCTCCATCAGTTCTGGGGGACTCCGAGAGCCTTCCTAAATCCTCTTTGGCTGAACTCAACCACAGTCTATTTCTGTTGCTGGCAACCGGGGGTGATAGTCAAAATGTCTAACAAACTGGACCAACCCAGGATAGGCACCTGACACCGGTCATATACCCCCCGCTCTCAACAACACACATATACCATGACTGTGCCAGGAGTTAACTCTTCAGATGCTAGATCATGGGAAGTTCTAGGGGGTCCTAAGAGTGGACGGGGTGTCAGGCGATGAGGGGTAATCAGGGACCAAGATCTGCTGGCATAAACGCATCTCAATATTTAAATAGTTGGTTCATCCATACCAGCGTGGACCAGATGACTACAATCCTTATCGATCAGGGGTAGATGCAGTCTGGGTGGTAAGTTGGGCAGTGATGTCAATGTGATTACTATTGTCAACGTGGTCATGGTGACTAGAGACGTCAGAGTGGCATCATAGTCGTCACTGTGGGCATCAGTGTCCGAAAGGACAAATAAACTCTACTGCCTGCATGCTAGAGGGGTCATTGGGCAGCTACATATTGGCCCTGAGATCTTCCAGAACCATGATTGGAAAACGGGTCACAAAACCTTGGCAGAAAGAAGGCTCGGAGGGACGAGCTGGACCGAGGGAGTTTTAAGGCAGCCTCTAGGCTACAGAAGTGGCCCCTCACACAAGACACAGGTGAGCCGGGATACAAACGGGGGTGGAGGGTGATGATATGGATGGGGGACAGGAGTTTTGGTCCCCTTACGCACCAACTCTCGGCACCAACTCTCAGATAAAAGCCACGTGAAGTCCAAGAAGGAAATACCACCTGCCTGTCACCATTTTTTTAAGAGATCGATTGTGGGTTTTTTTTGTCAATTGAAGGGTTTATCCGTATTGCAAAAAGACCATGTCAGAATTGACATAATTGACCCGTTTAAGTCTCCACACACTGAGTCTGTTAGAGCTCTCTTAAACTCCCATTTCCTCATCCTGTGGCTCAAGATGCCCGAGAATCTCCTGCTCAGGGACTGAGCGCTCTTGGGAAACCCAGACCACCCTCCTTACCTCAATCAGCAAAATACACTTAGCTCTGGCCTTCATGGGAAGGAACTCCGCGTACAGCGTCACCCTGGGAAAGCAGAGAGACAGGAAGAAAGTTAAGGTCAGGACTGAGTAAGAGGCCACCGCTTTCTGAATTTCTAGGCCAATACTCCTCCGAGGGTGGTCTGTGGACCACTTACTTCGGAATTTCCTAGGATGACGGCTAAGGTCATAGATCCCTAGGCCCCACCCCAAACCCTTGGGAACAGACTCTCAGGGGTGGGGTTCTGGCATCTGCATTCACTCACTCACCACATGATTCTCAAATTTAGAACTGCCGACACGGAGCCCTACCCACAACCCAGCAAATATAGGAGAAAATAGGGTAGTGCGACAACGGGCAACTTCAATCTGGAACATTATTCAGGTTTTTCCCTATTATTCACGTCCTGAATAGTCTTCAAGAGTCCAGGCCTTTCATTCTGTAGGATGCTCCTCCTCTTAAGTCCATCTGCTGTCTCCCTGTGACCAGACTCAGGCCATGTTTTCTTGGCAAGAACCCCGCAGAAATGATACTAAGCTCCTTCCAGTGCCTCACATCAGGGCCATATGGTGTCAACTCATCTCATCACTGGTGACATTAACCTTCATCACTGGCTCAAGATGGTGTCTGACAGATTTCTCCACCCTAAAGTTATCCTTTTTCCATCTGGGATTACTTTGCGGGGAAAAATTCAGAGATTATGCCAATATCCTGTTCTCCCTAGAACCTCTACCCATCAGCTTCGGTATCCCACCCATGGACGATACCTGCCTGAATCAACACTACTATGATGGTAACAGGTGGTATTTTTTAAATTTCCATTGTTCCTTCTACATTTAGAATGGATATTCTACTGTAAGGAGGAATTTCCCTTTTCCCCTGTATCTATCTATCTATCTATCTATCTATCTATCTATCTACCTACCTACCTACCTACCTACCTACCTATTCATTCAGCGAATCAGTATGAACTTGTAGATTCCTATTTTATTCAGTGGGTTGTAACCCACTACTACCATTATTCTTCTGATGCTCAGACTGTCCCAGATCTGACCGTTGGAAGACTTTTTTTTTTAATTTTTAAAAAAATGTTTATTTTTGAGACCGCGAGAGAGGCAGAGCACAAGCGATGGAGGGGCAGAGAGACAGAGGGAGACACAGAATCCAAAGCAGGCTCCAGGCTCTCAGCCAGCAGCACAGAGCCCAACGTGGGGCTCGAACCCACAAACCATGAGATCATGATTTGAGCCGAAGCTGGACGCTTAACCAATTGAGACACCCAGGTGCCCCTCGTTGGAAGACCGTTTAAACCAATCCCTATGTCTCTTTTACATGCCTCCATCATTCCTTGAACTCTTCTTTACTTTCTGGCACAACAAGATGTCCAAGTTCATGGTGTGTTTTCCTGGTCCCAGCCACAGCGTCAGCCATTTTTCTAAGAGGTTCTGGTTCCTTTCGGTAGAAGACGGTATTTAGAAACCAAATACTGATGTCAGTGTGCTCATTGCTGCTGGGCTGTCGTTGCTTCTAGGCCTTCTCAGTGGATGCAGCTAAGAGATCTCTTTATCTATCATCTATCTTGGTCTCTCCATTTCTCTCTGTCCACATGCACTCCATACACCCACATGTTTCTATATCTATCTGTGTATATATATGTTTAAAAAACAACGAGTTCTTACTGATACTTTCGATTCCAGTCCAACCAGAAGGTTAGGGTTCTTTCTAACCCTCCCGGGTTTCCATGTTTATAATTCCCTTCTCCGACATTGAGACACGGGGGCCTCATTCTCCTCAATATATTTCTTATTTGCTCAATCAACTTATTGGTTTGCTGAATGTAACGAACGTCCTACCTGTATCGACCCCTCCATCTACGACATTCGTGCCCCTTCCCCTGCCTTCCGCTTCCTCAGCCACCGGCCACGCTGGGAAGAGAAGGAAACTTCTAAACGACTTCCCCGTGCTGCCTTCCAACTTGTTAGGAAAAGCAGGCTTTCTCTTTCCCCACATCTCCCACCTAAGTCAAGCATCGGAGCTACTAGATAGCGTCATGTGACTCTCCTGGCTCCTCATAAGGGAGGCCAGGGAGAGAGAGGCTCATTTCCATTAACCCTTTTGAGGCAGATGGATGCTGGTGACCCATCTAGGTCTCCTGGGATGCCCCTTTACTAGTTCGTGTCCAACTCCCAGCTGCTGCTGCTAATGCTGCAACCCTCTTCTGGGATTGCTCTTGAGCAACTGTGGCTGCCTCACCAGAGAAGTGTCTAGGAGTTACAACCCTTCTCCCCAGGACAGACTGGTATGTGCTTACAAAAGTCCCGTTCCATTGCCTCAACGTAGGACAGACCTTGTGGAACAAAGAACACTCCTGAGTTCCCTGTGGGATCAGCCCGAGTCTCGACGTCACCAGAAACCATACTTTTGCTTAACTTCTTCCTTTCAACATTATTGCCTCTTTCACGGTTTTACGGGTTTCCGAGAGCATTCCCTAAATAAATCACTTATACAAGAATCTCTGACTAACCTCTGCTTCTACGGAACCTCTGCTTCTACGAATGACGTCCTTCCCTGCATAACATCTAACATTTTGAAAGTTGGTCTTAGCAATACCACTGAGATTAGGGAACAGTTCTATCGCCAGTAGAAGTCCTTCTCAGAATAATGATAAAAGGACACCTCTGTCCAGAGAAGGAAGAATTCTTAGGAGCCTCAGAGGAAAGGTTAGGGCTTTAGTAGTTCAGGTATATACACTCTATTTAGAAAAAAGTATGAAGAAAAGGCAATGTCATCTAGTTCATTTCACAGTATAAGTATTCTAGTATATTCTCTCTGTCTTGATCTTCTGTCTTTATCCCTCTTTCTCAGTCTCTGTCTCTAGCTAAGATCATACTCAAGAATTTTGAACCTAGGGCACCTGGCTGGCTCAGTCAGTTAAGCATCCGACTTCAGCTCAGCTCATGATCGCCCGGTCAGTGAGTTTGAGACCCACGTAGGGATCTGTGCTGACAGCCAGAGCCTGGAGCCTGCTTCGGATTCTGTGTCCCCCTCTCTCTCTGCCCGTCCCTGCTGGTGCTCTGTCTCACTCTGTCTCTCAAAAATAAATAAATGTTAAAAAAAAATTAATAAAAAAATAAAAAAAGAATTTTAAACCTTACTTTTCATTGATTTATAAATAGCATTACCATACCACTTAAAACCCTCTTACACACATATATTCCATCACATGCATGAACCATACGTTTCTTTTTTTTTTTTTACATTTTTTTAACGTTTATTCATTTTTGAGAGATGTAGAGAGACAGAGTGTGAATGGGGGAAGGGCAGAGAGAGAGAGAAACACACAGAATCCGAAGCAGGCTCCAGGCTCTGAGCTGTCAGCACAGAGCCCTATGTGGGGCTCGAACCCACCAACCGTGAGATCATGACCTGAACCAATGTCGCTTAACCGACTGAGCCACCCAGGCGCCCCTGAACCATACTTTTCTTAATAATAGCTACCTTTTATTGAGGACCTACTATATGCCAAACATTCTTCTAGATGTTTTACATGAATTATCTCAGTAAGCATCTCAAATAAATGGGGTAGATAATTATAATCCTCTGTATGTGTGTACGTATTTTTTTTTAAGTTTTAAAAAGTTTATTTATTTTGAGAGAGAGAGAGAGAGGCAGGGAGGGGCAGAGAGAGAGGGAAAGAGAGAAAATCACAAGCAGGTTCCACGCTGCCAGCGTAGAGCCCGATGCGGGGCTCGAGCCCACAAAGCGTGAGACCATGACCTGAGCCGAAATCAAGAGTCAGCAGCTTAACCAACCGAGCCACCTGGGTGTCCCTGTGTGTGTGTACTTTTGATTCTCATTTTCATCTCTAGATCTATCTACGTTAGATAAATTGTTAGTTGACCAGGATCACGCAGCTAGTAAGTCAGTAAGTAGGAGAGCCAAAATTCTCACCCACATCTGTCTATAGCTTCTAGCCCACCAACCACTTCCTCATTTGGATGGTTTCACGACGACGAACAACACTTCAGTGAACGTCACCAGGCTGAAGACATTTTTGTCTGCACGTGGTTTCCTTAGGCTAGGCCCCTGCTAAATAGAGTTTGTGTCAAAGCCTATGCGTATTTTGAAGGCTTTTGATATATATTGCCAGAGTGGTCCCCCCCAAACTCGTTCCAGTGTATATGCCCACAAGTACCTCGCTCAGCAAAAACCATCAGGAATCTCATTTAACTCAGCTCTGAGAACGGGGACCCAGATTATAGTGGTTGCAGAGGTCACAGCGGTTACCATGGATGATTTCTTTGACACCTTATGCTCTTCTCCTCACGGTGTGCTTACATTATTCAAAAAAAAAATCGATAATAATAATAATAAATACTACTAATAAAGCGAGTAGCATGTTCACCTTTCCTCCATCACAGGAAAGTTCAACAACTAACTGCGAAACTGTGCCGTGGCGTGTTCCAGGGGGCAGAGCTATTCCTGTCCTTCGATGTCAAGGATTTCTTCTTATCATGAAGCTATAAGCACAGAGTCTTTTTATTTCTTTTTACATTTTTTTAGTTGAAGCAGCAGCACCTCACGAATGCATTTTCGTTTAAGACAAGTTAGCAATACACAAGTATACAGAGTATATGGTGCCTCTTCCTCTCCCCATTGCCCCTACTTCCCTTCCATTCCCCCCAAAGCCATAACTACCGGGAGCCTGCTTTGCAAACTTCCAGCCCCTTCTCTAGCTAAATAAATAAATGCAAGCAATGTTATCTTTTTTTCTTCCCTTCCTTTCCTTCCCTCTTCCTCCCTTCCTCTCTCCCTCCTGTCCTTCCTTTCTGTCCTCCCTACTTCCTTTCTCCCCTTCCTTCCTTCTTCCTTCCTCCTTCCTTCCTTCCCACATGCAGCATACCGTCCAAGTTCAACCCATACAAATGCCCGACTTTTCCAACTTCCTTGTCAATACAGTTTTCCACCTGCCGCTTCCTGCAACTCTGTCCTGAGTGCTTTCTTTGGTTATTTAAAAAAAGGTTTTTTTCATGTTTTATTTTACATGTGAGAGAGAGAGAGAGAGAGAGAGAGAGAGAGACAGAGCATGAGCAGGGGAGGGGCAGCGAGACGGAGACAGAATCCGAAGCGGGCTCCAGGCTCTGAGCTGTCAGCACAGAGCCTGACGCGGGGCTCGAACCCACAAGCAGTGAGATCATGACCTGAGTCGAAGGCGGACGCTCAGATGACTGTTCCAGGCGCCCCTCTCTGGTTATTAAGGCTTGCTCTGCCAACCTCGGTGGCAGACGAGGAGTCTAGTTTGCCAAGGAATTTAAACTTCCCAGGGGCAACTCTCAACAAACGACGTTTCCCTCCCCCTTAAACAGGACAATCTGGAGACGTGGGTTGCAGAATCTCCCAGAGTAAACCATTTGCCCTAGCTTCTCTGCGTCAGGATCTGCTTTCAATAAGACATTTGGGAAACCTTCCCATGTTAATATTCGCGGGTCTACTGCATTATTTTTAAACAGCGGTAACCCTGTTGATTAATGCTCTGATCGTTTTCAATTTCTTGTCTTTGCCTCGAATGCCACAAGAAACCTCTTTTCCTGTAATTGTCGCGCTCCCCATTTGGCCATTATTTATAGTGGTTCATGATGAAAATGAGCTGTTTGACCTCCATCCCAAGTGTAGGGATTATTACAAGCACACTGAAAAATAAAAGAACGAGCGGTGAAAGCAGCAATGCCAAGAAGCGGTTGACAGTGGCGTGAAAAAAATTCCCACCGAAAATCCTCAGAATGTATAGCCCTTGGCAGTTAGAGACTTACCATTTGGATCACGTGCTTGGAAAGAAGGGACCTGTGACCTCCCTTTGCCGTTTCTGCTTGGTCTTAAAGAGAAACCGCAGTGCTAAGGGTGGGTTTGTGCACGTTCCACCTAGACAAGAATCTGAAGAATCTTCTGAAGACCTTGCAAGGTGGAACAGATGGGCAGCGACCTGGAGTATTAATCTTGAAGAGCAGCTAACACACAAGCAGGGTGCCAGTTAAGGCAGGTGTCCAGCTCATTCTCCTAGCTAAGTGGCATTTCTACGGAAATAACACAGCACCCTCTGCTGGAAATAATAAACATTCTACCCTGGGGCCAGCCTGTCTCTTCCATATATTTTCTGTGTATTTTGCAATTAGTGGCAATGATCATTTAAAAAAAATTTTTTTAAGATTTATTTTTGAGAGACAGAGAGAGACAGAGCATGAGCGGGGGTGGGGAGGGGCAGAGAGAGAGAGGGAGACAGAATCCGAAGCAGGCTCCAGGCTCCGAGCTGTCAGCACAGAGCCCAACGTGGGGCTCGAACTCACGGACCGTGAGATCGTGACCTGAGCTGAAGTCAGACGCTTAACCGGCTGAGCCCCCTCAGGCACCCCCCCCCAGTCTTAATTAAAGGGAATAGAAACTTCTCTGAACCTCGAGTTCTACCTCTCCAGAATCATCTCCAAATCACTATCACGGACCCAGTGGACATTAATGATTTATCAGCATCTTCTCACTGTACAAGCTCAGAATCCTTCTACAGTATCTGTTGAAATGTAAGAGCTTTGGCATTAGATGGGCCTGGATTTGAACCCAGTTTCTCCATGCGGCAGATGGTTTGCACAAGGCGCCCCCCCCCCCCCCCCCCCCCCCCCCCCCCTCTTTTCCCTCCCTGTGTCTTGCTCCCTTGCAGATCACCTCCATGCAAAGTCTGTTTCCTCATCCCTTGAATCTGGGCGTTGAGACTCGCTCTTGATCAATAGAACGTTGCAGAAGTGATCTTGTGCCTTGGGCCTCAAGACG